>NC_138558.1:48943176-49305676 GCF_964273705.1 Natrix helvetica | reverse complement strand
TGCCCATAAAAGAAGCCTTGACAGCCATCCAGAAAAAACACAACCCCCCTAAACACATCCTAGACCTGACCAACCACTGCCTAACCAACACATACTTCATCCATAATGGACAAAGATACAAACAGATAGAAGGAGCACCCATGGGATCACCCCTCTCTCCTGTCATTGCAAACTTATACATGGAACATTTTGAAACCAATGCCTTAGACAAATCTGAACACAAACCCAAATTATGGATGAAGTATGCATATATGCGTGTGTGTGTGTGTGTGTGTAAAAGGTGCGGAGAAAGAGAGGAAAGCATTTTGGCAAAACCTTTTACGTCTCTCTCCTTTTGTTGGATTTATATTAATTGTCCTTTCTTGTCTTCTAAAGAATTCCTTCCTTCCACCCCCTCAGGAGAAATGGCTGTGCAGAAGCAGGGGCGGCCAAGAGTAGGAGACGAAAAGTCCTAGATGCCGTCCTGAAGCCCCTAGGGGGAGAAAAATAGCCAAACATGCAAACTAGAAGTTTGTTCCCAAACTTCCAGTTTGCGCATTGGATTGTTTTCCGCCCTCCGGAGGGGTGAAAAACGGCCAAAGATGAAGGCCAAAATCAGCTGGCCAGCGCATGCATGTGCGCTGGAGCTGACAGGGCAATGCCTCGCGTGCCCTAAGAAATGGCTTGGCGTGCCACCTGTGGCATGCGTGCCATAGGTTCGCCATCACGGATATAGGGTGGTGTTCTGTTTGCGAACCATTGAGCCAGCATTGCCCAAAGACATTTCTATGGTCATGTTGCCAGCCTAACATCACAGGGTGCTGTTACCTTTCCATTGAAGTAGTACCTATTGATCTATTTACATTTACATGCTTTCAAATTGCTAGGTTGGCAGGAATTAGGGTGAGGACAGAAAACCACCTTGCTGCATGGCATCAGGTCTCGAACCTGGGCTGCCGACTTTCTAGATGACAAGCCCAGTATCTTAACTGCTGATGCACTGCAGAATACCTTCTTTGAGTCCGCCTTTCAAATATTGGAGGCAGCCCTTAAATAGTGTAATTCAATACAAATATTGGAATACAAGTACAATCAAAATCCAGCTTTATGCTAAGCATGCTGACATTATTCTATGCATGTTAGGATCTCTCATCAATGCCAGTTAGAAGTATTGATATTCAGTCAGGATGCATTTGCAAAGGAATAACTGGAAATATGAAAAACAGCCTTAATATGACCCTACATCCGTGATGGCGAGCCTATGGCACGCGTGCCACAAGCGGCACGCGTAGCCATTTGTCAGGGCACGCGAGGCGCTGCCCTGTCAGCTGGCCAGTGTGCATGCTCGTGCTGGCCAGCTGAGTTCACCTTTTTAAAAGCTATTTTTCGCCTTCCCCAGGCTCCAGAGGCTTTATAGGAGCCTGGGGAGGGCGAAAAGAGCCCCCCGCCCCCCCCGGAGGCTTCAGGGACCATCCGAAGGCTTCCCTGAAGCCTTCGGAGCGCTTGAAACCACCCTCCGAGCAAACCGAAAGTGACTTCTGGGTTGCTCGGAGGGTCGTTTTAAGCGTTCCGAAGGCTTCAGGGACCGTCCGGAAGGCGGAGGGAGGGGGACTCTATAGCCTTCCTGCCATGCGTCCCACACAGGAATCCGTCCCCTCGGGGCTTTGCGCAGGCATCGCAAGAGTTAAGCCAAAAGGCAGGGGAAGGGGGAGGGGAAAGCGAAGGGGGCTTTGTTGTCAAGGCGACAGCTCAGAGTGTTCTGGATCGTACCATTGCGCAGGCGGCGCGGGAGGTGGGTGGCGCAGACCAACCAAGCCCAGCCCAGCCCAGCCTCCTCCTCCTTCTCCTCCTTTCCCCCTCCGGCTCGAACGTGGCGCCGGGGCCCGGCAGGCAGCGAACGAGTCGGAACCTGCCGACCAGAGGAAGAGGGCAAGAGGCGGGTCCCATGAACGGCGGCAGCGGCAGCAATAATCGCAACTCGGCGGCGGGCCACCCCCGCTGGGAGACAAAGGAGGGGAAAGGCAGCAGGCAGCCGAGCTCCAAGGATGGAGCCGCCCGCGGGTCTGAGCACGATGCGGCGCGGGGCCGCCCGAGGCCGGGATCGAGGCGGCTGCGCGGCCTGCCTGGTGTGACGCGGCTAGAGGAGGAGGAGGAGGCGGTGAGGGCGGTGCGGCTGAGGCCCAACGGCCTTCCCTTTGGCCGAGCCCGTCCTGGCGGTGGCGGCGGTGGCGATGTGAAGGCCGAGCCCTGGCAAGCGCGCCGAGGCTGGGCAGAGCGGCGCAAGGACGCCGGGCCCAAGGCGCTGCACGGCAGAGGCAATCCGGGCCCGGGCGATGGAGACGCACATCTCGTGCCTGTTCAGGGACCGTCCCGAGGCTTCCCTGAAGCCATCGGAGCGCTTAAAACGACCCTCCGAGCAACCTGGAAATCACTTCCGGGTTGCTCGGAGGGTCGTTTTAAGCGCTCTGAAGGCTTCAGGGAAGCCTACGGACGTTCCCTGGGGCCTCCGGGGGGCGGGGGAGGCTCTTTTCGCCCTCCCCAGGCTCCTATAAAGCCTCTGGAGCCTGGGGAGGGCGAAAAAAAGCATATAAAAATTGGGGGCGCGCAATGTGCGCGCATGCGCACTGGGGCGTGCGCGTTGCATTATGGATGCAGCACGCCTGCACATGACCCCCCCGCGCTCCCCCCCACTTGTGGCACATGAGCCAAAAAAGGTTCGCCATCGCTGCCCTACATCATTTAATATGAATGAAGTGAAAGGCAACAAACTTTAAAACTCATAGACTCTCTTAAAGCGCTGTTACCAAATTATTGTCAGTTAGATGAGTGAAGCAGGAAGTTATGCATTTTGCTTCTCAGTCTTAAAATTACATAGCATTTCATTCATTTGGCCAAGTTAGAAAAAGGAGAGGGGACAAAGTGACAAGGAAGTATCAGGAAATGATTAGACAGCTGGTTAAACTAAAACTGAAATCATGATTTGTCTATTATTTGTAATATTGATATTTTGGTGTGATTAGAAAACACATCGCAGCTCTTTTTAAAATATTATTGACTCAACCTTCCATCCTTCGAAGGTCGGTAAAATGAGGACCCAGATTGTTGGAAGCAATATGCTGACTCTGTAAACTACTTAAAGAGGGCTGTAAAGTACTGTGAAGTGTCCAAGTGCTATTACTATGAAACGGTTTTATTATGACTTACCTATAGAGTCAGAATCCTTGATGACACCAAAGATTTTTCTTATCTAATGTCCTACGAATATAGTCATTATCCCATAGATGGGCCAATATATTTTCCCCCTGATTTAATTCATCAATCACTATTATTATCATTGTTATCTCCTCTTTGTATTCTTCCTTCATTTTGTTCTGTTCACTCCTCTCTTTCCTAGTCTTTACTCATCATCCCTTGTATGGCATTTTCCATTTTTACATTGTCTCCTTAAATCCTTTCTCCATAATGTCTTTTGTATTTTGAAAAAGTAATTCCATCTCCTTCAGAGTTCCACTCATTTCTTCCTTAGAAAGTATCTCATTTTGGTTTTCTTTAAATGCAACTTTTATCCAGCATCCAAGAACTATTTATTCAGTCCTTTAGTTACCCTTCAATGAGTGCACTAGTCCCAATTCTTTATGTCCCATAGGTAAACTATCAGTTCCATTTAGATAGTCCCAGAGGTTATCAAAAGCCTCTTGCATCTCCTTTACTGATTCAATCTTTTAGCATAGCATTCAGGTAATTTAATTAAGTACCTGAAAATATTTAATTAAATAGCTTCCTCATTTCCATATTTAAATTTCCAGTAATCACGGGGTAGCTAAAAATAATCCAATGGATATTGTCACTGTCCTTCATATAGATAGTCCCAAATTCCTTATAATTTTTCCTTTCGTCAGCAGGTAGCATTCTCCATTTAAATTTCAGTTTACTAATCAATTGTCATTTTGATTGTAAAATAGTTATAAAAGTAGAATAAGTTTTGCAAGTAAATAGTTCTAGCATTTTGAAATGCCTTCCCAATAGCATGTCTTCCCAATTTAGGAGTTCAATTTTCTGTATATTTCAAAATCTATTATTTACTCACCTACACTTTTCATTTAATAATAATAATTTATTTATCAGTGCACAACATATATACAATGAGATTGGTTGATCTCCCTCAGTGTACCCCCATTAACCTTCCAAATTAGATTAGAAATACCTATCCTAATTTCCGATTAGGTATTTCCTCAGAATGTCTCAAAATGCTTAGATGCTACTTTAATACATAGTTCTGAGAAAATAGTTCTAAATTGTTTATTGGGGTTAGATTTAAAGTAAAAGAAAAATCCTCTCCCCTAATTTGAGCACAGTTCACCTACTTCGCTCCAGCACCAGTCTTAGTTGTTCTTCAGTTGTCCCAGCTTTGTGGCAGCCATCTTTAGGCTGTCTCTTCTTCTTGCTGTGGCTGAGAGGGAAAAACAACCCTGGACCAGACAGGAGAGCTGCGACATTCCTTGACCTCACAGAGTGCCGCTCTTTGCTTCTCCACCCCTACAGGATGGCTTGGGCTCCAGTGGTGGGTTCCAGATCCTGTTGCAACCGGTATGCTGCAACAGGGCTGGGTGTCCATCACGGGCATGCACGCTGTGCACGCATGTGCACCCACCACCTGCGACGCTCCAACTGTTCAGCAGAGCATCGCACAGGCACCGTACACTGCGCGCATGTGCGTAAATAGCTCTGTTGGCTTAAATACCGGTAAGGAACAAGTGTGGGCGGGTGGGCCTCCAAACCACTGTTCTGGTATGATGGCTGCTGCTCCCAGCAGCCACTGGTACGCCCGTACTGAGGCGTACCGCCCGGAACCCACCACTGTTGGGGTCCCTCCAGAGCCCACAAACATGAATAATTCAGCAGAGGATGCAGAGACCCATTCCCTGTGTCTGAAAAACACTGTGACATCAACCAGAAGCCCAGTTGTCTTATGACCTGGTTGAAATCCAGGTCGTAAGTATTTAAATGTGCTTGGAATAAACAAATGAAATTACTTTTGCACTTGAAACTATGCTACTTAATATAGCAAAAACAAATTAGTTCATGAGTAACAAAATCTTAGCGTGGGATAAAGGACCCCATGATGAAAAGCCAAAACAGATGAAATTCAACTTTTATTTCCCCGACATGTTTTTCCTCATATAAACCCATTTATATTAAGGCACAATTGATTAAAACCAGACTGTGACTTTATAATTCTATCAAAGATTGCTGGCTAAATCTAGAATATCATGGATGGACCATTGACCTTAATAAGGCAAGGCAACAGCTCACAGAAACACAAATGTGAGACTGAAGGTGATTTAGCAATTAAGAGAAACCCAATTCTACTACACTTTCATCACCAGAGCTCATTAGATGATTCCCTTTAAACCCAACTTACCCTACAAGGTAATTGTGAGAAAAATATTGGAGAAAAAAGTGCTATGTAAACTAATTTGTTCCGGGAGGAAATGCAGAAAATAAATCTAATAAAAAAACTAATTAAACTGAACTAAAAGGGGAAAGGCCTGGCTGCTACCATCCATACAGGAAATCCAGATTATGTCTCTCTAGCCATCTCCTCTGCAACAAATGTGCGTTGAAACACATTCTCCTTATTCAGTGAGAAAACAGACAGATTCGAAGCGAGTTGGTCCCTACTAGTGGTCTGGAAGGGACGTCGGAGGCGGGTCGTGAGGTCCCACTCTGGGAGGAGTTTGACTCTGTTGCTTCCGAAGATATGGACAGGTTGCGTAGGCGACTGCGAGCCACCACGTTTATTGGACCCATGTCCCTCCTGGCTTGTACTGGCATCCTGGGAGGTCACACGAGGCTGGCTCCAGGAGTTAGTCAACGCTTCCTTGAGTGAAGGGTTTCTGCCGGCCGCCCTGAAAGAGGCGGTGGTGAAGCCCCTCCTCAAGAAGCCTTCCCTGGACCCAGCTCTGTTAGTCAACTACCGTCCCGTCTCCAACCTTTGTTTTCTGGCGAAGGTTGTAGAGAGTGTGGTGGCACAACAGTTTCCGCGCCACTTGGAGGAAAATGATTAGCTGGACCCGCGCCAGTCCGGTTTCCGGCCCGGCCACAGCACGGAGACGGCATTGGTCGCGTTGGTGGATGATCTCTGGAGGGCCAGATATGGGGGTTGCTCCTCCATCCTGGTCCTATTAGATCTCTCAGCGGCTTTCGATACCATCGACCATGGTATACTATTGCATCGATTGGAGGGGTTGGGGGTGAGGGGCACCGTTTTGCGGTGGTTCTCCTCCTACCTCTCTGGCCGAGTGCAATTTGTATTGGCAGGGGGGCAGAGGTCGACCTCGAGGCCGCTCTCTTGTGGGGTACCACAAGGGTCGGTCCTCTTGCCTCTCCTGTTCAATACATATATGAAGCCGCTGGCCGAGATCATTCGTGGGTTTGGGGTAGATTACCATCTGTACACGGATGATACCCAGCTGTACATCTCTACCCCAGACCACCCCAACGATGCTATCGAAGTGATGTCCCGGTGTCTGGAAGCCGTACGGATCTGGATGGGAAGTAACAGACTCAAGCTCAACCCGTCCAAGACTGAGTGGCTGTGGCTACCGGCGCCCCGGTTCAACCAGCTTACTCCATCACTGGCCATTGGGGGCGAACGTCTGGCCCCCGTGGATCGGGTACGCAATTTGGGCGTCCTTCTGGATAACCGGCTGTCCATGGATGACCATGTGACAGCCGTGGCCAGGGGGGCGTTCCACCAGGTTCGCCTGGTGCGCCAATTGCGTCCCCTATTGGACCGGAGCGCCCTTCGCACAGTCACTCATGCGCTTGTGACGTCCCGGCTAGACTACTGTAACGCTCTCTACATGGGGCTCCCCTTGAGATGCACCCGAAGGCTGCAGCTGGTTCAGAATGCGGCTGCGCGGGCAGTCTCGGGAGTCTCTAGCTACTCCCACGTAACACCTTTCCTGCGCGGGCTACACTGGCTGCCTGTGGCTTTTCGGGTGCGTTTCAAGGTGTTGACCATCAGTTTTAAGGTGCTCCATGGCACAGGACCTAGTTATTTGCGGGATCGTATCCTGCCCCATACATCCCTTCGGCCGATTCGCTCACACAGAGAGGGACTCCTCCGGGTGCTGTCCACTAGGCTGTGCCAGCGGGCAACGCCTAGGGGAAGGGCCTTCTCTGTGATGGGCCCGACCCTCTGGAATGACCTTCCCCCAGACATTAGAATGACTACGGATCTCCGCTCCTTCCGTCAGAAACTTAAAACCCACCTATTCCAGCTAGCCAGCTTGGCCTAATTCCACCTTTTCCACCTCAGTTTTATTTCTAAATTTTGAGGATTGGTTTTAGGGTCTGTTTTTTAATTTTTATAAATTGTACAGGGGTTGTTTAAATTTGATTTTTAACTATTTATATGATTGTTTGTATGTTTTGAATTTATTCCTGTACACCGCCCCGAGTCCCTCCGGGGAGAGGGGGCGGTCTAGAAATTTAAATAATAATAATAATAATAATAATAATAATAATAATAATAATAATAATAATAATAATAATAATAAGTATTATTATTATTATTATTATTATTATTATTATTATTATTATTAATTAGTTGAGCAATGCTGATTGCATTTGGAATTATCTATGAAAAAGGATTTCCTTACTATGTTTCCCTGTACTTCTATTTTTTAGTATCTATAGATTTTGCATTATTAGTTTATAAGGAACTTTCTAATTATATCAGAGGTGGATTTCAGCCAGTCCTATCGGGTACCCACATACCGGTTGAATTTAGTGTGCCTTCCCGTACTGGGGCTTCCGGGGGCCCCGGTACCAGAACGGTCCCTCCCCTGGCCTGCCTCCCCCCCACTGGCCCGCCAGCAGAAGTCTTCTGGGATGCTTTAGCTGGCGGGCACACAGAGGGTGGGGAATCGCAGAGGGAGGAAATCACATGGATTCCCCTCCCCCTTCATTGTGAATGGGCTTCAGAGTCACTCCACGCCATGCAAAACATAGGAGCATGTCCACAGACTGCACAATTACAGCCCCGTAGAGCGTAGTCTCTCGGAGGGAAGCCAGAGGCAGCGGGGCATCCTGGTCGCTCACCCTCAGAGGGAGGAAGGACCAGTTGGGAGAGGGGCTTTGGTCCTGCTACCTCTGGCAGACAGAACTTTACTGTCCCGTGGCGAAGATTCTGTCCCTCATCCCAGAGCCTTCGTAATGGTGAGAACTTGTTCTCACTTGCCCGGACTTGTGGAGAGGCTTCCCTCTCCAGCCTGTAATTGTGCCGGGCACGCCTGCGCCTATCTTTTCCACAGCGTGGGCCGCGGCCATAATATGAGGAACATGAGGGGCCAACGGGGCCTCGTCCTTCTGAAGAGGACATATCCCTGAAGAGGGCAGAAGTGGTAGCATCGGTCTTGGGATGTTCTGCGGAGCTCCCCAGGGAAACCATAAATACAGGCCAGTTGTTGAGTGTTTCAAATGTGATTGGAATACTCAACAAGGTGACCACAGTATGTGTATGTGTCTGTGTGTGTGTGAGAGAGAGAGAGAGAGAAAGACAGACAGACAGAGACAGGCGGACAGAGAGAGACACATACAGAGAAAGAGAGAGAGAGACAGACAGACAGACACACACACACACACACACAAAGGGAAGGAGGAGATACAGAGAGAGAGACAGACAGACAGACAGACAGACAGATGCACTGATTCCAGCCTCAGTCCACTCCTTGTGGCCTTTTGAATGGCCTTTTCCTGACAATCCTCTCCAGGCTGCGGTCATCCCTGTTGCTTGTGCACCTTTTTCTTCCACACTTTTCCCTTCTACATAACTTTCTATTAATGTGCTTTGATACAGCACTTTGGGAACATCCAACTTCTTTTGCAATTACCTTTTGAGGCTTTCCCTCCTTATGGAGGGTGTCAATGATGGTTTTCTGCACAACTGTCAGGTCAGCAGTCTTTCCCATGATTGTGATTCCTATTGAACCAGACTGAGAGACCATTTAAAGGCTCAGGAACCCTTTGCAGGTGTTATGACTTAAATAGCTGATTAGAGTGGGACACTTTGAGCCTAGAAATTGCACCTTTTCACAATATTCTATTTTTCTGAGATTGTGGATTTGGGGTTTTCATGAGCTGTAAGCCATAACCATCACAATTATGACAAATCACGGCTTGAACTATGTTGCTTTACATGTAATGAGTCTATCTCATATATTAGTTTCACCTTTTAAGTTGCATTACTGAAATAAATGAACTTTTGCACGATATTCTAATTTTTTGAGTTCCACCTGTAGATGTGGGCGGGGCCAGTTAGAGGTGGTATTTACCGGTTTTCTGAACTACTCAAAATGTCCGCTACCAGAACTGGTCAGAACCTGTTGAATACCACCTCTGTGCTGTACCCAGGCATAAACATAATAACAAAAACAGGAGCCTTTCATTTAAAATGAAATGGCTTTCAAATATTATTTATTTAATTTCATTCATCTACCATCTCAGTTACATACTGTATACTTATTTATTTATTATTTATTTATTTTTCATGCTTCTAGACCGCCCCCTCTCCCAAAAGGGACTCGGGGCGGTGTACAGTCCATGCAAAATATATCAAAATACAATAAAAAATTGAATATGTACAGTTGGAATGGAGGAGGTTAAAAATGGAATTAAAAGAACTGTACAAAGCAGTATATATAAATATAGGTTTTTGAACCCCTAAAACACACACAATAAATTAAAAACAATACCCCTAAAATAACCAGTTAATAGTACATTTGCCAGGAGGGACAGTTGTAATTATGCCAGGCCTGCTAATCGGAACAGGTGAGTCTTCAATTTTTGCCGGAAGGAGCGGAGGTCAGTAGTGGTTCTAATGTCGGGGGGAGGTCATTCCAGAGGGTTGGGCCCATCACAGAGAAGGCCCTACTCCTTGGTGTCGCCCGTTGGCATTGCCTAGTGGACGGCACCAGGAGAAGTCCCTCTCTGTGTGAGCAAATTGGCCGCAGGGATGTATGTGGGAGGATGCGATCCCGCAAGTAACTAGGTCCCGTGCCATGGAGCGCTTTAAAGATGGTAATCAGCACCTTGAAACGCACCCGAAAAACCACAGGTAGCCAGTGCAGCTCGCGCAGGAGAGGTGTTACGTGGGAGTACCTCGTACTCCCCATCACAGCCCGCGCGGCTGCGTTCTGAACTAACTGCAGTCTCCGGGCGCGTCCCAAGGGCAGTCCCATGTAGAGAGCGTTGCAGTAATCCAGGCGGGACGTCACCAGCGCATGAGTGACTGTGCGTAGGGCATCCCGGTCCAGTAGGTGGCGCAATTGGCGCACCAGGCGAACCTGGTAGAACGCCCCCCTTGCCACGGCTGCCACATGGTCATCCATTGACAGCCGGGCATCAAGGAGGACGCCCAAATTGCGCACCCGTTCCACAGGGGGCAATTGTTCCACAGGGGGCAATACTTGGCAATCTACACTCATCCTAAAAACATAAAATGCTAACACGCAAAAAGGGTGCTGAGCAAGAAGCAAGCTTATCTGGGCCAACAATCCAGCTTCCAAAGGTTCTACCAAAAGCCTTCCTAACTTCAGCAGGGAGCTGCTCCACTGGGTCAAGGCCAACACAGAGAAGGTCTACTTCCAGAACCTGGACTCACTGCTTTCATAAAGAAAGTTAATACATAGCAAATCACCCTGTCTTCCATGCACAGAATGGGTATATGCCACGCAAAAGGGAGTATGCAATAGGAGATGAGCCATCAAGAACTTTTAGGTAATGGCTGTTCCGCTTCCGGGACCGAATGGCGATGGATGTGTAGTCTGCCAATCGCTCCCTTGGCGGCTCCGAAAGGAGCACAGGAGACTCGAACAAAGAGTCTCCTGCCGAAAGGCGGCTTGCTGGGACCCCCCACAGAGGCGGCAGCCGGTGGGGGTGTTTTTCCCAGCTTCGCCTAGGCGCCAGGGAGCAGTGGGGGGGGGGCGACTGACGTCGCCTCTTCGCCAGACAGCCCTGGGAGGTTTTAGATTAAAGGAGAAGCGTGGCTGAAGGCTGGAGGCGCGGATCCCACCTGGTGCTCTTTGTTTACTTTGAAAGAAAGCTACAGATGTGCGTGAGTTGGTGTGCTCTGGCTTTTGAAATGGAAATTAGAGGGGTATGGTTCCTCTATTACCCCCCCCCTCGGAATAAGCGGCATTTAAAGGGACTCTCTCGGAGAGAGAGAATAATGACTGATTAGTTACTTGGACAGTGAATGAGAATGGCTTTTTACAATTGCCAGAAATGATTCTAAAGCTGACCTTCGCCTTTAAAAAACAGGGAAAGAAAAACTTTTTGTGACTTCTCTCCCTGCGGAAGGGAGGGCCAAGATGGCGCCCGCCCTCCTCCCTTTGTCTACATATGAATGAAACTTATCCTTTGAAACTGCTCCCAAAGAGAAAGTAAAGAAAAGTGGATTGTTTGCTGTACTCTCTCAAAGGGAAGCTGGGACCTCTTTCTGTGGCTCTTCAGAGCTTTGATTATTGGAATCACTTCTTGGATTATCTCTCTATTGGACTTGTGGGTTTCTCTCCTTTTATTTGCCTTTTGAGGCCAGCTCCGCTGTGGAATCCCCAGACTCCATTTTCTCTGGAAAGGATTTGTATCTCTGAACCTAACCAATGGCTGCAAGAAAACCACCGACTGGCAAGGCGCACTCAGCGCCGTCATCTGCTGCCCCCAGCCCCACAACGCAACAGTCTAAGATCACCTCATTGTTGCAGAAAGGAGGGGCTGGAGAGGACACAAAGGAACTATCTGTTACGGAAATGTTTAAAGAACTTATGAAGGGGCAGAATGAAATGAGGAAAGAAATGGCGGAGGTTAAAGAAGAGCTCAGAGACATTAAAGAACATATTGCTGGGAATAAGCAAAGAATTATGGTGTTGGAGGAGAGAGCAGCGGAGATGGGGGAGGAGCTTAAAACAACACGCAAGGGAAACGCAGATGTAGAAAATTTTCTGACAAAAATAGAATTTGAAAGAATGTCCTTTTTTCTTAGATTCCAGAACCTGCCAGAGGAAGAAAATGAAGATCTTAAAGAGATTATGAGCACAATTTTAGCAGATTATATTAAGGGAGATAAGAAACAATTATGGTGGGATATGGATCTAACATATAGAATAAACTCAGCATAGGCCAGAAGTCACAACGTTCCCAGAGAGGTACATGTTAAATTTGTCAGGAGATCCACAAGGGATGAGGTGCTTGCAACCCAAAGGGAGAGACCATTGAAATACAAAGAGGAATAGGTCACCATTCTTAAACAGATCCCCCCAAAAAATAAGAGAGAGAAGGAGGAAATATTCCCCCTTATCAAAAAAATTATACAACATGGGGGTCTGGTTTAAGTGGTTGTTACCAGAGGGGATGATGGTCTCCTGGGAGGGAAATAGGATCAGAATTAATACAATTCAAGAGGCGAAAGCCTTTATTAAAAAGAATCTTTCCCCTCCATAGGAGGAAATTAGTGGTAGTAGGGAAAAGGACAGCAAGACGCAAGATAAGGAGGAGGGTGCTGAGGCCCCTCCGGGGGGCAGGGAAGAAGAAGCAATATCGAAAAGGATTAGATCACAAAAATGAATGTATTTGGAATAATTGTAATTGTTGATACTACAAAAAGTAACAGAGAAAAAATAGTAGAGTACATGTTTGATAATATTGGTTAAATTTGTTCTGATGCTTTCTTTTATATTTTATTTTTAAGATTGTTAAATCTGTGAGTATCTTGGGGGGATTTTCGCCACCAGTGTGGAAGCTGCAAAAAATTTTCTGTACACCCTTTTACCCTTCCCTATATATTTTAAAACCAATAAAAATTTTGCAATTAAAAAAAAAGAACTTTTAGGTAATAATAAATATTTTGTACTGTTCTTTGGAAAACTATTGTCAATCAATACAATGTCTGCTTCCCAGGTGTGCTTCTGCTATAATTACTTTTGCCCAATAGCAGCCTTTTCTACCAACACAGTTTCAGAATAGTTGTCCAAGAAATCTCCTGATAGAGTGTAGTATTAGCAAATATTTCAAAAGGCAACTGGACTTTCTTTGGTTTTTCTTTGAAGACGTTTCATTTCTCATCCAAGAAGCTTCTTCAGCTTCAAAGGTTCAAAAAGTCTTCAAAGAAAAACCAGGAAGTCCAGTTGCCTTTTGAAAAAGCACCTTAGAGACAACCATGACCTGAATGCCTGAGAACCTCCATAGATACTATTAGCAAACTTCCTATGATAGTTAAGATATTTTCAGCAAAGCCTGCTTTTAGCTTGGGAATCACTCCTCTGAAGCTGGGAAATATGTCACACAATCACTATTTTTTTATAAATGTATATTTTATTTGAAGTAAGATTTCTATTTTTTTTTTTAAATTCCAAAAACCTAACCAGTAGTGTCCACAGGGTATGGTGAAGGTGGGTGTCAAAACCAGTAAGATGGCGGCCACAGAATCATGATTGAAACTCCACCCCTTTTGCACATAAACCAATGTGCAAAATGACATGGCTTCCCTATAATGCCAATAACTACCATCTTCTGTGGATTCTGTTTACCAGATCCTGTAGCAATGACAAAAAAAAATCATGATGCAAAATTAATTGAATCAGACCTGAAATAGATTATTTTAAATGTTCCCTTGGTATTAATTTGTTATCTTTAAAGCAAAAAAAAGAACATGACAAACTGTGTTTTTAAATCATGCAACTCCAGAATATGTAATTAGTAGGTAAATATATACTGCCCCCTACTGGCTGGAATGTATATATTTTTGCTTTATTATTACAACCAACGTCTAACATCTATAGAAAAAATGAACTATTAAAAGAATTTCTAACCATTTTCTAGACTTATTTAATAATCACCTAGAAGTCAAATATAGGGAGAAGAGAACATGACTCGCTGTCTTTATCCTAAGAAGCCAGTTTTAAGTATTGTAGTATGCTTTATTAGATATACAGCATTTACTAACATCAGTTGGTTCATCTTGCTTTCCATTTTCATTGGCTTAGTCAAATAAATTAAGTGGAATTTAGTGCTTCTTTCTGCTGTCTAAAATGGCCATCAGTAGAAATAGCAGTAGGCATGAAAAATGGAAAGTTGAGATTTTTACTCTTTCCTTTATTATTTACAGACTTTACAGTTGGTATTATTAGCAACAGCAATGATAGAAAACCATTACATTGCAATTGAATATGTTGAGGCCCTAGAAAATGCCCCTATTTATTAGTGATTTCCTTGTATTTATAAAAACAGCAAGTGGTAAGATTGAGGAAAGACAGTTTTATAGTATTAAGGAACTGCATTTAATCTCAATTTTATCTCATCAGAAACAAACAGAAAATCTAGCAGAATTGGAATGTAGCAGAATTGGAATGAAACATCTTCAATAAATATACTAAAAAGAGGACATATAAATAATGGAACTTCTTTATTCCAATTGGCCTTTTTCTCTGATGAGCTTTGCCTCCTGCCATAGGCTAGCCCAGTGGTGGGCAACCCGCGGCTCGGGAGCCACATGCGGCTCTTTACACCCTTTAATGCGGCTCTTCTGTGTGCCAGGTGCCCGCTCCCCTCCCTCCTCTCGGGCTTCGGAGGGAAGCTTCTGCAAAAGCCCGGGCGAGTGACAACCAATTTTGGTCCTATGACTGCAGAATGCTGCAAAATACCATAAATGCAGGCCAGTTGTTGAGTGTTTCAAATGTGATTGGAACACTCAACAAGGTGACCACAGTGTGTGTGTGTGTGTGTGTGTGTGTGAGTGAGAAAGACAGACAGAGAGAGGAACAGAGAGAGGGAGTGAGGGAGGGAATCAGAGAGAGACTGACAGACAGACAGACACACACACACACACACACACAGACAGAGAGAGACAGAGAGGGGGAGGGAGGGAGAGAAAGATAGACAGACAGAGAGACGCACACAGAGTGAGTGATTAAGTGAATGAGTGAGAGACAGACACCAGACACACCCATATACACAGAGTGACAGAGAGAGAGGAAGGGAGGGGAGAGAGACAGAGGGAGAGACAGAGACAGACACACACACACACAGAGTGAGTGAGAGACAGACAGACACACACACACACAGAGTGACAGAGATGGGGGAGGGAGGGAGAGAGAGACAAAGAGCCAGAGAGAGAGAGAGAAAGAAAAAGAAAAAAAGAAAGTGGGAGAGAGAGATGAAATTAAAAACAACAACATACAAACCTGACTTACTCAAACTATCCAAGGAAATGCAAGGCCAATGTTCACATTAGTGGTTGTGACTTTGTCAGTCAATGTCAGGATGTAATTTTCTCTACATTGTAAGGCAAATTTTACGGAATTTAACGTTATCGATAAATAATATCGTTCTAAAGTTTTTGTTTTATTAGTTGTGTTATTTGTATCCTCCCGACCTATGTGGATACTTGCATGCAGAATATTCTCAATAAAAACTTATTGAAACTAAAAACAGTGTACCATCCTATGTATTTTCGGTTTTAAAAATGTGGCTCTCAAAGTAAATTTCAATTGTGGTTTTGGCGAGATTTGGCTCAGTTGAAAAAAAAGGTTGCCCACCACTGGGCTAGCCAAATTAGATCTTGAAAGGCTAAAACAGGATAGGGTCGTGTAAACAGAACATAACATGCCTATAGGCTAGCCTGTGAAGTGAAATTTTAAAAAAAAGACTCCTGGAAAATCTCCTTCTAAGGAGATTTGATTGATAAGTTAAACACAAAGGAGCCATGTTTTATCAGTAATGGTGCTTGTTATATTTCCTATACTCTAGATTTTTAATTTTATTTCCAGACAAAGTAATAAAAATATTATTAATATTATGAAGATCTCATAATACTCATAATGAAGTCTATAAGGTTATTGGAAAAAGTATACTACTACTAAGTAATACACTATTAAGATTAATATATTACACGGGGGAAGACATCTAAACCAGGGGTATCAAATTCAATTTCATTTAGGGCCACATCAAAGTTGGTTTTGATCCTGGGGGGATGGGGGGCATGGCCAGGGGCCATGGCCAGCATGACATCACTTGTGTTAGGGGGAACCTGTGGTGGCCCAAGTGCTCTGCCAGTGAAAATGGGCTTGCAAGTTCCGTTTCTGGCTGGGGCGGCCTCTTGCAACCCTCTACCAGTGAAAATGGAGCTAGGGAGGGGCACGCATGGTCGTCGCGAGCTCCATTTTTGGCTGTTATGGCCTTTTGCAACCTTCTGCCAGCAAAAACGGAACTTGGGGGGCCATGAGCACCCCTTGTGAACTCCATTTTCAGCTGGGACGGCCTCCTGCAGCCCTCTGTCAGTGAAATGGAGCTCTGGAGGGCTGCACGCAGCCCACACAAGCTCCATTTTCACTGGCAGAGGCATCACGGGCCGGTCCTTCACTGTTTCCAGAGCAGTCCCGCGAGCCAGATTCAATCACCCCATGGACCAGATGTAGCCTCCAGACCTTGAGTTTGACACTCCTGCTCTAAACAATATATTGCTGTGTTGTACAAGAAATTCTCACCTATCATAGTTTATGAAAACCCGAGATCAAGATTAGTCACAAATCAAAGACAAGCAGAGTGGTTGGCATTATCTTAACCATCAACCTTCAAAGAAGCAACTGATACCTTGCAATGGGACTCCTCAGCCCTAATACATTTACTATAGTCTTTGTATGAGTCCCTATCTCCTACACATTGCAACAAATTTTATAGGTTAATCATACCAAACAAGACTTGAAACTTTATTCTTTGTGTAAAATAACTATAGGCAAGACATAATGTCTCATCTAAGACATGTAGACTTTTTTATGGTCTGCTGGAGACGGTGTACATTTTAGGAATAAGTGAAACAAGGACCTCAAAATCTGCCTTTAAAAAATTTAGATTTTTTTTTTTTTTTGCTTTTAGAATTTGATGTGTCTTTTTATTTGTATTCTATAAATAATCTATGAGAGAGATCAAACCAGCCAAATGATAAACATGTAACTGGTAAATGCATCCAAATAAAAATAATTTGGGTTTTTTTTCTTTAAATATCTTGCCATTAATTAATGCGTAGGTATATATAGTACATTTACTATTTTTGTGGTGAACCCAAGACCTGTTTTGGCACACACCTTTCTGAAATCTTCTGGCATAATTTTCTGACAAGCTCTCTAGGCTTTACATTGTTAGGGCTCCACCAAGTCTAAATCAGGCACTGGATTGTTTTCTCCCAATTACTCTGAAAGCAGCTATTTCCCATTCCCAGTGATAGGATTTAGGTTGACTTCCAGGTGAACTTTTAATCCTAAAGGACACATTATTTTGCTGACTTTTTGTCTTCCTGCAAATTCTCTCATGCTTTGGGTTTTTTAAAAAAAATAAAACTACTAGAATTAAAAGAAAGCTATGATCTAATCTGTAGTTTTTTAGATTGATTCATAACAAGAGGGAATTGTTGTGAGGGCTGGAACTGGCAAATCATCAGCAGTATAGCTGAAGTCAGGCAGGAACCATTATCAAACATGGGACATGTTTTTTACATACAAAGCCAAAAAATGAGTGGCAAGAAGTCAATTACCATGTAAAAGTCAGAAACAGGTGGAAGATTTAAACTCTGCTACTGTTGTAAGTAGAGGGTTTGGCTGAGCCTTTATGTCAAGGGTGTCCAAACTTGGGAACTTTAAGACTTGTGGACTTCAACTCCCAGAATTCCCCAGCCAGCTGGCTAGGGAATTCTGGGAGTTGAAGTCCACAAGTCTTAAAGTTCCCAAGTTTGGACACCCCTGCTTTATGTTGTAGGGTTTACGGTATTTGCAATAATTATAATTTAAAAATCTGATCTCTATCTGAACAGTGTTCTTCATTTACATTGCAAACTCCTAAATATGGTTTTAACTTTCTAGACAGTTTTATTAGTTAGCCCTGGGTGAAGCTCCCACTCATTAAGTCTGAGATAGCAGAATAGCAGAGTTGGAAGGGACCTTGGAGGTCTTCTAGTCCAACCCTCTGCTCAGGCAGGAAAGCTATACCATTTCAGACAAATGGCTATCCAATCTCTTCTTGAAAACTTGGAGCATTCACAACTTCTGGAGGATTGCAACAGTAAAACCAGATCCAAGTCCCAATTCAAACATGGAACTCATTGTCAACTTTCAGTCACTTGCTTTCTCTAAATGCAAATGTTTTAAGTAGCTACTGCTTAAAATAATAATCAAATAGGCAGGACTTGCATAAACCCTTTAACTACCAAAGATAACCTTAATTATTTGGAACCCAGCTTACCTTATTGTACAAATGCATCTACTACTACAATGTGATCCACATATAGCCACAGACTTGAAGTATAAACAAGATGACGACTATACATCACTTTGAGGAGGCCATTTGAAAAGGAGAAATCTTGTTTAATGGATACAGCAAATGAAATACTTCTTCTATTACAACAATAATAGACGATACTCAGCTGTACATATCTACCCCGAACCACCCCAACGAGGCCGTCGAAATGATGTCCCGGTGCCTGGAGGCCGTACGGGTCTGGATGGGCAGTAACAGACTCAAACTCAACCCCTCCAAGACGGAGTGGCTGTGGTTACCGGCACCCCGGTTCAACCAGTGGGTTCCATCACTGGCCATTGGGGGCGAACAGCTGGCCCCCGTGGAGCGGGCGCGCAATTTGGGCGTCCTCCTGGATGCCCGGCTGTCAATGGATGACCATGTGACGGCCGTGGCAAGGGGGGCGTTCCACCAGGTTCGCTTGGTGCGCCAATTGCACCCCCTATTGGACCGGGGCGCCCTGCGCACAGTCACCCATGCACTGGTGACGTCCCGACTGGACTATTGCAATGCTCTCTACATGGGGCTTCCCTTGAGATGCACCCGAAGGCTGCAGTTGGTCCAGAACGCAGCCGCGCGGGCAATTATGGGAGGTACCAGATACTCCTATGTAACACCTCTCCTGCGCGGGCTGCACTGGCTACCTGTGGCTTTTCAGGTGCGTTTCAAGGTATTGACTATCATCTTTAAAGCACTTCATGGCTCAGGACCTAGCTACCTGCGGGATCGCATCCTGCCCCATACATCCCTGCGGCCGATTCGCTCTCACAGGGAGGAACTCCTCCAGGTGCCGTCCACTAGGCAGTGCCAGCGGGCGACGCCCAGGAGTAGGGCCTTCTCTGTGATGGGCCCGACCCTCTGGAATGACCTCCCCCCGACATTAGAATAACGACCGATCTCCGCTCCTTCCGTAACAAACTAAAGACCCACCTGTTTAATTTAGCTGGCCTGGCCTAACTGTAGCTTTTGTGTCCCTCTAGCCTGTATTTTAAATTTTAAATGTTTAGGGATAGATTTTATAGGTTGTTTTAATTTTTAACTATAATGTACAGCCTATCATATAATTTGTTTTAATGGGTAGTTATAATTATTTAAGTTTGTATATTGTTTTATTGTGGTCTGTACACCGCCCTGAGTCCCTTTGGGGAGAGGGGGCGGTCTATAAATTAAATAAATTAAATTAAATTAAATTAACAATGTTTCTCAACCTTGGTGACTTTAAGTCCTGTGGACTTCAACTCCCAGAATTCCCCAGCCACTTATGCTGGGAGTTGAAGTCCACAGGACTTAAAGTCACCAAGGTTGAGAAACATTGTATTACAATATTAAATAAAAATACTACATTCTTCCTACAACCAGAGAGAAAACATATTTTCCTCATCATTCTTTGTTTAAGAAATCATAATTACACTGATTTATTGATTACATCAATTTATATAGTACTCAAGTTTTTTTAAAAAAAAGTTAGCTTAAGATTAATATACATAACCTATACATGACATGAGATAGGTAACTGAAAATTGTAATATCGTTATTTCAATGTATTACCTGGTAATTCGGAGAGAATACCACCAAAGGGAAGAAATTGGCCCTTTTTAGTGTACCTGTTCCCTGATTTAAATTTGCCTGTCCCATTAACTCCTGTGAAGAAAAACATCACATAGAAGTAATCCTCGACTTATGACCAGAATTGAATCTAAAATTTATGTCACTAAGTGAGACGGTTCTTAAGTGAGTTTCACCCCATTTTGCAATCTGTCTTGCCACAGCTTTTAAGTGAATCATAGCACTTGTTAAGTTAGTAACACGGTTGTTAAGTGAATCTGGCCTATCCATAGACTTTGCTTGTCAGAAGCTGGCTGGGAAGGTTACAAATAATGATCAAATAACCCCAGGAGAGTGCAGCTGCCATAAATACAGGCCAGTTATCAAGCATCAAAATTGTGATCACGTTACTGCGATGACACTACAATCGTCATAAGTGTGAAAATGGTCATGTCGTCTTTTTCAATGCTGTTGTAACTTTGAATGGTCGTAGGCTGAGGACTATCTGTAGTATACTTAGTGGTTGAACTAGAAAATCTCCATGTTTCCTTCCAACCCTACAATTCCATGATTATTTACTATATTTCCGTGTTGTCACTAGCATTAACTCAAATTAGTGATTTCCCAAGCCACTATAAAGTGGACAACATGAATCAGGAAATGAGATCATAGTCTCATTTCCTGATTCATGTTAGACCAGAAATCCGGTATTATCCAAAGTGAGGATAACTTGATAAAACAAATTAGGGATCAGGGTCCAATGCATATAAAAAGGCTGTACAATGTATTGATAGAAATAGACTCAGAAACAGAATTAGTTAAAGATTGTATGATAAAATGGGCACAAAATTTCGAGGAACCAATACTGATGGAAACATGGGAAGAGATTTGGGTAAGAAATGTAAAATTTACACAAGCTCAGAACTTGAGAGAGAATTTCTACAAGATGGTGTACAGATGGCATTTAGATCCAAAAAGGCTAGCCTGTATGTATCTGAATTTACAATCTAAATGTTGGAGATGTGATTGTGCTAATGCCACGTACTACCATATTTGGTGGATTTGTAAAAAAGTTAAAGCATTTTGGATAAAAATATGGTGGGTTATTCAAAATATGTTGAAAAAGAGGATAAAGTTTACACCCCAGTTGTTTTTGTTTTGTATAGTTCCAGACTGTACTGTTATAGAGACTAATCTGATCTTGAACCTAACGATGGCAGCAAGATTGTTGATGGCGCAATACTGGAAGAAGGAAGAGTTGCCTACTATCCAAGAATGGACGTTAAAAGTAGCAAATTTAGCAGAGATGCCCAAAATCTCAGCGTATCAGAAGTTCCATTCAGATGAGAAGTACAAGCTGGACTGGACAAGATGGATTGACTACATTCAAAACAAATACCAGACTAAAAAATTTCAGTTAGCTTATGAATGAAGGCATAAAGAACATTACAATTTATTCAAAGTTAGTTTAATAAAGGGGGAGTTAAAGCACAAGAATAGTAACATGTTAAAATTAGTTAGCTTACGTTAGCATATGGTTGTTAAATGTTTATACCCTGTACTTTGCTCTGGGAGGTCGGGGGGAGGGAGGGCAGGAAGAGGGAAGGCGTGATAATTGTAAAATTTATTTAAAAATTTAATTTAAAAAAAAGAAATGAGATCATAGTCAAAAAACCTAATGAGAACCCTTTGAAGCAATCCAAGTTTATTCTGTTCACACAGTAGAGGATAAATTACAAGCAAGACATGACAGCAATAAAACTCTGCAAACCATGTTCCCTGGTTTATATTCAGTATTGCTTTTGATATAGATACTATAAATCTTACATGCCACATGAAATCTGGTCCTTAAAACTCTTTCAGTCACCTCTACAAATTATTATTCATGAAAACCATAGATTTAAGCAGTTATTTATTCAAAGGAGAAAAAAAGCCTACGCCCTACATAATGAAGTATTGAGAAACACCTTCATCCATTCAAATCAATAGAGCAGCACATTTCTGTAATACTAACCATGTATTGGTTATCATCTTTTACAATATGTACTCTAGCAACAAGTATATGACAAGAAATAAACGAAGGAAAGAATTATAACTTAATAAATTGCAGTTGGTTTTTTATATCCTTTCCTTTTTCAAATGTGCTTCTGTTGCTGTTCTTTATGGAATCATCCAGATTCCAGAGTTTATGAGAACTGTTACATGAGAAAAAGAGAGGTTTTATTGTTTTATTTAGCAGTACTTGTTGCATTTCAGAAATACATTGTGACTAAGGAAATTCTTTGGAAGCAGTGAAGTGTTGCTGTGCTTCCAAAGATGGGTTGTTTATTAGTAGGAGAAAATCAAACCAAGACAAAAGACATTGTGAAACAGATTTGCAAATTATTTCTCAAAACCAGCTCTGTTAATCTAAGCAAGCACTTTTTAATGTGAGAGATTCCAATTGTTACTAATACATTAGAAGGATAGAGCCATCAAATTTAAATTAAAAGAAATTATCTAGCTAATCCCATTCGTACCCAAACTAAACAAAGCAACAGGGAGATTGTGTGTAATCTATGTAAACAGAAAAATAAGATATCTATTCTATCAAAAATAATCAATCTATTGGTAATCTTCAATTTACAATCATTTGTTTAGTGATTATTCAACGTTATAACAGGACTGAAAAAAGTGACACAACTGGTCCTCACACTTACAATCACTGCAGCATCAACAACAGTTGCTGTCCCAGATTAGGTAATTTGCCTTTGTGACTTCCCCAGCAACCTTCTGGCAAGCAAAATCAAGGGGAAATTTGGATTCAATGAACAACTGTGTGATTCACTTAACAACTGCAGTGATTGGTTGTTTCATTGCTAACATATTCTTATGTGACGTTAGTAAAAGAATGTTTTTCAAGATCACTGTAGACAATATATTTTTAAGAATACAAACCTCACAAATAAATGAGAAGGCATAAGCTTCACATGGTGAGAAAGCAGTAATTTGAGTAGCCCAACCTTTGGGCTATTATATTTATGAGAAGGAAGGATTAACAGTACTAATTATCGGCATTATTAACCATCATGAGGCAGACAATATAATATAATGGGGCAGAGAACATAACACCACTGTATAATATGCAGTTAACCAAGTGAAACATTCACGAAAAGGAAGAATAAAAGATGTATGTAGCAAGGTACATTCCTTATGACCACAATTTAGCCCAAAATTTATGTGGCTAAGTGAAACATTTGTTAAGTGAGTTTGTCATTTTATGACTTTTCTTGCCACAATTATTAAGTGAATCATTGCATTTGTTCAGTTAGCAACATGGCTGTTAAGTGAATCTGGCTTCCCCATTGACTTTGCTTGTCAAAGTTGCAAATGCTGATCACATGACCCAAGGACACTACAACTGTCATAAATATGAACCAGTGGCCAAGCATCTGAATTTTTATCATGTGACCATGGGGATGGCCCAATGGTCATGTGAAAAACGGTCCTAAGTCACTTTTTCAGTGTCCTTGTAACTTTGAATGATTACTAAAGGAACTGCTATAAGTTGAGGACTACCTGTACTAGGTATTAACTTCCATCAGCCTTGCTTAGGCCAAACTTTTCAAGTATTATTTTTAGACTGAGATGAGCACAACCTTTGCTATGAAACAGAAATCGGAATATGGCACATGGGTTCATCTTCAAAATAAATTGGTTCCATTATAAAGGAAGTCAGTCATGTCAAACATAAAAAAAACACCTGGTGAATCTTTTCCCAATATAAAGATGCCACAATTAACTAACTGTAACACTGACTTCATTGAAAACGTGGAGGAGGATTTGTCAGTTATCTATACATGCATGTTTTTACATTTGTTTCTTATATTTCACTTTTTCTTGTAAGAAGCTTTACATATTGGTGAATGATCTCATTTGTTCAGTAACTTCTAACTAACATATCCAAGTTAGTTCAACATAGGTAAAAGAATATGTCCATTCTTTTTATTAGAGGTTTTAAAATTAAATAAACACCAAAGAAAACAGATGTGATTTTTTGGTCGGGATTTAAAAAAGACAAGGCATGAAATTTATTTAATGGGGACTTAAACTAAACACTGGTGCCAAAATTGCAGCAATGCCTGGGAGAAAAGGAATGTCTTAGCCTAAGGTCAGCCAAAATGACAACATGTGGGCGCCAGAAGAGCCTCCCTGGGGGGCATTCCACCAACAAGACTCCGCAAAGCCAAAGGCTTCTCCCGGTTTACTTCCCTTGGCAAAAAACACCAGGAAGAGAACCTCCAAGGGCGTCCAAAACATCCACGCAAGTTCATAAGTAACTTTATCCCTACAACGAGCACAGATAAGCCGATCTGGTCTCCCATCCAAACTCTGGCAGGTGTTTCTCTCTCAAAGGCAACCCAAAAGCTTGCTTGAAACCTTCCGAGACGCTTGAAAATAGTCAGGTGCGGGAAAGACGAGGCTAACCCAGCTCCTTTGCAGGTGCAGCTTCGGCATCTCCTCTTCTATTACTCTCCCGGGACCGAAATCCCGCCCTCCGTTTCAGGGGCTCTCCTAAACCACCTCCCAACGCTCGGAAAGACGCGAGGCTCCGAATCTCTGCCCCCCCCCCCCAAATTCCCTTACAGGCGGGCTTCTGGGAAAGAAAGCGGAGCGCCACAACTCTCCCCCCCCCCCCGCCTTCACTCTCTCTCTCTCCCGTCTTCCCCGGCTCTAACGAATGGAGCCGGTGGCGCCCCCCAGCTGGGAGAGCTCTCCCGCAGGCGAACAGGAGCGGGAGCAAACCCCAGCCCTTGAACACACCATCAAGAGGGATTTTGGCAAGTCGGCGCCAACTCGGCTCAAAGTTTCCATGGAAGCGGACGGAACGCGGCCCCGACGAAGTGTTACAGCCTCGAACAGATCCCGAGGGGTCTAGCTACTTCCCAACTAACTCACCCATGCCGCTAGGCTTCGCTTTCTTCTCCGACGGCCGAGCCGAGAGATGCTGTCCCACAGAGAAGGAGCAGGAACTCTACGCTACCCGCCTCTAAAACCCCCGCTTTCTCTACCAGTTTCCCCAGGCCGGGCGTCAGCAAAGCGGAGGCGGGTTCAGAAACCCCTCCTCCGTTTGCCTCATCCACTCGACCCGGGGCTGAGTCCCAGAGCGCTGGGGCGTCAAAAGGCGCCTTTCCCAGTCGAACAGGAAGGCACGTTCCGCTTACCCTCGACAGATGGCACTTGAACCCTACACTCGTTGAGAAGTTGCGAGTGCACCTTTAGAAAGCCTATTTAATAGTGCCACTTTTATTGCGCTGGAAGAACAGCAAGCGGCTATGGGTGCGAGTAGAAGCAACATGCGCCCCTTTCTCTACCGGCCTCGGCGAAGGGGCTGTGGGGGGGACGGGGGACCATGCAGCCGCGCCTTCCGTGTCTCTTGCTCGCTTCTCAGACCTCTGCAAATGGAAAATAAGGGCTGTGAGCGTTATTTAGATTTGCTACTCCCCTCAGCCGGGGAACAGAGCAACCAATGCATGGATGGAAACGTCCACTTCCAACTTCTACCTGTTGATTTAAGTTCTCCTTTGGAACAGAGAAACATTCGGATCTTAACCCTCAGCAAATGGAGTTGGATCCTTCTTGTGATGGTTTCTCTTTGGAAAATTAAAAAATTTTAAATTTTCTTCCCAAATCACAAACGTCTTAAATATCCACAAGCAAAGAAAATGGCTTTTTTTTCCTGCCCACTTTGAGGAGGGGGAGATAGTTTTGGGGAACTTTATTTATTTATTTATTTATATTTGATGCTTCTAGACCGCCCCCTCTCCCAAAAGGGACTCGGGGCGGTGTACAGTCCACACAGAATATAACAAAATACAATAAAAATTAAATATGTACAGTTGGCATGGAGGAGGTTAAAATGCAGTTAAAAGAACTGTACAAAGCTATATAAATATAAGTTTTTAAACCCCTAAAATAGACACAATAAATTAAAAAAACCCTAAAATAACCAGTTGATAATACATTTGCCAGGAGGGACAGTTGTAATTATGCCAGGCCTGCTAATCGGAACAGGTGAGTCTTCAATTTTTGCCGGAAGGAGCGGAGGTCAGTAGTAGTTCTAATGTCGGGGGGAGGTCATTCCAGAGGGTTGGGCCCATCACAGAGAAGGCCCTACTCCTTGGTGTCGCCCGTTGGCATTGCCTAGTGGACGGCACCAGGAGAAGTCCCTCCCTGTGTGAGCGAATTGGCCGCAGGGATGTATGTGGGAGGATGCGATCCCGCAAGTAACTAGGTCCCGTGCCATGGAGCGCTTTAAAGATGGTAATCAGCACCTTGAAACGCACCCGAAAAACCACAGGTAGCCAGTGCAGCTCGCGCAGGAGAGGTGTTACGTGGGAGTACCTCGTACTCCCCATCACAGCCCGCGCGGCTGCGTTCTGAACTAACTGCAGTCTCCGGGCGCGTCCCAAGGGCAGCCCTATGTAGAGCGCGTTGCAGTAATCCAGGCGGGACGTCACCAGCGCATGAGTGACCGTGCGTAGGGCATCCCGGTCCAGTAGGGGGCGCAATTGGCGCACCAGGCGAACCTGGTGGAACGCCCCCCTCGCCACGGCTGCCACATGGTCATCCATTGACAGCCGGGCATCAAGGAGGACGCCCAAATTGCGCACCCGTTCCACAGGGGGCAATTGTTCGCCCCCTATGGCCAGCGATGGAATCAGCTGGCTGAACCGAGGTGCCAGTAGCCACAGCCACTCAGTCTTGGAGGGGTTGAGTTTAAGTATGTTGTCCCCCATCCAGACCCCGACGGCTTCCAAACACCGGGACATCACTTCAACTGCCAATGAAATGCTGTACTTTTATGTTACATGTTCATGTCACATAATGTACCTGAGATTAACTGATCTGTAGATTACTCTAGTTGTTCGACGCATTGAGCCATACAGTGCATACATTCACAGTAACACTAAATTATAATGTGGATGGCTAGTTTATCATTTGTCAATGTATTTGACAAACTCACATAATTGGGTTATTTCAGTAAATCATAGATTCTTGATTTTATCACATAAATTGAATTTGATCTCTAAGTACAATTACAAATAGTATTTATCAGATTTTTATAA
This sequence comes from Natrix helvetica, assembly GCF_964273705.1. NCBI lineage: Eukaryota > Metazoa > Chordata > Lepidosauria > Squamata > Natricidae > Natrix > Natrix helvetica. Next base: position 49,278,695 of record NC_138558.1, on the reverse strand, counting down.
CATTTCAGTTATAATCGACTCAAAGTAAATATACTATCATATAAGACCTGGAGTCTTATAAACCAAATCAGGAGATAATCAAGAGCATACATTATCCATTGGTGCATTAAGTCAAAAATCTAGTTGATGGCATGTAAATGCTGTCCCCATTATACAGAATTTAAAGCAGGATTTGAAAACCAGGGTTGTGTGCGGTATACAGTAGCAAATAAACTTAAAATGGACCTATCACATATTGTCAGAATCCAGAAATATAGCTAAAATAGTGGCACTATTTGCAGCATCCCCATGGTCACTCATCAAAATTCAGACACTTGGCAACTGACTCATTTATGATGGTTGCAGTGTTCCGTAGTCACATGATCATCTTTTATGACCTGACAAGCAAAGTCAATGGAGAAACCAGATTCATTTAACAATCATGTGACTAACTTAACTGTGAAAGATCTTTTGACTTCCAATGCTGTTCTTCTCCAATACAGTGAACACCTTCCCCTGACTCTAACTTGCGACGCTTTCCCTTATGGGGTGGGTGCTGTCCTTAGTCATAGGTTGCCTAATGGGTCTGAAGCACCTTTGGCCTATTTCTCTAGAACTCTCTCCTCTACGGAGAGAAATTATAGACAAAGAGGCCCTAGCCACAGTAGCTGGTATCAAGCGTTTTCATAATTACCAGCTGATCAAGTGGGAGTGGTGCTGGCCAGGGCGGGACATTAGGTAGTCGTTGATTGGCTGCCCCGCTTGACAGCATGCATATAAATAGCTGTCAAGCGGGGAACTGTCATTTTGCCTTGGTTCTGAAGTTGTTGTCAGTTGGAAATAAACGGTTGGTTTAAACTGCTGCCTTGCCTCAGTCAATACCCCCCTGAAGATTTAATATTGGCGACGAGGATTGGATTGACTGAGGAATAGGAAGATCGAAACACAGTAAAGCTGAATTTTGTCTTTCCTTCTCCTCGCTGGCTAACTACTCCTGAGGCAATCTCCTCAGACGTGTCCACATCAGAATGGCAACTTTAAATAACTTCGAGGTTTTCTCACCAGCATCGGAGTCCTGGGAGGCGTACATAGAATGGTTTGAGTGCTTCCTTCAAGCAAATAGCCTCACTGATTTACCGAGCAGTACAAAGAGGGCTCAGTTCCTGAGTGTCTGTGGGCGCGAAATGTTTGGAATGGCCCGGGTTTTAGCTGCCCCACAGCTGGTTCAATCCCTGTCCTGGGAAGTTCTACTGCAGAGGTTACAGAACCATTATGCTCCAGCACCATCGCACATTGAGAGGCGCTATGCTTTCAGGCAAAGACTGCAGAAGGAAGGCGAGTCCATAAATCATTACATGGCCGCCCTCCACTCTGCCGCATTGCATTGCGATTTCCCTAACTTAGATGACTCCTTGTTAGAGCAACTTGTGTGCAGAGTGAATGATGTGAGACTCCGGCGCCGGTTGCTAGCCCGTCATGACATCAGCCTCCAGTCAGCGTTAGATGAGGCTCCGGCTTCTGAAATGTCAAATGAATCCTTTGCTGAGATTCAGGTTCCAAACAGCAATGTCACTTCCTAAGACTGTGCAAGTACATCAGGAGGAGGTGGTTGAACACCTTTTGTTTGAACCTGACGAGGCTGGCGTCAATCGCCTTAAAGCCACTGGGGTTAGAGCAGGGCGCCCGAGGAAGGAGTCTCCTCAGAACTATTGCACAGGCTGTGGCAGAAACCATCCCCGTGCTGGGTGCCGTTTTAAAAATGCTGGGTCCCGGAATTGCGGGAAGAAAGGACTGTATGGAAGTGGGGTTACAAGGAGGCAGCAGCATTCGCAGCTGTGAAAGATCTTTTGACTTCCAATGCTGTTCTTATCCAATACAGTGAACACCTTCCCCTAACTTGCAACGCTTCCCCTTATGGGGTGGGTGCTGTCCTTAGTCATAGGTTGCCAAATGGGTCTGAAGCACCTTTGGTCTATTTCTCTAGAACTCTCTCCTCTACGGAGAGAAATTATAGTCAATTAGACAAAGAGGCCCTAGCTGCAGTAGCTGGTATCAAGCATTTTCATAATTATCTCTATGGGAATTTTTTTGAATTGATAACTGACCATAAGCCATTACTCGGTCTTTTGGCAGGTGATAAACAGTCCCCATCCATCTTGTCGCCACACATGTCCTGCTGGACAGTGTTCTTGGCTACATATAATTATAAACTGGTCCACCACTCTGGGAAACAGATAGGGCACACAGACGCATTGAGCCGCTGCCCTCTCCCTGGTGTAGGGTCTGAACCTGTCCTGACTATAATGTCCTGTTGATAGAGGGATTTACAATCCCTCTTTCATCCACTGATGTTGCCCTCTGTTCTGCCAAAGATCCTACCATAGTTCAGGTTATCGACTGGGTCAAGAGGGGCTGGGCACAGGTGCAGGTTTCCCCCCAATTTCTTCCATTCAAGCACAGACAGCACAAACTGTCTCTGCAAGGAGGGTGTTTACTGTGGGGCCATAGAGTGGTAGTGTCCCCGCAGATAAGGAAACTCATTCTCCGTTGTTTGCACGAAGGCCATCCTGGCATAGTCCGGATGAAGGCTTTAGGGAGAAGTTATGTGTGGTGGCTGGGGTTAGATCACGACATTAGCTGTTGGGTAGAGGGCTGTCAGGAGTGCCAGCAAACCAGGCCTGCCCCCCCCCCCCATTGCACTGCCACAAAAATGAGAAGTGCCAAAGGACCCGTGGTCACGGATCCATTTGGATTTCGCAGGCCCTATTCATGGACAGATGTTATTGGTGGTAGTCGATGCATATTCTAAGTGGGTGGAGGTCATTCTAATGCCATCAACCACTACCGAGGCTCTTATACGGGCATTGCAATGACTGTTCGCGACCCACGGGTGTCTGGACATTGTGGTGTCCGATAATGGGGCCCAACTAACGGCTACCCCTTTCCAGATGTTCTTGGCTGGGCATGGCATACGTCATACTCTGGTGGCTTCTTACCACCCCATGAGTAATGGTATGGCGGAGCGAATGGTATGATCCATTAAGGAATCCCTAGTGAGGTTAGGCCCAGGGGATTGACAAGCCCGGGTGTGTTACATATACATATCAGATATGCTAGTGAGAAGGAGACACAAATTTGGATACACTGATGAATTGGTCACAGCAGTACAAGAAAAACATGGAGGTGGCTGACAATCTCCTTTCAAAAGATCTTAACATCTTGGGAAATTCTTCACTGACTGCGGACTTACTCCTACCAGTAGCAAAATGGTAACTACGTAATTCCACCTTAACAACAAACTAGCATCTGAAGCTCCAAAAGTCTACTTAAACAACAACTTACTCCCCTATGATCATCCAAAGTACCTTGAAGTAACATTGGACCAGACTGTCTCATACAAGATACACCTAGAGCAGGGGTGTCAAACTCAAGGCCTGCGGGCCAGATCCAGCTCATGGGGTGCTTAGATCTGGCCCCTGGGGCCATCCTGGAAATAGCAAAGGACTGGCCCACAATGCCTCCACTAGTACCACCCTGTTTTTGACCTGGACAGCCTCCTGTAGCACTCTCCCAGCCAAAACGACCTGCAGGGGCCTTCAAAGGCTCCCCTGGCCCATTGCTGGCCAAAATGGAGCCTTCGTGGGCCACATTCAACCCTCCGAGGCCTCCCCAGGCCTGTTACAGGCTGAAATGGAGTATCTGTGGGATGCATCTGGCCCTCTGAGGCTCTGTTTGGGCCTCCGGAGGTCTCCCCAGGTCTGTTACAGGCCGAAATGGAGCCTCCAGAGGCCTGTTATACAGGCTGAAATGGAATATCCCAGGGTCCTTCTGACAATCAAAGTCAATGGGGAGTCCAGATTCATTTAACAACTGTGTGACTAACTTAATAACTTTAGTGATTTACTTAACAACTGTGGCAAGAAAGGTCATAAAATGTAGTCAAATTCATTTAACAAATGTCTTGCTTTGCAGCAGAAATTTTAGCTCAACTGTGGTCGTAAGCCGAGGAATATATATATATATATATATATATATATATATATATATATATATATATATATATATATATATATATATATATATATATATATATATATATATATATATATATATATATATATATATATATATATATATATATATATATATATATATATATATATATATTCAATATATCAATTCAATGTAATAGTCAGAAAAATATTTCATTTAATAGAAGTCATTCCATCCTATAAATGTCTATAATTCTACTCTATGTGCCAGCTAAGTAATGATAATGGGATTATTCTGCTTAATTATACACACTATTGAAACTTTAAAATATTAATTCTGGTTTTTATTCATTTTTAACCTACCATAAAATGGTGGGATTTTTTGCTGTACTGTATTTTTTAAGTTAATTGCCTTGCCTGTGAGTTTTACTACAGTTCATATTTAGTTCATATAGAAATTTCTCAGGCTCATGATAGATCAGCAGATAGAGAAAGTTCAGTGCTACTATCATCAGTCATCTGTGGAAAGAAATATTTTCCACACTATTTCATGTGTACTCATCTGAGCACAGTTCATTTTGCTATGCATTGTCCATACACAGTAGATGAGCACAATGAAATTCCTAGAATTTATGCTGTATGTATTCTATAACATGCTCTAAAGCAGAGTGATTCTAAATGATCTCTTGCCACAGTCTTGCTCCTGATGAAACTACTTATTTTTTAAAAAATCTGCATGCACACATGGGAAATATAATCTTACATCACATTTATCTTTCTTTCCTTAATATCTGCTGAATTGCTACTCAAATTTATATCTTTATATACTCTATATATAATTTATGAGTTATCTTTAAGAGAAGTGATAGTGCTTGCTAACTATATCTCAATTCAATTTAATAATCAGAAAAAAATATATACTATTCAATAGAAACTGTTAAAATTGGTGTCCACACGGATATCAATATGTTTGTGATTATCTCACTACCATACTTACCTTGCTCTGTTCCGCTGATTTTTTAGAACTTGCTTTTAAAAAGGTTGAGAAGCTATATATAAAGGTAGCAGTTTTTAGCATCAATCAAGAATAGACATTCTTTAAAAATACAAACAATTATGGATACAATTGAGTAAATTGCTGGGAAACATGTCTATCTTCCCAGAAGAAAAGCTGTATGTAATATGTCTTCCTGAAAATCCTGAGATGCCGTCAAACAAGCATTTCCTAACTACGGCACAAACAGGCTTTTTTACAGGTAGTCCTTGTCTTATGACCATTCATTCAGTGACTGTTCAAAGTTACAGCAGCATTGAACTAAGGGACTTTGGACTAATTGCAAAGCTGTTGCAATGTCCCTGAAGTCATCTGATCAAAATTTGGACACTTGATTGCTCACCCAGATTTATGACTGCAATGGCACTTCAATTCCTCCTACCTGCCTCTCTCTCCCCATCTTTTGGTCCCATGTCCCTCTGTGCACCATTGCTTGACAGACATGCTGTGACTTGTATAAGGCAGGTCTTCCTCCCACTGCAACATGCAATCTCCTTCCTGCACACATCTGTCAGCTGATAAATTATAGCTGACCGTCACATGGAGGGGAGGTAGAACTCTGTGGCCAACAGCTGTATTTCACAACCCAATGAGGGTTCTGAAATGCAGTGAGTCATTCTTATTTCATCATGCTATCCTGGTAAGAGGTCATGCAGTGGGACTTTTATTCCCACAGTTGCAGCACAAGGCCTCTGTTTCCCATTAGTCTGTTCATTGTTTAGGCTCAATTTGAGCCCAATTCAGAGCCCAGATATAAAGGTCTAAAATTCAGGGTGTCTGAGTAACAACTGGGAAAGTGTAATAACCCTGGTTGTGGAGGATTACCTCCACAATTTTACCTCCAAATTTACGTAAATTTTTTCCTTGTTTACAGAAAGTTAGTGCTTTGTGTCTTCAAAGGCTAAATTATCATGTAAGCCATTTTCCTAGTATATCCATGACATATCCTTTTTTAAAGGTAACGGTAAAGGTTCCCTTCTCACATACGTGCTAGTTGTTCCTGACTCTAGGGGGTGGTGCTTATCTCCATTTCAAACCAAGTGCGGTCCGAAGGCGTCTCCGTGGGCATATGGCATGACTAAACACCGAAGACGCACGGAATGCTGTTACCTTCCCACCAAGGTGGTCCCTATTTTTCTACTTGCATTTTTTATGTGCTTTCGAACTGCTAGGTTGGCAGAAGCTAGAACAAGTAACGGGAGCTCACTCCATTACACAGCGCTAGGGATTCAAACTGCTTACCTTTCTGATTGACAAACTCAGCGTCTTAGCTACTGAGCTACTGCGTCCCTTCTTTACATTTGGTCTACTCTTATGCTGATTGGAAGCTCAGTTTCTTTCTCTTTGCTCGTGTTATTTTGCTTTTCTAAGATGAAATTATATGAAGAATTAGGTACTGTATGTATATCTTCTTGTTCTACATAGGGTGGCACCTTTCCTGTATTTTTATATAGCCTTCCCTAAACTGGTACATTCCAGTTAGGTTAATTTACAGTCTCTCCAGCATGGTCAACAGTTAGCGACAAAAGAAACTATATGATACTCCAAAACTTCTTTTTAAACATTTTGACAGTCCTGGAAGGCGTTTTTTTTTAATGGCTTATTTCAGGATACTTAATGGGGAATTAATTTATGCCTTGAGTAGAGAATGTATGATCACAAATGAATGTGACACTTAATAAGTAAAAATGTTCTTTTCCTTTCTGGTTCTGTTTGATGCTATTATCCAATACATATCATAGCAGTGAAAATGCAATAAAATACTAATTAAGGTAGCTAGCTTCCTATTTCCTACACAATTCATTTCTGTCTAGATTAGACTATATAACCTTATCCTAAACTGTTGTACTTATTTAATTGATCGATTATGTGTATAGTGGTACATATATTTTATTATTGATGACTTCTTTCTAACCCATTCTTTCACATCTCCCAACAGTGCCATTTGTCATTGCCACAGTAACTGAGTCCATCCGCCTTGTTATTGCTTGTCATCCTCTTCTCTTTCCTTCCACCTTTCCCAGCATTAGAGTGCTTTTCAGACAGATTATTTAATAAATAATTTATTATTTAATAAAGTTGAATACATTATTATACATAGCAAAATATTCTATATTTCTACATAGTGATTTTGCTTCTTTCTCGTGGATTAACTTCATAAAATTTCTCTTTTTATGAAGTGTCATTGATTTTATGATTCACTTTATAATGAATAGAGTATATGTGTAATTGTATAATAAACTCTCTTTCTTTCTCCCTGATGGGTATGTGGTGCATTTCATTGTATGGCTTTCCATTTGCTGTTTCCTGCGTCCTGCTATAATTAAAACATTGGCAATTCTTCCCTAGTGCTTTCAGTTTTACTCTGTAAAAATTCTGCTGTTTATTTCCTGTTGGAAACCTACTAAAGACATGCTGTAGTTTTCTTTGTAGATCAATCTCAATGAAGTTATTTTCAATATATTGTGTTTTTGAATATTTACATCTATTGAAATATTTTTCATATCTGAATATTCCATTTCAATTACTTTTATATACACAGTTTTGGCTCACTTACTTCTAATAGTTTGCTATAAATCCATTCAAAATATCCCTTAACTGTAGGAAAAGAGAACCTCTGCTGATCAAGTGATGGAGAATAACATCAAAATTCATAAAAGAGTTAGATTTATAATATTAAGTCATTGAACATTATACAAAGTCACTACAGATTTTTAAGGGTCAGTAATTAGTTATTGGCCAAATTGAATATACATACATACGTATGTGTTCTGACCCCCCTCTTCCCCTGCAATCACAGACACACTCCGAGCAAAAGATACTTCATGAGGTTTATTGCACAGACAGACAGATCCTTGGCAGCAATCCAACACAACTCGACCTTCAGAACCCTCCGGCACTGACACGCAATAGCAGCTATCCAGCCTGCCACGCTCACAAGACTGTACTTCCACAATAGTTCCTGCGTTGACTTCTGCAAAGGACGTGTGCACAAGCAGTCCTTTTATAGTCTGGAGAGGAGTCTAATTATCAGCAGCTGAGAGCAATTACCTCCTGTAACTGCGCAATTGCTCCTTACGCCTGTTAGTGCGCTGATAACGAGCATCTAACAACTCACTGCTGATGTCTGACTCACTGTCCTGTGACTCCTCCCCACTGCTCCAAAGCATGACACAGGAGCCCCCTTCCTTTGGCTTTCACCACTGCTCCATGCCTCAGGCGCCTCCTGATGGCCGACCAGCCTCTCTGATCCCTGCTCGGAGTCAGAACCCTGTCCAGGGTGCTCCACATCCTCCAGAGCCGACTCATAGGGACCCTTGCTGTCGGAGTCTGGTGGCAGCTCCAATGGCTCCTGCTGGGCCACAACACGTATGTATGTATGTATGTATGTATGTATGTATGTATGTATGTATGTATATCCTTTAGTCTTTCCTTCTACACCAATCCAACCAAAGGTGGGTTCATAACTTGTAACCGGTAGTAACTTGGCAGCCTAGGGTACTGGAACTGGCAGCGACCCAGGCCTGCCACACACCCCGAACTGGTTCTCTCAGCAGCACCATTGGTGCCACCAACTTGTTTTTGTCTTCTGAGCATGTGCAGAGCAATTTTTGTTGCACTGTGCATGCGTGTAAAGTGCGTGCATGTGCGCAGCGCATCCCTGAGCGAACCGGCAGTAGCGGCAGCTAGAACCCACCCCTGCATCCAATCATCTCCTCCTATTTTCTGGAAGTGGGGGCAGCGTTAGTCTAGGTATTCTATGTTCCAAACACTGAAAACAAAGAACAAAAATTGTTACCATATTCCAAGCTGCCATGGATCCTGCAGTAACAAACAAACAAATAATTCACTCCTACTACTTCCACTCGCAAGGACTGTAAACCAAATGCACTTTATTGCAGGAAAAGCAAAGACTCATCTTATTGCATCTTTACAGAAAATATAGGATTATATTACATATTGCCTATTTTCTGGCTTTCCACTCACATATCATAAGCTATGAAACTGCTAATATTTTACATATTTAAGTCCCATCGTAGGCTACTCTTTTTATATCCCTTGCTATTTAATCTTTATACTTTGCCCCAGTGTACAAACCACTGTGAATATATACTATATAGACTATTACACGCCAAGCATTTGGTGATAGGATTTCATTTTTCATTTCATTTCATTTTTTAAAAAGCATTTGTTTTTAATGAGCTGCACCTTCCTTTGAGACAGTTCAAGATAGCAAGCAAAAGCAAATAAACTTTGAAGGGGATTTTGAGAGTGTATCAGGATGTCACATGCACTTTTAAGTTGCTGGGATGTAGGTAACAAAGGTTGGATTGCAAAGCAGCCTATAGATTCCAGACTGCATAGAATATTGTGAGAATGCTTGGGGCAAAATGCCTTTAGTTGCCCAGTTTTGACATTCTGGCAAAAAAAATGTCAAAAGTGACCAGTACTGTTAGTGTGGAGTAAGGCTGGTAATGTATATACACTTTTTTTGTTTTACCAGAAAGCAGCATGTGAAAGCTTCATGTGAAGGAAGTCATAATGGGTAGCAGTGATCAATGTGTATGAGGCCATCTGATGACATTTATGTCACATGAAACATTGCAGATCAGAATCTAAAAGGAATAAATTGCAAATAGCATTTATTTAAAAGCAAGATGAAAGAAAACAAAGCTGTGTGGCTATGAAAAGAAGAAAAGGGGTAATGTAATAGGCGCAGTACTCTTCAACATCTTTATAAACGACTTAGATGAGGAAATAGAAGGGAAATTTGTGGACAATATTAAGCTGGCAGGAATAGCCAACACCCTAGATGATAGGCTCAAGATCCAGATGGAACTTGACAGACTTGAACACTGGGCCCTATCTAACAAAATGAAATTCAATGTAGAGAAAAGTAAAGTCTTACACATAGGCAAGAAAAAACAAAAGTACACATATAGACTGGGTGAAACCAGGCTTAATAACAGTAACTGTGAGAGGGATCCTGGAGTCTTTAATTGGACAACCAATTAAATATGAGCCAAAAGTGTGCGGCAGCAGCCAAAAAAGCCAATGCAATTCTAAATTGCATTAACAGAGGGATACAATCAAGATCAAGTGAGGTACTAATACCACTCTATAAAGCCTTCATAAGGCCACACCTAGAATACTGCATCCAGTTTTGGTCACCACACTATAAAAAAGATGTTGAGACTATAGAAAAAGTGCAGAGGAGAACAACCAATATGATTAGGGGACTGGAAGCTAAAACATACAAGGAATGGTTGCAAGTATTCGGCATGGCTAGTCTAGTGAAGAGAAGGACTAAGGGAAACATGATAGCAATGTGCCAATATTTGAGGGGCTGCCACAGAGAGGAGGGGGTCAAGCTATTTTCCAAAGCACCTGAAGGCCAGACAAGAAATAATGAATGGAAACTGATCAAAGAGAGAGTCAACCTAGAAATGAGACATTTTCTGACAGTGAGAACAATCAACCAATGGAACAGCTTGCCTTCAGAAGTTGTGGGAGTTTCATCACTGGAAACTTTCAAGAAGAGACTGGACTGCCATCTGTCAGAAACGGTGTACAGTCTTCTGCTTGGACAGGGGGCTGGACTAGAAGATCTATAAGGTCCTTTCCAACTTTGTTACTTTCTTAATAGATTTCAATAAAATTATTCTGATATTATGGAGTTAATTAGTACATGCAGGGAAATGAGAGTGTAGGGTTAATTATGACTAAAAAGTACTTCAGAAATTATATATAAGTATAGTCTAACACCTCCCTTTTGCACTTGTGTGGCAAAGTAGATTTTGCACTGCCATTCCGGTTATGGCCTTGAGTATGCCTGTTCTTCTTCTTTTTTTTTTTTGTAATAAAATTTTATTGGTTTTTCAAAATTTATAGGGAAAAGGGTAAATGGACAGGTATACAAATTTTGGCAGTTGCAAAATGTGTGAGGCCCCCCTCCCTCCATACCCATAGTATACATTTATATATAATACATTAGTATATAATTGATTACAATCAGCATATTAGTTCTATTATTAAATTCAGTCAAATTAAACATTACAGTATAAAATCCAAATATAATTCCATTTTCACTTTCGGTCAATTTATAATAATATGATTTTCTTGTTTATTTTTGTGATCTGAGTCTTCTTGCTATTGCCCCATCTCCCTCCACTGGCAGAGCTCTGGCCCCTCCCGTGTCCTGCGTGTCCGTTGTAGTGTCTGGTGGTTTCTCTAGGAGTGTTTTATTTTTTTCCATAAAGGCCTGCGCCTCTATGGGTGAATTGATTCTGATTCTTGTCTCCTCCCAGAATATCAGCATACCTTCAGGCATCAACCATCTAAACCACACCCCTTTCTGGTATAATTTATTCGCTAATTGCGAATATTTTTTTCTTTTTTCTCTAATCTTCTTAGGGATCTGCTTCAGAATGGTTATCTCCATATCATGATATGTCAATGCTTGCCCCCTTTGTACACCCAGAATTTCATCTCTTGTGCTTTTTCTAAGGAATTTAATGTGAACCTCCCTGGGTACATTGTGTGTTCTAGCATAAGCTGAGTTCACTCTATAAACCAGGTCTATATCCCACCCCATCTGTTGTTTTTCTTTGTGTGTGTAGTCAGCCAGAATGTTTGTCATGATGTCCCTTATATTTTCCCCATCTTCTTCTATAACATTTTGAAATCTAAGATAATAGGACATTCTCTCAAATTCTAATTTCATCTGTTGGATGTCAAGATCTTTGTTCCCTTTCTGCACAGCTTCCACCCCCCCCTCACCTCCTCCACCCCCCCTTCCACAAGATCCAGTCTCTGTGAGTTCTTATAAATTTGGGCTTGATTTTCTTTAATTTCATCTTTCATTTCCCTTAGCTGTTTCTTGATTTCCTCCTGGCCCTGTAAAATTTGTTGAAGCATTTGTTGAAAGTCCATCTCTATAGTCTTAGGTTGCATCAGTTCTGTTATCTTTGACTGTGTGGCTGGACTGGATGTTACAGATGTTGGAGCAGACGTGGCAAAGCCAGGTTTCCCAGGAGGTGGTCTTTTGGATGCCATCCTTTATAACATTAGAAGTTCAGTCCATATATAAGATAAACAGTTAGAAAAGAAGGGTAGCCAGGTGAGGTCCGGGAGCAGAAGAACCAGGCAGAAGAGAATCTCTCTAATAAGTCTGGCAATAGATGAAAGGTTTCCCCTAGAAAGTTCAAAAAATACCAATCCACAAGAGATTCCTCTGGGAGACACGGAGACAAAGACCGGAAGCCTGAATTTTAAAGGTGGAGTCAGGTTTCACAATTCATAAAGACAACGGAAGTGTGCCATCTTGCCCTGCCAGTTTTGGGCACAGAGGCATAACAAAGTTTTAAAAAAGTTCCAAAAGTCCACAAATCACAATAGAAAATAAAATTAAGTTGAAAAGAAAATCATCTCAGCCTGGGTGAGGCTTCATTCGTTGGCTCTCCCCCCTCCTCCTTCCCCGGGGGCTGAGAGCAAAATTATTCCTCGCCGCTTGTCCAAGGGGGGGGGAAACCCCCCTCCCTCCAGCCGCGCCTCCAGAATACTCCGAAAGTTATTTTAAAGTTATTTTATAACTAATTCTTCGTGCAAAATAGGGCATGAAGAGAGAAGCAACCTCACCGCACCGCAGCTGCTTCCTTCAATTGCTTCATTATCCAGACGGCTTTAGCGAGGCGCGAGGCGCAGAAACGCAAGGCGCCCTCCGATCTAGCTCCCCGGTGCCTTGGGCGCGCGAGAGACCTCCCGCCGGCCGCCGCCGCTGCAGGAGCTCCCCGCGATGCCGCCCCTCCGGCAGGACCCCTCTGAGGGGTGTCCTGTGCCCCCCAAGGAGTGGGGAAGCCCACCGGAGAGCCGGAGCGGGCAAAGAGCTGCCCGTCGCCGCTGCCGCCGGAACCGGAACTCGAGTATGCCTGTTCTTCTTGACCTGAGCTAAATAACTAGAGCTGTGTTCTTAGTATAGCTTAGTATAGTTATACTTTGCTTGCAACTGTAAATTGTTTTTCTTAAAGGCAAATTACAAATGAATAAATATAAACACATTTCATCAAGAAATAATGCCATATAGCCGAAACGACTATTAAACGTTCTAAATTAAAATTCACAATCCATTTTTTAAATTTAGTTTCAAGGCTGCACTTGCAAATGAGATAACCGGATAAACTGAGTTAAACCAAACAGGAATATCTTGGCTTAGCATATTGTGTAAATCTTATTTTAGTGTATCTTCTTTTTAGATTTAACGCTTTTCATTTACATTATCCTTTTAGGATGCTCAAGCATGTGCCTGCTCTGGACTTATTCTACAAAATTCAATACCAGTGAAGAGTATCTAACAACATTTCCTATAATCATTATGGGACATGCACTTTTATATAAGCTATATGAAATGATATTTATTTATGACAGATTCCTGTAAGGCAGGGGTGTCAAATTCATATCGTCATGGCGGCATCACATGACATATCATGCCTTCCCACCCACTTTTGCTGGCATGGGTATGGGTGTGGCCAGTGTGTGCCATATCCGCCCATGGGCGGTGAGTTTGACAGCCATGTTGTAAGGAATTCAGCATAATATATATCAAGATTCTGCCTATCCTTTAATACTCTCAACAACAACTAGCTTGAGATATAATAATTTAGTTCCCTCAACCGATAAAACTATAAGATGTTTAACTATACTTTGTTAAACAATCTAGTTGGCTGGATTTGTTCAAAACAACCACCTATAAATCATGTTCTACTAACTCAATGCTGAGTTCACACAATTTTTAAACTAAAGGCAGATAAGCTGTATTAAAGTCACATGTTATGTGAATTAGGCTAGCAGCCAATCTTTAGATGCTTAGTGATGTTGGTAGTCAAGTGGAATTTGAGCATAGTCCTCCCTAATCCCAGTCTGATTATACTAACTCAATGTTTCCTCAACGTTTTATAATTGTGGATAACTAAAGATTCAGAAAAGGTGGGGATTATCCAAATCAATAATATTCCCCCTTTGTCTATCTATATCTTTAACAGTGATTTGTTAATGAAAATATATTTAAATAGAACTCTGAGAGAATTAAAGGATTAAAAGCCTAGTTTAGTCTCATTTTTTATTATTCATTATTTTACTTCCTATTCATGTTTTTTTCTTTATGAATTACTTGTGCACTTGGGACTCATGGTTAGTAACCACACGCCTGTCAGTTTTCTGAGATTTAATGCTCACGTTGCTACTTTTGTTATCCCTTGACTTTTGAACAATGCATATAGGGAAACCATCTGATTGTCAAGACCCCTGGGAAATGAGGCAGCTTTCACTAATTGATTGTCAGTACACATGGATAGAGGTAAGGTCAGAGACAACTCTCAGACTGTCACCAGCTTTGGTACACCTAGGGAGAAAAGGCTGAGATAGTGTGCTGCCATGGCCATGAATGCAAGGACCAGGCCATCTAGGAACCCCAATAAATTATTATTATTATTTATTATTTATTGGATTTGTCAACCGCTCCCTCTCCCCAAGGGGACTCGGGGCGGTGTACAGACAGAATAAAAACATTATAAAAAACATTATATACAACAATTACAAAACCCCATAAAAAACAAATTAAACACAAGTCTGTACAATAATGCAAAGATTAATTAATGATTAAAACAAAATTAAAATACCCCCAAATTTAAAATAACTGGCCAGGAAAGTCAAGGGATTAGATCATGATTGCGATTGGGTCAGGCCAGCTAATTGGAACAGGTGGGTCTTGAGTTCCTTACGGAAGGAGTGGAGATCAGTAATGATTCTAATGTCAGGGGGGAGGTCGTTCCAGATGGTCGGGCCCATCACAGAGAAGGCCCTACTCCTGGGCGTCACCCGCTGACATTGTTTGGCGGACGGCACCTGGAGGAGTCCCTCTCTGTGAGAGCGAATTGGTCGCAGGGATGTATGGGGTAGGATGCGATCCCGCAAATAACTAGGTCCTGAGCCATGGAGCGCTTTAAAGGTGAGAATCAACACCTTGAAACGCACCACACATCTTAGCAGGCTAAAGTCCGATTGGCTAATTCGTGATTTAGTGTCCTATAAAAATATAATCCACCACTGAAAATAATTGCTATCGTAGCTCAATGGGTGAATTAATCCCTCACAGCATCTACCCGACTTGGCTTTTCTTGTGATTAAGAAGGATCAGACCTAGTTATTACTCGGATGAGCAAATAGCTGGAAAGCTGTTTGGGCTACAAACTAAAACAGTCTCAGAAAGCAGTCAGACAAACTGCATCTGGATCGTGCACTAAAGCGTCACGATCTATTCACATAGGAACCAAGCGTGATTGGGAGGATTCTTATTATAACTAACTCCCAGCAGGTGCACCTTTCTTTCCCCAACAATGATTTTTCAAAAGAAAGGCAAGGCCTATGAAAACCGCGCAAACTGATGTTCCCCGGAGCCCAAAACATTAAATCCAGAACCTCCGATACAACGCGCGGCTACCCTTAAGATCATCTTCCTTTCCGTTACTTGGGCGCTTTATTCCCACGCCCCGCCTCTGATGTCCATCAAGATGATGTCACCAGCCTCCTCCCCGGTGAGAAGAAGCCGACAAGCTGCTAGGTAGAGAGGCGGGCTCAGAGCGTTGCCGGGGAAACGAGATAAGTTCTGTGCGACAGCTGCCTGCCCTTGGCAGGCCGCTTTTCTTCTTCGCGTGCAGGTTGAACCGGGATCCCCGGCGGGGCTGCCAATGCCTCCCTTCGGGCAGGTGGGAGCAGACCGGGAGTAGAAACAGATCCACGGCGAGAAGAGGGAGATCCAGGTGCAGGAGAAAAGCGGAAAGAAGCAGCCATTGGAGGTACCCAGAAAAGCTGGGGAGGGAGAGCGTATTTGGTTGCCCTTCTGCTGGTTCCTCTGATCTGGAACCCAACTTGAGTGGTGAAGTCTTACTATCAATCATACTGGAGTTAGGAACTCCCTCATACATATCAGGGAAAGGCACAGTGAAAGCATTTCATCAACAAGGGTTTACAACTTTTAGTGGAGTAGGGAGATTTAAAATATGTATCATGTAATGGTGCTGGTGCAAAGATTTCTGTCAATGGATTTTGTCTGGTGGTATTATCATCCCTTAGTATTTTGGAGTATGCCAGGTTTGAAAAGGGATAAGAATGCATCTTTTTGACATGGACTGTACACCGCCCCGAGTCCCTTTGGGAGAGGGGGCGGTCTAGAAGTGCTAATTAAATTAAATTAAATTAAATCTAAGATTTTTGTTGCATTAGTAAGAAGAGAAGTGTTGTGCTCAAAGGCTTAGCATACTTGAAGAGAACATGAAGTTGTTGGGGCGTTATGTCAAGAAAATAGGAATCTCAGAATAAATGAATTGTAGAATGTGTATTGATGGTCTGTCAGATGTAGGTTTTAATTTATAAAATACTTTTCACAGTATAACCTCTTTAAGATTGATTAAAATTACTTGTATGCTGCTTACTACTCTAGTAACAAAATAACACTATAAAAGGTTGTGTCCTGGGTATCAATAGCATTAATAGTAACACTAAACAGATACTACCATTACTTAAGATGCCACAACTAAAAGGAAAAGTCTTAATACTATACCTCATTATAATGTGTACATTTGTGTTAGTGCCTTTTAGTCGATATGGATTCCTGGTGACAACTCGGACTGGTCCATGCAGTTTTCATGGCAAGATTTTTAGAAATTGTTTGCCATCATCATCTTAGTAGGGCTGAGAATGACTGATTCAAGGACTCTCAACTGGCTTCCTGGAGAAGAAAGGACAAGAATTTGCATTCTGTAGCCTGGTGCCTTGAACACCATATATCAAACTATTTCTCAACATTATAATTAGACACATTTAAAAATATGTTAAAGGAAATGTAAAAAAATGCCATGTTATAAACAGTATGTGAAATAACATTTTTTTAATTATTACTAAGTGATGAAACTTGCTCTGTTTTAAATGCAAACTGTCTTTGCATGGAGATCAAGATTTGTACATATTTTTTTCTTGCAAAAGAAAAATAATGGATAAGAAGTTGTTTTCTGTTGGGAGTTACTGATTATTTCTACCTGTCTTGTTTTGGCAATGTGCTAGTTAAGTATCAAGTTATTTTTTTTTAATTGACAAAAATGTCTAGCTGCATTTCAATTGAAGGCTGAGGATAGTTTAGAAAGTGGCATTAGCTACTAATTGTCTACTGAACCAGGCTGTTTTGTTTATGATGTGTAAGATCTAAACAATTTGGAACTAGTATATATTGTATGATGATTTAAGATAATTGTTTTAATTTTTAATTGTGTATGTCAAAAACTACAAAGTGCCATTTTGCAGTTGCTTGGGTACAATTTTGGTGGCTTCTTTTCTGGGGTGATAGGCAACTGCAGGCAGAAAAGGAGGCAATGAATAAAATATACATCAAAAGATCAAATTGCAAACTTGATTACTGAAGAATTTGTGTGAAATATTACAACTCAGATATGAAAGGACAGTTTGTGTGTTTTGGCATTTTGGTGATCAGAATGAGGCATATATCTAGAATATTCTCTCCTTTAAAGTTTATTAAGTGCCTAATGATAAGTATTTTAGGTACTGCTGTATACTTATGTCTTCACTACATAGTAGTTCCCCAAATAGCAAATGTGCCAAAATTGTAGTTCTTATTTCTGAATGCTAATCTTCCTGCTAAATAATATTAGCCCGATTCCAGTCTTACAAAATATAACTACTTGATGGAGGAAAAACTATCCTAAATTAGGCTACCTTCTGCCTCATTATAAGAAGAAAAAATCCCCCGGGGCAGAAAACTTGGCATATAAGCAACATTTACACAAAATGTACTAGCCAATTTTGTGAGTTAGCTATCCAAAATCACATCCCAATCATACTTATTTGTTTTTCATTACAACCTTAGTTTCATTCAAGCAAAGGACATTCTGATAGGAATAGGGATGCTTTATTGTGGCTTTTGAAGCATGTGTTCTTTTTCATTTTTGGATTTGTTTAAGTTTCCTTTTCTTAATATTAATTTGCATGAGGTTTTGCACTGTAACAAGTCCTGAAGCAATGTAAACATTCTGAATTAGAAAAATTACATGACTGAAAATATTATTTGGAAATTTTATTCCATTGAAAGTTCAAACTTGTGAATTCCTAAGATTTAATTCAACAAATTTGAGGAACACTAATTGGAAAGATTAGTCTAGAGTCGGGAACCACTAGCACATATGTGTGAGGGAAACCTTTACCTTAATTGGAAATAAATCACAGGCATATATCATTTGTTAGTTTTATATAGAGCTAATAGTCTTTAACTTTCGTGTATAGGCTGCTAAAACTGTTATGACGGTATTAGCTGCTTGCTCTATATGTTCAAAAGCTGATTATAGATGATTAAGCTCTAAAATAACTTTCTACAGCCTATCTGCGGAAATATTGAACTTCAGTTTTTAAAAGGCATAATCTAAAATGCTTGTGATTTGAAGACTTATAATTTATGTATATGATTTAGGAGAAAAAAATCAGTTATGATATGGGTAAGTTTGAGCTGGGAAATTGCTTTCTTTTCATCTTGCCTGTTGGTATCATTGGGATCTCTGGTCATGTAGAGCAGAGATACAAAACATGGGATTCTGAGTTAAATGTTCTCAGAGTCTACAATTTAAATTTGCTCAGACTATGGTAGTGATTCTTTAAAAAGAAGTAAGCTATGTAGAGCAAGGGTTTCAAACTGGCGGCCCGTGGGCTGGATGCTTCATGCGCAGGTCATGCCCACCCTCGTTCCTCAAAGGCAAAAATTATCGCAATACATCACATGACACATTTGGCACCCATGATTTAGAGCAAACTAAACAAAAGTTGTGATAGAATATTATATACTTAAAATATCAATACATGTATAATTTGCTTACAAGTTCAGTTGTTTATGCGGAGATCCTAAGAGTTTTTTTTAGGAAGTAATTTCAGGAAAGTTCAAAAGTTAGAGGTCTAGTGTTTTTCAACGCTTGGAAACATTTCAATGCTTCATTCCTTAGCAATGTTTTTAGCCCAAATTTGTATTTAAGTTGGAACAAATCACTGAGTATCAGGAATGAACAAGAACAAACTTATTTACAAAGGTGGTTTTTTTTCTGAAGTTTAAACTTATAGCTTCAAGTGTTTTCCCTTAAAACTGAGTTAGAGGGGAAGCAGACTTCCACTAAGGATAGCCCAATTCAAGGAGAACCCATTGTAATCCAATCTGTCACCATTCTGAAGACAAAGTGATCAAACCCAAAATGACAGATTGTATTCTCCTTCCTTGATCTGACAAAAAGCAGAAGCTGTGGCTATGCTTTTATGAACTGCTGAAAACAGTTTTAATATACTATATTAAAAATATACACACTACTTTGCAATACTCACTAAAACATTAGGTGGTTTCAATGGTTCGTTGGATCAAGGAAAAAGAACATTGTCCACCATTTTGAGTAGGATCACTTTGCTGGCTATCCATCCACCATTTTGAGTATTTATAACAGGTCAGTTGTCTGTCATTTTGTAAAAGGCAGCCCCATTTATACCCCAGGTTCTCTTGAAGTTGAACATTCTTAACCTGGGGACTGCCTGCTCCTTTTTCTGACTACCTTAATGTCTTTTCTATAATGCAAGGAAATTTATGCTGCACCAGATCCACTGTTCCATTTTTCTGGTCTAGCCTACAGCAATTAGTTTAAGTGAGTGTGAAATAGAAGTGCATACTAGCTTTGAACGTGGAAAGAACCACTCCTATATTTTAAAATTATGCAGGTCAGGAGATGTAACAGAGTTTATCATTTCTACTCTCGAATCTATTTCCTAAATCCTTCATATCTGTAGTTTGCTTTCCTCTACTAATTCTCTTTCAACCAGGAAAGAGTTTTTCATATTTGGAATAGGAAACTGGAGCCAGCTTCTTATAGTGGGTTAAATTTTCAAAAAGAAACTTCACAAAGCCTGATACTGTGGTATAGTTTCATGTAATGAGCTAAACGTTTCTGCTATGTTCTAGGTAACCTCTTATTTAGTTTTAAAGCTGATTGTATCTGCAAGAAATTGAGCCCTTGGGAAAAAATGTTCTTATTTTTTGCAGTTCTAATTTTGCAAGCCTCATGGAAAAATTCATTTCAGAGACCAATTTAAGTGGAAAATTAGAGTTCTATAGCATCAATAGTATATTTCCTAGCTACCATTTTAGTAATTTTTATGGACAGTCTATTTCATATGTTTTGTGGGTTTCTGAGTGCTATGGAAGTAATTGTATCCATATTTCAACTAAATAAGATTTTAGTATACTGATTTCAATATAGTAGACACTGCATGAGATAAAAGAAGTGCTGCTATTGAAGCCACAGTATTGTCCAATTTTAAAGCTGGCCAGCCGGGTTCATTGGGACTTGACTGGCGTGTATACTCACGCTTACTTGGAAGTCGATCCATTGGGCTCAAAGGGACAAACATGGGTGGCACTTTATACCATATAAACCAAGTACTGTATTGTTATTTATAATTTAGTTCTCATATTCTAGTTTAAATGCTATATCTTGATATTTATATTATTTATATTTCTTAAAGATCTAGCTTGAGGCTTGTATAAAGCAGTTGATTTCACAGAACAGAGGAGTTATTTCTGTGCAGTGTCAGTACATTTTCACACAGAAACCATGTTGCATTAGCGTAATTCAAGTGCTTGGTAACGTAGTCAACATCTTTATTTTTACTATGGCTTGGATGACTTGTATTTCACATTGGTTTGATGAAGAAGATTGGTATGAAGAACAACAAAGAGTAAGGTGTTTTCTTCTTTTTTTCAATTGCTTTGCCTTTGGTCTCACTGCAGCTTTTTTGTTCTATTGTGTGTTCTGGGCACAATCTGCGTTTTGCAATGCAGTCCCATGATTGGATCAGAAATATTTGAGAACTGAAACCAGATCATTGTTTTGTTTTGTTTTTCATTGCAGTAGGGTACAAACCTGGGGAAATAGTTAAGAAATGGTTGTATTTTCTGTGGTTATATATCCTTAAGAATATTGTATATTTTTAAAATGCTTGTTTTATTTAGATCGATGAAATGACACATAATAGCTAAGAAGTAAATAAGAACAGTTAACAGCTTAATAGATATTAAGCTTGTTTACAGAATTTTACTGATAGTATTCTGAAGACTGCTGTATTCTTTAACAGTATTTTACTATAAGAAATAGTGTTGCTATGGCAATCTTTGTACAAAGGAAAACATTTAAAAGATAATGTACACTTTCATTTTATTATATTAAGTGATATTATCATTTTTATGAGTTTAAAATACGGTAAATCTTATCAGATACTAAAGAGAAATTTGCATTTTGGTGCACTGGGGCATGTGTGATCGTGAGTTGCATATAATACTGCACACATTGCTGAAAGGTGTGTCTGAAGCCTCTTCTGTTAGTAACCTACCTCATATCTGTGGGTATGTATGTTGAACAAAATAAAAGCAGAAGTACTAGGGAACAATTTAGTAAATAATTGATTTTAGGGAAAAATGCTTACCTTCTACTCATTAATGTTTTCATTAATTCTCTTCCTAGCATCTTTTCTTTGGAGAGCTTATGGAAGCTTTATCGAGATACTCCTGCTATCTTTCATTGAAATAGTGATGAAAGGGTTAGTTAACCTCAACAAGGCGGTATCATTATTTGATTTCAGTTCACTATCTGAGCAACTGAATTAATCAGATGGAGATATGAACAGGCAGAAAATATTCAGATTTTCTTCTCATTATAAACAATGTAATATATTCATCTGCTTCTATGTGCTGTGAACATAAATGGACATCACTCACTAAGGAATGGATGCCTAAACTTTCTTTATAATACTACAAAGCTTTTTAATGTTGAATTTATATTTACAGACAAAGAAATAAGGGAGACTAGTATAGATCTATTTCAAGCTATTTAACTCTCATCAGCTAGTCATACCCTTCTGGGAAAGGCAAAAATGGAAGCAGTATCCTCCATCCCATATTTGGGTAGACCAGGTTGCCCTGATAGACTGGTCTCCGGGCAGGGGGGAAGCTTTTTAATGTTGTTTGTCTTTTGATGCTCTTACGTTAAAAATGTCATTTTTACTCAGATGATGAACTATTTTGTGAGACATGCAGAAATGTCTGTATAATATTTTTGACATGCCCCATATTTAGTTCCTAAATTAAAATTGTTTTTATGTGCTATTAATTGGCTACAGGTTCTTAGATCCATTTTTGTTTTTCACTCTCCTCTGCTCACGTGTTTTCCCTTTGAGGTAACCCAGACAAGATGCACAAACTATGAGTACCTTTATTTTAAGGTTACAGTAACTGAATCTTGAAAGTCTGAAAGAACTTCTCTTCTCCTTTGCCTTTATTTTCCAAAGAACTAGGAAGGGTCCCTTCTTTGACACTTTCTCCATTCCCATTCCTGAGTCATCTCTTTTCAGACAATTGTCTAGGCTGTGGTCTTTATCCTAATTCACAAGGTTATTCTCACAGCCCATTACACACACACACACACACACACACACACACACACACCCATCCCGACTGTCCCTTTCTGGGCAGAAGGAATGATTGTAAGAACCAAAATAAAGAATAGCTATTAAGCTATGTATCTAACAGTATTTATCAAATGATGTAGACATTCATTCACAGAGTTAACAGGGATTGGCTGACCTATGCATTGTACCTTTCTGCAACTGTCTCTAATTTCTCACATTGTCTGGTCATCGGTTTCTATCCTTTACTGCTTCAATACCAACTTTTAAGTCTGAAACAAATTTATAGATTTAGAAGGGTATAAGATGGGCATTCTGTTCATCCTTTTTCTAAAACTCAGCAGTATTAGAATTAGAGTTAGAATTCTTCATTAGCCAAGTGTTATTGGACACAGAAGGAACGTGTCTCCAGTGCATAAGCTCTCAAGGTACATGCAAGCAATTGATAAATCATGATCATAATGATAAAATATAACACTCAGTGACAGTCATAGGATACTGAATAAACAACCAACATAAATCATACTAGGATACTAAATAAAACAATTAATATAAATTGTAAGATACAAGCAACAAAGTCATAATCATAAGAAGATAAGGAAATAGGTAATAGGAAAGATGAGAAGGATAATAGTAATGCAGCCCTACTAGGTAGTTTGACAGTGTTGTGGGAATTAGTTGTTTAGCTGAGTGATGGTATGGGGGGAAAACTGTTCTTTTGTCTAGTTGTTTTGGAGTACAATGCCTATAGCAGTGATGGCTAACCTTTTTGTCATCGTGTGCCGAAAGCGTCTGTGTGCGCACAACCATTTATGCAATGCAGCACATCCCCATGTGCCCCGTGACTCCCCCTGCATGCACCCCCCACATGTGCATGCAACCCCCGCCACCCGCACATGCATGCACATCTCCCACACATGCGCACACATCTCCCACATGTGTCCCACGCATGCACAGCAGAGACCTAAAAAACTAGCTGGCTGGTGGGAGGCACACACACATGTGCAGTGGAGCTGAGCTGGGGTGATGGCTCTCAGGCTCGCAGAGAGGACTCTGCATGCCACCTATTGCATGCATGCCATAGGTTCACCATCACAGGCCTATAGCATGATCTTGAGGGAAGAAGTTGAAACAGTTTATGTCCGGGATGCGATGGATCTGTAGATATTTTCAGCCCTCATTCTGACTCATTGAGTATACAAGTCCTCAATGTAAGGCAGGCTGGTAACGATGTTTTTTTCTGCAGTTCTAACTATCTGTTGAAGTCTATGTCTTGTTTGGTTGCAGTGCCAAATCAGACAGTTATAGAGAGATGCAAATGACAGATTCAATAATTTCTTTGTAGAACTGTATCAGCAGCTGGGTAGCCTGAGTTGGTGCAAGAAGAACATTCTTTGTTTTTGATGACATTTTGATGTTAGGTGTCCATTTTAAGTCTTGAGATATTATATAGATAGAACCTATAAACCTGAAGGTCTCTACTGTTGATACTGTGTTGTCTAGTATTGCAAGAGGTGGTAGAATACAGTTTTGAGTGTGTTCAGTTCAAGATTGTTCTGGACCCACCACAAGGCTAACTGTTCAACTTCCTGTCTGTATGCAGATTTAACATTATTTTGAATGAGATCAATGACTGTTGTATCTGCAAACTTCAGTACTTTAACAGAGGGATCCCTTTAGATGCAGTCCTTGGTATATAGAGAGAAGAGAAGTGGCAGAGTGTTAATTGTACAGGTATCTGGTATGATTTTTCAGCCTGCTTCTTCCTGTCTGTTAGAAAGCTTATCATCCACTTACAAGTGTGGTCAGGCATGGCTAACTGAATTAGTTTAGTTAGAAGAATATCTGGAATAATGATATTGAATGCTCAGCTGAAAAGGAGCCTTGCATAGGTCCATGGAGATTCAATATTTGCTAGGTATGAGTTGTGTAAGTTTCACTTACACTACATTAAAATAAAATTTTGTTGTTTGGAGGTACAATTCAAGATTATTGTTATTAATAATAAAAAATATAGAATTTAAATGGCTTGGATCCTGATTAATTTTAAGAACATCTCTCCCATATAGTTTAAATGGCTTGGATCCCATATAATTTTAAGAACATCCCTCCCAGGAGACACAATGTGTCTGTTGTCTATTATGAACCAGGGGAGGGGGGGAATCATGCTTTCTTTATTGGAAGATGAATAATTTGAGTCTGGAACAAGCTTTCTCTATGGTGGTTGCCACTAGCAAATACTCACATAATAAGTTAAATATTGATCTTCTTTCAAATGGCCTATCCTGTATTTTACTGTTCTGCTGTTATTGCTTAATTCAGATAATGCCATCATATTATTTCCTATTTAGGGTAGTAAATGAATTTTGCATTCTTTTGTCTTGGAACACCTAGTATCGTGATGGCGAACCTATGACACGCGTGCCACAGGTGGCATGTGGAGCCATATTTGCTGGAACACTAGCCATCAGCTCCGGTGCGCATGTGCACACCAGCCAGTGGATTTGCGGCCTTCCAGAGGGCCAGGGGAGGCCATTTTCTCCCTCCCCAGGCTTCAGAAAAGCCTCCGGAGACAGAGGAAGGCAAAAAATAGGCTCAACAGGCCAACTGGAAGTTCGTTCCCAAACTTCCGGTTGACTTGCTGGGCCATTTTTTTGCCCTCCCCAGACTTCAGGAAAGCCTCCGGAGGCTGTGGAAGGTGAAAAACAGCTGTTGGGGCTGTTTTTCGCCCTCCCCAGCCTCTGGAGGATTTCCTGAAGCCTGGGGAAGGCGAAAACTGCCTTCCTGGAGGTCCTCCGGAAGCCAGAAATGGATCATTTCCAAACTTCCGGTTGGCCCCTTGGGGCCGTTTTTCACCCTCCCCAGCCTCTAGAGGCTTTCTGAAGCTTGGGGAGGGCAAAAAACAGCCCCAATGGGCCAACCGGAAGTTTGGAAATGATCCATTTCCAGCTTCCGGAGGGCCAAGGGAGGCTGTTTTCACCCTCTCCAGGCTTCAGGAAAGCCTCAGAGCCTGGGGAGGGGTCGTGCATGCATGCGCGCATGGGGGGGTTGTCACACATGCATGTGCAGGTGGGCGGGGAGATGGAATTGGTGTGGGTATGCGTGTGCGTGCTATAGCGTGCACGTGCACAATTTTGGCACGCCATAAGAAAAAGGTTTGCCATCACTAACCTAGTAGATAAAAGGAAAATGGGAAGGCTTAGCATGGACTTTCATTATGGAAGAAAGAGGGGAAAATAGGATCCCTTTCCATATCACATCACAACCAACATAAGAGGATGGCGTATCTACTAACTGGGTAATTTGTAAACCTGTCCTTAGGGAAGGAATATAAAGAAGTCTCACGGTGCTTGACTTTTAGACTGAAGCACTGATTCTTTGTTAGGATGCAGCACTCTTAATTTAACAGGAATCTATCCAGCTTGGAAGATGAGAACTTTACTATAGTTCTGTTTAAGTTACTTTTGTTTTAATCCTTTGGGTCAAGTGTGTTGTACTGTAGTCTTAAAATGTTTTCTTCATTGTGGTTATTCTAACTTTAATAAGTTGGCTACGTTTAACAATCTACACACACATCATATATATCTATGCGCACATACACAAACACACAATAGTATACGTTGTGCAGAAATAATAACTATATTCTGAAGATTATTCACATTAAAAATATCCAGAGTAGTACTCTTAATGAACTAACAACAGCTTATAACAGCAAATCAACAGTTAATATAAGTTTGTATTCTTTCCCTTTGAGGCACAGCAGGCATTCTTACTAATGCTAATGCAATGGTGGTATATGAAGTTAAAGTGTATTTTGGAAATAAAGTAAAAATTGTCATTTTATAAAAGCACACATGCTTATTGAAAAGGTATGTCAGAGAACCAGTAATTACCAGGCTATTGATATTGCTTGCCTTCACAACACGTGCATTTTCCTTTAACATCTTCTTTAATGTCAGCATTATTACAATTTATGCTAGAATTAATATCTTCAACAAGTAAGGTGCTTTTATTTTATAGTCAAACTGTGATAGCATAGCTGGAATCTGCAGAGTTTTAGAAAGGAAGTGGAAATCCTTAAATGGCTTACATAAAACTCTTTAGAAGGTAGGAGTAATTTAGTCAATTAGCAATAAAATTTCATCATTCCAATTCATTTTATAAAAATATAATATCTACATAAGAAATTTGAAATAACTGTTGCAGTTTTATTACTTTTCTTCATTTGAGAACTTAACATACTACTATTACTAATGCTACCTATATTGTTTCTCCCCCCCCCCCTTTTTCATTTTTATTTTCTTGGTATAAAAATGTCCTTTTATCAGTTTTGTCTTTTATGTGTTATGAGTATAGCAAAATACTTTCTTATTAATATATGCAATTCTTTACTTGAAATTTCTCTGAACTTCAAGCCAAAAGTGGCCTTTATATTTTTATTTAATGTTAAGTGACCAAATCTAATAATGGATAAAATGAACTCAATGCAGATAAGTAGTATGTAAAAGTTCATATGGATGTATATTCTGTTCTTACTTAGCAGCTGCTAAAATTTCCTATGAAAGGGCTAATTACCTTTGCTTATGATTAGCATTGAGTTCTCCAGTGTTTTAATAAACACAGTGTTCTTTTTTTTTTTTTTTTGCAAAAATAACAATTTTAATCGTGTACTTTCTACCTTATCTCTCTTATCTGCATCTTGGGTTGTATTCAAATATAAGAATGCTGCAAGTATTAACATACGAAAGCAGGTTTTTCCTTTGCAGCTACAGAACTGAAAGCTAGCTGAATTACTTTGGTTTTTACAAATATTTTGGGGAAAAGGGTATATAAGTATGGAGAAAAATTTTGACAGCTACATCATACGGAAGGTGGTGCTTCCCCGGAATCCTACATCTCCCTCTTATTTTATATATATCAAAATATCATTATTACATACATATTAGCAGTTTAGATTTACCTCAAATTCTTTAACATCTTCAATCATACTTTATATCACTTCTAGCCTTTTCATTGTATTAACAATTGCAATACACTTTTAATTCATTTCTGTGACCTGAGTCTTTGCAGTGTTCTTGCGTGCATATGTAAGGATTGATAGAAATTGATAGGACATTCACTTTTCAGTTTAAGTGTAATAAAAAAACCTCAATGAAATGATTTTTTTAAATATCATGGGTGTCAAAGCAAAGATGTACCTTTTGTATGAGCAGCTATATTGGTGGAATGCATTTGTACAGTGATTATCCCTGTTGTATTCAAAAGTTAGTCTTTAATTTGCCATTTCTGCGTTCCCTCTAAGGCTTGATAATCATGAACATATATAGAACTTGATATGATATTGTCTATGCATACAATTTTCTTAGATCTCAAATCGGATTTATAGAAAATGAGTAACTGAAGTATTTGTCTTGGAGTCATTTCCTGAAAATCCTTTTTTTTAAAAAATATATTTTTATTATTTTTACATTTAAAACAATGCAATACCGCCGAGTCGGAGTGATCATACATTCACATTATGTACAGCTAGTTTCAACCATTAACAGTTAATCTACTTAATGCATTGTCTGTCCTTCTGTCAAATCACAATATATACATTTGTTCCAGTCTTGTCATCTTGTCTTATACCAATCATAAAATCTGTTCCATACTTCAAAATATTCTGATTCCCCTTTATTTTTAAGTTCAAGAGTGAGCCTATCTGCTTCTGCACAAGCCAACACTTTTCTGATTATATCTAGCTCTGATGGTGTATTTTCTTTTTTCCAATACAGTGCATAGGTTATGCGCGCTGCAGTTAGTATATGTATAATTAAATAAAGTGTATCTTTCTTAAACCCCTCCGGTATTATGCCTAGGAGAAAAGTTTCTGGTTTAAACATAATTTGTTCTCTTTTGTTTCCTGAAAATCCTTGTTTAATGCTTTCCAAATGTAAGTTTTACAGTTTTCAGTGGGATTTACTCCAGACTTGTTTATTAGATTTCTCTTTTTATTTTTTAGGCAAAAATGGCACAGGTTAAACAAGTGGGTCTACTAGCAGCTGGCTGTCAACCATGGAATAAAGATGTATGTGCTGCTAGTGGGGATAGATTTGCCTATTGTGCAACCCTGGCTATTTATATATATCAGGTGAGAAATATTTTAGATTTTCTTTTTTCCTTTTCTTTTCTTGCTGGTATATGAATATTTATTTATTTTATATTTGTTTAAAAAAATAACTTTTTTAAAATTATCAACTATCCTTGCTTATTTTAGTAATTTTTTCAATCCATATTATTTCTGTAGAAAATATAATAATAAACAATACCAATTTAAAATGCATCACATTTTAGTAAGCTCTCCTGAACCACGTGACTGGTTCTGAAGAATGAATGTGAAACCTAAAATATGTGAACTAAAAGGGACCTGTTCCTTTCTATGTCTGTAATCTATATGGCTCAGGACCAGGGGTAGGCTGCTGGGGGTTCGCACGGGTTTGGGCGATCCTCTAGCTAGGATTCTACCCAGTTCAGCGAACCCCCAAATGCCACCCCTGGCTGGCCACAACCACCCCACTCTTCCCATCCCGCCCCACCCCTCCGAGGAATCTCCATGCACCAGGTAAGTGCAGGGCCCGTGTGGAGGCTTAGGGAGGGGGGGAACAGAGGTTCCAAAAGTCCGGAAACATGCCTGTTTCTGGCCTCTGGAGCCCGGGGAAAACAGTTTTTGCCCTCCCGGAAGCTCAAGGAAAGTCTCCGGAGCCTGGAGAGGGCGAAAAACACTCCCACTCTGTGGTGCAGGAGGCTGACTAGGCCATGCCCACCATGGCTACGCCCACCCAGAAACGGGACAGCGAACTCATTGCTGCAATTTTTGAAGCCCACCCCTGCTCAGGACCACACTTTGAGTCTCTGAACAGATATTCCAGAAAGTGCCGAGAAAATAGAGAAAGGAATATTTTCCCAGCAAAATAGATACTGTGATATTTAATTTTAATATAGCAAGATAAATATTTTATTTAAAAAATATGTAATCATTCTTTTTTTATTTATTTTTTAAATTTTAGTTGGATCATCAATATAATGAATTCAAGTTATGGGCAATTATGTCTGAACACAAGAAGACCATCACAGCTATTGCTTGGTGTCCCCATAACCAGGATCTGTTTGCAAGTGCAAGTGCTGAAAACCTAGTAATAATTTGGAATGTAACTGAACAAAAAATTGCTGCAAAATTACACAATACAAAAGGTATAATATAAATCAAATGTTAACATTTATTTGCAGCAAAAGCAGTCTTGTACAATACACCATGGTTTTAATGCAAGGTTAACTCTTCTGATTTAAAGAAATTTGATTCAGCAAAAGAGAATCAAAAAAGGAATGAGAGAGCTTGACTGTTTTTCCCCCCAGTAGTTCACTGAGGAGGAGATACAGATGGCAGTTAGAAGTCAAGTAATTTATCTCTTAGCAAAAGCTAGGCTTGATCAGTCTGCATACGTAAAAAAGACATTCTATAAACAGACTGCATCTTTTGCATGCAACTTCCATTCAAAATAATATATTTAAGACCCTATCACTGCCCTGCTAATATAGTATTATTATTGTATGATAAAAAAACAAGTGTCCCTCTTTTTCCCCCTGTGCTGATAGTCATGTTTATTTTTGCTAGGATAATGCCAAATAAAACTATTATGTTTTCCATTACATGGTACAATATAATGTTTTATTTTATTACTCTGCTCTAGAAATATTCAACTATAATTGATTCCTGATTCTGAACTTTTTCGTGTATTTTCTTACAATATGATTTGGCAGTAAAGTATAGATCTTTCCTTTGCCAGTCTACTTAGAGTATCTGTCTTGCATCCAACTCCTATAGAATTGTTATTTAAAGTTTAAGTAATGAAAACATCTTTTTTTAATCTTTTCAAAATGTAAATATCTTCAAAACATAAATCTTGGAACTCTCAAGTTAAGCTACATCTCAGAATTTATAGCAAAGCAGAAAATAATTGTGAACTGGCATTTATTTAAAATCATAGACCTAATTTTCTTTGTGTTTTATTTAATGAAGCTGGCATGTTTTGACATTGAAAAGATTGTTATCTTTAATTCTCTAAGAGAAGTTACTATTTAGCTGTGTGAAAGTGAGGGTGCTTGGTTTTGGAAAAGAAGTACATTAAATTGGATTTTTAGTTAAATTCAGTGGAGATTTGGAAGTATATTTATTGAGTATCTTTTTATATTTCAGATATCCCTGCGTCTCTTAGTTGGTGCTGGAACGTAGGTGATGCTGTTGCATTTGCCTCCCATAGAGGTCCATTGTATATTTGGACATTTGCAGGGCCACAGAATGGTGTAATGGTACATAATGAAGCTCATAGTTTTATGTCAGATATTTGTCTGTTTAGATGGCATCCAAAGAAAAAAGGAAAGGTAGTGTTTGGTCATACTGATGGAAGTCTTTCTCTGTTTCAGCCAGGTAAGAAACTTTATGCCAAGACAAGAGTCAATGCATCTTCTGATTAAAACAAAGAAAACTCTTATTATGAGATAATGTATTAAATGGTTTCCTTTTTTCAAATTTTATTCCCTTCACTCAAAACCCCAATGCCATGCATCCTTGCAGTCATTTCAGATTCAGATTAAGAAGTCCCCAGATTTCAATAGATTTCACAAAATATAGAATGCTAGTACCATATATGCTTACTGTCAACATAAAATATATACAAATAAAATGTACAAATACAAATTAATTAATTGGCTGTTGATAGTGACAGTGATGATGTTGTGTGGTGTTGGAGAAGATTCTTGTGAGTCCCTTGGACTGCAAAGAGATTGAATTGGTCAATCCTAAAAGAAATCAATCCCGACTGTCCTGTGGAAGGACAGATACTGAAGCTGAAGCGCAAATACTTTGGCCACCAATGAGAAGAAAGGGCTCATTGGAAAAGACCCCAATGTTGGAAAAGATTGAAGGCAAAATGAGAAAGGGATGGCAAAGATTGAGATGATTAGATAGGGTGATCAACATAGTGCTCTTGATTTTAGACAGACTCGGGAAACAATGGAGGATGGGGGGGCCTGGTGTTTTATGGTCTGTAGGGTTGCAAAGTTGGACAATTTAGTGACTGAGCAGCAGCAACAACTGACAATGAAGCAAGAGAGCTAGTTTGGTATAGTGATTAAGGCACCAGGTTAGAATGCTAATCTTGCCTTAAGCACAAAGCCAGCTGGGTGCCCTGGTTCAGTGATTGTCTCTCAGCCATAGAAAGAAGGCATGATCAACAATATCTGAAAATCTTGCCAAGAAAACTGCAATGTCTAATCCAGAAAGTTGTTAGAGGCCAACATTGACTCAAAGGCACACGTGCATAAAAACATAAAACCCACTTGACAAGGAACTTAAATTCACCTCATATGATCATTTGAGTTGTGTGATTTCGTATTATGCATTAGAATGATTTAAAGAGCCGCAGGGGCACAGTCGTTAGAGTGCAGTACTTCTGCTGATCACCGACTGCCAGCAGTTTGGCAGATCAAATCACACCAGGCTCAAGGTTGACTCACCCTTCTATCCTTCTGAGGTCAATAAAACGAGGACCCAAATTGTTGGGACCAATATGCTGACTCTGTAAATCACTTAGGGAGGGCTGTAAAGCACTATGAAGTAGTATATAAGTGTTATTGCTATTGCTAAAAATAGTGCATATGATAACCTATATTCCATAACAACTTAATTTTAACTACCATATTTTCAGAATATAAGATGCAAAAAAGAGGGTGAAAATCTGGGTGCGTCTTATACACTGAATACAGAATTTTTGCCTACTGAAACCCCACTCCCTTTGCAAAATTTGTCATGCAGAGGCTTTGGGAGGCTTGCAAAGTGCTCCTGGGGGCTAGGGAGGACAAAAACGAGCAAAAAATGGGCTGTTTTTAGTCGTTTCTGCCCCCCCAGCCCCCGGGAGCATTCTACAAGCCTCCCAAAGCCTCTGCATGCCCTTTCCCCCCCAAAAATGGGCTGTTTTTTGTCGTTTTTGTCCCTCCCCCATCCCCAAGAGCACTCTACAAGCTTCCCAAAGCTCTGCATACCTTTGTGTTTGTGTGTGTGTGTGTGTGTGTGTGCAAAAAACGAGGCATGCAGAGGGTTTGGGAGGCCTACAGAGTGCAAAAATTTTTTTAAAAAAATTACCTCTTCAAAAACATGGTGTGTCTTATAGTCCGAAAAATATGGCATTTTCTCAGGCAACATTTTTTCTTTACTTATGTCAATATCTTTCAGCACTCTGAAATTGAGGAATGCCAACTAAAATCATCTGAATCTATTTGTTCTCATTCAGTTCAAAATGTATGCTTTTCTATATTTAAGTTCTTACATATAATCTTTTTATAACATAATTTTGATTTAATGTATTTTATTTATTTAAAACTTTTATTTAGCCACCCATCTTATAACCAACTTCGCTTGCTTCTAATCTAAATGTACAACATGGAAAACCACATCAAAACTATAAAACTATAAAATGTATTAAAACATTAAAATAGAGATGTGTGATCATATTTTTCTTTATTATTAAAGATAATCTTTTTAGATATAAAAAGGGAATAACTAGATTTGATAGGAAAAGTCACATATCCAAAGAGCCCTGCATAATTTGGAATCATGTTATGTTAAAAACAGAGTTATAGAAGATAGAAATGTAAATTATTTTGATACTACAATTTCAGGATTCAATTTCTAAATTGTTGTAATGAAGATTTGTAGGCAATGAAGCATCTGTTTAAGCATGATAGTCTCTTGAAGAGGAGAGGATTGCACATGAAAGTACCTGCTTCTTCCATTAACATTTGTGTACATATTGTATTGGGGATAGGAATTCCCCACGTGTAGCAGGAAGAATACATTGCAAATATATAGTAAAATAAAATGAACACATAAATAAATAGAAAAAAAATCATTCAAATCTAACATGCTGCTGCAGAATTGTATGTGTTAATGTGAGTCTAAGTGAGAGATAAACTTCATTTTTACTTAAGTAAGTAAAAATGAAGTGAATGTACTTTCTCATTATGAACCCAGCATTACCAAGTATTATTTTGTCAATTCGAAATTAAAAAAAAGACCTCCAAACCCTGTCATTGCTATAGTTTGTGCTCGAGTCATTACTAAACAATTAACAGATTCAAGAATGTCTTTTAATTATTAGTATTTAACATTTTATTCAACATCTTTACTTTATTTTAACTAATTAGACCTCTATAGCAACTACCAATAACTGAGGCATCCAAGAAATAAAGGACAGTAAGTTATTTTTGAAATACAAGTAGACTAACGTCCCCAATTGAGCCCAAAATTTTTGTTGCTAAGTGAGTTGTTAGGTGATTACATGACCCAGGACACTGACCATCCTAAATATGACTCATTGTAGCTGCTGAATGTTGATCACACAACCATGGAGATGCTGCAATCATCATGTAAAACATGGTAATTAGTCACTTTTTTCAGTGCCATTGTAACTATTGTAAGTTGACGAGTACCTTTACTAAGTGTTCTATATTTTCAGCATGGAAGTTCATAATATTTACTTGACTAATATTCTGTCAGGACATGATTTGGAGGAGAAACCAATTCAGCATATAATTAGTTTACATATTTATATTTCAAATATTTGCAAGTATAACCATTGGAACACAGTGATTTCTATAAATGGATAAATTGCATATTTTTATTTTATTTTTCAAGGTTGTAAGCATCAGAAACATGTTCTGAGGCCAGAATCACTTGAAGGGACAGATGAGGAAGATCCTATTTCTGCTCTGGAATGGGACCCTCTGTCAACAGATTATCTTCTTGTTGCAAATTTGCATAATGGAATCCGACTTGTCGATTCAGAATCTTTCTCCTGTATCACGTCCTTTAGTCTTCCTAGTGCAGCAGCATCTGTGCAATGCTTAGCTTGGGTCCCTAGTGCACCTGGAATGTTTATCACTGGAGGTAAAAAAAATATTTATATTATAGTAACATAGTAAGCAGGCACACAACAGACTTGTTTAAGTCAAGATTCAGTTAGGTTTAGTTTGTACCAAATTATCAAACTAATTGCATAATTAGTTATGTAAAGGCAAGGATAAAACTAATGTTTTAAAACAGTAATGATAGTTTTCCAACATCATTATCACTTCCTTCAGAAAGAAAGAAAGTTTTGCTTTCGTCTTTTTATCTTATCCTTAATCCAACTTTAGAAAACACAATCTGATGGGTTCAGAATGTTGGATAAGACATTGGCATTAAGTGGACAATATGTAAATTGGGAGAGAACTTGCATTAGCAAGTTAATATTAATATTAGCAGGTTAAATAATTAATATTAAATAACACTGAGAGCAGAATTTTCCTACCATATTTTAATCCCTATTTCTGAAGTTCTGCTTAATGCTAATTAAAAATTCAATTAGATTTTGACTGTTGTTTTTAATTATTGCATTATGTATTATTTGATTAAAATTAAGTTAATCTTTTTTTAAAAAAATATAGATTCTCAGGTTGGTGTTTTGCGTGTCTGGAATGTATCACGAACAACACCAATAGATAATTTTAAGTTGAAGAAAACAGGTTTCCATGGCCTACATGTGCTTAATTCTCCTCCAAAGAAGGCTAGTAAGTATACATATATGTTTTTTTTTTAATTTGGACATATTTGTGTAAAGCTGTGTGCCAGATCAATGAACCTAACATTTAGCTCATAAGTGATTCTGTATGGCAACAAAATATGGACCAATTAATTTGTGATAGTTCTTGTGAAACAGCCAGGACTTGCACATAAAGCAGTTCCTAGAGACATTTAAAGGCATTATATATGTTCCTCTTGTAATGTATCAGGGAGATCATTAAAAATTAAATTTCTTATTACAGATGAGACATCCAAACTAAATAAAATGTCATCAAATGTAGAGAACACAGTTACAAAATAGAACGTTTAAAATAGAATAAGTCATATTGAGATAAATAATG
Source organism: Natrix helvetica (assembly GCF_964273705.1). Taxonomy (NCBI): domain Eukaryota; kingdom Metazoa; phylum Chordata; class Lepidosauria; order Squamata; family Natricidae; genus Natrix; species Natrix helvetica. Next base: position 49,243,130 of record NC_138558.1, on the reverse strand, counting down.
TTGCACTAATTTACTATATCAATACCAATACTGTATGTGAGTTTTACAAATTGCAAAAACAGATTTTGCAGTGGTGACAGTTACCTTTGAATCCTTATCTGCCAATAAAAAATGGAACATAAAATTTTTCAGTCTATCCTGAAAATGGGGTTAGAAGAATTGCTAATAGGTATGTCTAAATGAAAATTGTAGTATGACAGAATATTAGTACAGTCTGTATTGCGGCCTTAAGAATTGCAGAGCCTTTCTGTGTGTACTATTTTATGAAATGTTTCACTCAGCTTTGCTGTTTGTACAACATTAAACTATAATGTTAGAAAGCTATTGAACATAACATATCAAGATGCTTTCGGATAGTAATAACATTTATTGATCTCTGTGTACAGCATCATACGTTTTGCTCCATCTTGTCTCTGAAAGTTCTACCACACAAAAGAAAAAACAATGTTGCTTTGTTGTCCTTGTATTCCCACTTGCAATCCAATGACAGGTTATTTCGGGCAGCCAAAATCTTAGGGAGCTCCGCAGGTCCCAGAAACAAGACCAAGAACACATGCAAAATTATCAACAACATATTCAAAGGTATAAAATTCACAAGCAAAGAAAACAACAACAACCCACAATCCTACCTGGATATCCTCATTATCAGAGACAGCAATGGCAAACTAGAAACCCAAGGTTATCATTAAACCACATCAGGGGTGGGTTTCAGCTGGCGGTTTTTTTGTGCACGTGCTGGATGTGCGCTGCGAGCACATGCACAATTCAGTGGAAATTGAAAACTAAAAAAAAAAGATGGTGGTGACAACGGCAACCGGGGAACCAGTTCAGAAGGGTGGCCAGCCTGGGTTGCTGCTGGTCTGTGAACCAGACCAGCATACCATTACCGGTTTGGCCCAAACTGGGCTTAACCGATAGGAACCCACCTCTGATACACATCAACCAGTGCCCCACTACCAAAGTAACAATGCAATGTTCCACAAGAGGAGCTGGGTAAAAACACCATTCAACTGAGCACAAACCCACTGCAGCCACCTTGACCATCAGGAAGAGTAAACAGATCATTTATACAACAAAATGGATATTCACAAAACTTCATCAAAAAGTGCCTCAGCTCTCAACTCAGTATAGCACAATCAACACACGTTGTGAAAACAATAACACTGCCATACATCAAAAATATCTCAGAAACCATCAACAGACTATTACAACCACATGGCATCAGCTTAGCACACAAACCAACTATAACCCTCAAAAAAATCCTAAGTAAACCAAAAGATATAGCAGCCCCAGAAGAGTCATCTACAACTTACAGTGTAAAGACTACAACAGCCAGTACATAGGACAAATAGGCAGAAGACAAATAGAAAACCAACTAGCAGTCAGAAGACATGATTAAAACTCTTTAATTTCACAAGATATGGACAGGCTTAATCATGGTTTCAACTGGGAAACTGTGGTCATCCTAGACCAAGTCCAAAAAAGGCTACAGAATTCCTGGGATCCTGGCATTCTGATAAATTGGTCATCAGCAGGCACATAGATACACAGGTGAAACTCGAAAAATTTGAATATCGTGCAAAAGTTCATTTATTTCAGTAATGCAACTTAAAAGATGAAACTAATATATGAGATAGACTCATTGCATGAGATAGTTCAAGCTGTGATTTGTCATAATTGTTATGATTATGGCTTACAGCTCATCAAATCCCCAAATCCACAGAAAATTAGAATATTACCTGCAATCAATAAAACAAGGATTGTACATAGAACAATATTGGACCTCTGAAAAGTATAAGCATGCATATGTACTCAGTACTTGGTTTGGGCCCCTTTTGCAGCAATTACTGCCTCAATGCGGTGTGGCATGGAAACTATCAACCTGTGGCACTTCTTAGGTGTTATGGAAGACCAGGATGCTTCAATAGTGGCCTTCAGCTCTTCTGCATTGTTCGGTCTCATGTCTCTCATCTTTCTCTTGGTGATGCCCCATAGATTCTCTATGGCGTTCAGGTCAGGCGACTTTGCTGGCCAATCAAGCACCGTAATCACACAGTTATTGAACCAGGTTTTGGTGCTTTTGGCAGTGTGGGCAGGTGCCAAGTCCTGCTGGAAAATGAAGTCAGCATCCCCATAAAGCTTGTCTGCGGAAGGAAGTATGAAGTGCTCCAAAATCTCCTGGTAGACGGCTGCGTTGACCCTGGACTTAATGAAGCACAGTGGACCAACACCAGCAGATGACATGGCTCCCCAAATCAACACAGTGGAAACTTCACAGCACTTCAAGCATCTTGCAGGGTGTGCCTCTCCATTCTTCCTCCATACTCTGGGTCCTCGGTTTCCAAATGAGATGCAAAAGTTGCTCTCATCAGAAAAGAGGACTTTGGACAACTGAGCAACAGACCAGGTCTGTTTTTCTTTAGCCCAGGTAAGACGCTTCTGATGTTGTTTGTTGTTCAGGAGTGGCTTGACAAGAGGAATACGACATTTGAAGCCCATGTCCAGGATCTGTCTGTGTTCGGTGGCTCTTGATGCACTGACTCCAGCCTCAGTCCACTCTTTGTGAAAGTCCCCAACACTTTTGAATGGCCTTTTCCTGACAATCCTCTCCAAGCTGCAGTCACCCCTGCTGCTTGTGCACGTTTTTCTTCCACACTTTTCCCTTCCACAATACTTTCTATTAATGTGCTTTGATACAGCACTTTGGGAACATCCAATTTCTTTTGCAATTACCTTTTGAGGCTTTCCCTCCTTATGGAGGATGTCAATGATGGTTTTCTGCACAACTGTCAGATCAGCAGTCTTTCCCATGATTGTGATTCCTACTGAACCAGACTGAGAGACCATTTAAAGGCCCAGGAACCCTTTGCAGGTGTTATGGCTTAATTAGCTGATTAGAGTGGGACACTTTGAGCCTAGAATATTGCACCTTTTCACAATATTCTAATTTTCTGAGATTGTGGATTTGGGGTTTTCATGAGCTGTAAGACATAATCATCACAATTATGACAAATCAAGGCTTGAACTATCTTGCTTTGCATGTAATGAGTCTATCTCATATATTAGTTTCACCTTTTAACTTGCATTACTGAAATAAATGAACTTTTGCACGATATTCTAATTTTTTGAGTTTCACCTGTAAACAAAATCTATATAGGACAAGAAGCAATGGATGCAAACTAATCAAGGGGAGAAGTAACCTAGAACTAAGGAGAAATTTCCTGACAGTTCGAACAATTAATCAGTGGAACAACTTGCCTCCAGAAGTTGTGAATGCTACAACACTGGAAGTTTTGAAGAAGAGATTGGATAACCATTTGTCTGAAGTGGTGGAGGAGTTCCTGCCTAAGCAGGACTAGAATACCTCTAAGGTCTCTTCCAACTCTGTTATTCTGTTATATGCCATTCAAAAAAGGGAATCAAGAAGTCACAAACAGAAGAAAAAGACCACACCACCTCCTCACCACCAATCAACACCAGATGAGCATAGATTAACACAAAGAAAGCAAAGAAGATCCCAATCAAGGACTGCCAAGCAAGCTAACAGTAAACAGCTCAACCAAAGTACTACCTAGACCACACCCACCAAGACTAATAGCCACTAGAATATAAAATGAGAGCAAAACCCACTCCTTATTACCACTGATGATATTACCTAGTTTGGGTAGTGCAATATCTGCAAAACAACCAAGCTCAGAGAACACCAAGGACCCCTCAGAAAGAAGAAAGTTTTCCTTCTGCAAATGCAGATCTAATGTTTTATTTAGTGTCTGGAGATCCAAAGGAGCTGCCATATTCCTGACATGCTCCTGGTTGTCTCCTGGACAACGGTGATGTCACCGGCTAACTCTTTCAATCAGGAAGCACCTTGGTGCTTCTGACACGAGTGCAAGCAAACCTGATGAGATCTAAGAGGATCTCTGTTGTCATGTCTGTCCTTTGAACAGTTTCCCTACCCCCCAGATCTCAGCTGGATCTAGGCTGGGTTCTGTATGGGATTACATGTATTATATCATAGCATAAGGACATGCTAATTTCTTGCATCCTAGTTTGGTTTAAGGACTGTTTTGGATAGTTAGGAAATTAAACAGATAATCATTTACAGCATCCTATTTCTCTTATCATCCTATTTAGGTTTTTTTTCCCAGTTTCAGTATTCCAAACTTAACCTGCTGCTCTTAAATAAAACTGAGGTTATAGATTGGATGCAATTCACTAGAAGAAGAAAAATTTCAGAGATAATCTTCGAGAAACTGCAGAAATAAAAAAGATTACAAAGAAACGCAGGATAATTCCCTTATAATTCAAAGTGTTTAAGAAGGGAAAGAAAACTAGTAGTCAATCTTCCAAGATTCACTCACTAAAGCCCATCTGAATAAATATAGTTCCAACCAAACTTGTGAATCTTGTTTCCTGACCTGGTCTGGTTGGAAAGGTTGACTTTTAGCTTCACAGTAGCAACAAAAAATACCTATAAGAAACTCCTAGGTATGCTTCCAGAAATTGTATTTCCTGCCATCCATAAAATCCCCAGGCACATACTTTGCTGTATTGTGCTGCTACTTCAATTTATTGTGAAATAAACCTGAAACATACTAATGAGTTTCCCTCTCTTAATTATTCCCAGTGGCCAGATATTGCATCATTCTTCGTATTGAGTTATGTTTTTGGTGTTGCCTTGTCAACTACTTTTTCATCAACATTCTTTAATAATCTTTGTTTTGATGCATATCTGACATAATAACACGAGAATAGTGGAAAGACCATTGAGATCTTGCATTATTGCCAGTTACCCCGGGCCAAAAAGAATTTTTCATTAGCCTCTTGTTTGCATGTTTTTAGCAAAAGATGTAGAGTGATTTATTGGTAATATTTTTTATCTATAGTTAGCAGCAGATTTAATGGAGAAGGAAGGAAAATTATACTAATAATATTTTACCTTTTCAATCAGCATTCTTTTCACAGTCTCCTACCAAAAACCATCATACATCATCTACAAGTGAGGCTGTTCCATCTCCAAGTCTAACCCAAAATCAAGCATTTTCACTTCCTCCTGGACATGCTGTCTGCTGTTTTATGGATGGTGGAGTGGGGCTTTATAACATGGGAACTAAGAAATGGGAATTTCTTCGAGATTTGGTATGTTTGATCTCTTACCTAAACAACAGATTCAGATCAGTTCAAGCGTGTTTTATGTAGTAATGTAATCTTATTCTAGAGATTATTATTAGAATAGTGTGCTCAATATAAGTTGTGCTTGTATACAGATCCCAGTCCTCATCTGTTGTTTCTGTCACCAAAGTTCCATTACCATGTTTGCATCTTCTACAATCATGCTATGAGAATCATTCATAGGCAATTCTTGGTAGCTCCTTGCTGTAGCCATTACATGTTTGCATAGTAGCCGTTCTTTTAGATATGATTATCTAATAGAAAATATATTTGCTTATGTGAAACACTGTAGTAAAATTGCAGTCCAGTATAATGGGACGCAGTGGCTCAGTGGCTACGATGCTGAGTTGGCGATCAGAAAGGTCAGCTGTTCAGTGGTTTGAATCCCTAGCGCTGTGTAACTGAGTGAGCGCCCGTTACTTGTCCCAGCTTCTGCCAACCTAGCAGTTCAATAGCATGTAAAAATGCAAGTAGAAAAATAGGAACCACCTTTGGTGGGAAGGTAACTGTGTTCCATGCACTTTCGGCATTTAGTCATGCTGGCCACATGACCACAGAGACGTCTTTGGACAGTGCCGGCTTTTCGGCTTTGAAACGGAGATGAGCACCGCTCCCTAGAGTAGGGAACAACTAGCAAGGGGAACCTTTACCTTTATATAGCACATAAAGAAAAACAATAGAAGAAATATATTTTCCCCATTTTGATAAATATAATAACATAGTGGAAGAATAGTGTCCAGTGTGATACTAAACAGTAACTTTGCAGCTTTTGTTAGCAATAAGTTAACATAATTGATGTAATGATAATCAACGAGAATATTGAAAGATCCTATGTGTTTGCTGTGACGAATACTGTGAAACGTACAGAAAGCCCATTTAGTGAATTTCAGTAGAACAAATTTCTATTTGGACGGCCCCCTAAAATAAAGCAATGATTATTGAATCTGCAGTAGTCTCAAAATAAAAGTGTGTCAATTTTATTTTAAATTTAAATGTATATTATTCATATAATGTTCATATTATTTGGATCTGGTAAAGAACTTTATTTGTGCATATAGTTTTATCCGTGTGGAATAATCTGGATGAAGGGCAGCCTACAAATACAACTTCTGGTCACAAACACTTCTGACCACAACCAAATCGGGTTCTAATCAAAAAAATCATATATTTTTTTTTGCAGCCGATTTCCCCTTCCATGCCATTTTTTTTATAAGTGCCAAATTTCCAAAATTAGGTTCCGGCCACCATCAAATCGGGTTGTGATCAAAGTTATGGAAATAATTATGGTCATGACCAGAGGTTCTACTATATGAGAATCAATAGATTTATGCTTTGAAGTGCATTTATTTTAAGAGATAAAACTAGGAGAAAAGAAAACAAATTCTATGATATAAAGTATGCAAGAAGTGTTCTAATGAGTTTATTTTTGTTCTAGGGTCATGTTGAAACCATCTTTGACTGTAAATTCAAACCTGATAACCCTGACCTTTTAGCTACAGCATCATTTGATGGAACAATAAAAGTATGGGATATAACTACTTTAACAGCTATCTGTACCTCCCCTGGCAATGAGGGAGTCATATATTCACTTTCATGGGCTCCAGGTGAGAATATTAAACCTTAAAATTTTTGGTACACAATTGAAAAGAAAATTCTCATTGGTTGTGGGAGATGATTTTTTTTTTAAAAAAGTGGGATAGCTGTGTTAACATTTTTCAGAAAAACAATGTATGTGCAGAGCATTAATTAATAACTTAGCAATGTTACCAATATTCCCCAGCATTAGACCTTCAAGAGATTCCCTTGAAATATTCATAGCGGATTTTGTGAAAATGTTGATATTTAGCAACAGTTCAACCTATGTATGTTATGGGAAGTATATTCCAATCTGTTAAGTTCATTTTTGCTAAAGTTCACAATTGAGTTCAGGAAGTTTAACTCTTCAGTCACTGCTTTCTAATAAATGAATGTAACGACCTTTACATAGCAATGCTTTTGACAGAGCATGCTGCAAAAAGGAGATATCACAATAATTTTGTTAACAGATTTAATTCATAGAAAATGTAGAATTCAATTTAGTATAGTATAGAATTTTAGTGTTCTTGTAGGTCTAGGATTTTTAGTGTTTAGGGTTTAATTTACCATTAACTATATTTGCAATGTATTGTGAACATTAATAATAGTTCTTATGGATTACATGGGTAATCACAAAATATGGAGATGTGGTAAATTATTCAACTTGATTGCAAAAGAATACTAGTTTCATAAGATCTTAATAGATACTATCTTGCTTAAGAATAGAAGTTATTGTTCTAAGTAAACCTTGAAAGGCAAAACAATAGTCTTTCCCTTTCCTACTTACTAAATGGATTTTTTGACCTTATTTTTTTTAACAATGTGAAATTTTTATTTGAAACTGAACATAGTACAACTTCCTAAATCTTGTATCAATATAAAGAGAAATTAAGTCAGTGATCACATGGATACATTTTCTCCAGAAGGAGCTGTCCTTCAGAACTTACAATGGTATATCCATCACTTCTGTAACTGAGCACAACTTGCTAACAAACAATTAGAGGAAGGTTTTGTCAGGTAGAAGAATGAGCTTGTCGGGTTAGAAATGCCCTTTAAAACTACAATTCAAGAAAGTCTACTTTTCACAGTGTTACTGACTAAAATATTGAAATAGGAAAGTCAGGATAAATGTGCGTACAATGAATATTCTGTATTTTTATTACTTTATTCTGTAAAGGAGACTTGAATTGTATAGCTGGTGCAACTTCAAGAAATGGCGGTTTCATCTGGGATGTGTCACGGGGCAAAATGATAACTCGCTTCAGTGAGGTAAGTTCTTTATTTTGCTTATTTTTACTAATGTTTATTCAAAAAAAAGTTACGTCAATTTATACACAGTGTACTAATAATCTATTAACTAAGTGTTAATAATTGAAGGTGTCTGTATTTCTCCCCAAAAGCCTAAATATTTTACTATGTTTTTTAATGAAAGGATTCAAGCATTTCCTGCAAAAAGAAACAGAACTAAAGTAGCTTGTAGAGGGGTCTAGGATAACTCAGCGCAGCCATCTCAGTGCAGTTTTGAGTATCACTGTGTTTTACTTGAATATTAAAATATCCTGAGGCTTTACCCAATATTGGTACTTTTAAGATTTCTTTTAAGGAGCTGTGGTGGTGCAGTGGTTAGAATGCAGTACTGCAGGCTACTTCTGCAGACTGCCGGCTGCCTGCAGTTTGATAGTTCAAGTCTCACTGTCTCAAGGTTGACTCAGCCTTCCATTCTTCTGAGGTCGGTAAAATGGGGACCCAGATTTTGGGAAGGCGATATGCTGACTCTGTAAACCGCTTAGAGAGGACTGTAAATCACTGGGAAGCAGTACATAAATGCTATTGCTAGTGCTATTGGCCTAATCTAATTATTTACTGGTATTCTTTTTTATTTTGGCACATCTTTTCGGCTCGTTAAAAGATTCCATAATAGCTACACTGGATATTAATTCCTACTTAGCTCTATTTTACTGTTCTATTTTATTTTTAGATTGCTGAGTGTGAATGGAGTGAGTTTTGACTGGCAATTTTTCCAAGGCCTCCCTGGCAGGCTAATCTAAGGGTTGATTATTAACATAATAGTTAAAGTGAAATTAAAAGGATTCCACGTGGTATTAATGGTATCTTTTTCTGTGTAAAACTGTTGTCTGGTCTGATTAGCAAATTGGTACAGTATTTAGACGATGCTGAGAAGTAACTTGTAATTCAAAGAGGGACTTTGAATAGTTTGTGGTGCAAAGAAACCTTCTGAATGCAAAGGTTTCCTGACTCTTTCAGGCCACTGAAACAAATAACCAGAGACTGCAGTTTGGCAAAGGAATTCAACTGACAAGAAAGAGGACAAAAAAAAAAGTGTAATTCACAAGAAGATGAAAAAGCAATTGATTAATTGCTACTGCTGGCTGTTCCCTAGCTACTACTGATTGCTCATTGCATGTGATAGGAGCATTGTATGCTGTGGATTAGTTCAGTAACTTCGGGATGCAAACATAGGTGATCTTTGACTTACAACTATAATTTGGATCAGACTTTTTATTGTGGTCATTAAGTCAGTCACATCTGATTTTACAACCTTTCTTTAGTGTGATTGGTGAATGAATCACATAGGCATTAACTGAATCTGGCTTCCCCCTATCGACTTTGCTTATAACAGGGGTGTCCAAACTTGAGAACTTTAAGACTTGTGGACTTCAATTCCCAGAATTCCCCAGCCAGATGGCTGGGGAATTCTGGGAATTGAAGTCCACAAGTCTTAAAGTTCTCAAGTTTGGACACCCCTGGCTTATAATAACCCCCTGAGAAGGTTGCAAATGACTCAAGATGCTGCAACCCATCAGAAATACATGCCAGGTACCCAAGTGCCTGAATTTTGATCATGTGACTGGGGACACTGCAACGGTTGTAAGTGCGAGACTGGTCATAAGTAAGTCACTTTTTAAAGTGCCATTGTAACGTCAAATGGTTGTTAAACAAATAGTTGTAAGTTGAGGACTATCTGTAAGGCAACCAGTGAGCTCATTAAGTCAACAAAGAGGAGCTTAGCAGGGCAGCTACTTCATTCTCTTCCCCCCCAAAATATGGTGGTGGTATTTGTTGGAAAGATAAAATTAATTTCCATTCTGAAAGAGTAAAGTAAAGAAATGAGAACCCAAATTGTTCACATGCCAGTATTCTTAAGGAAGGGAGGGCATTCTTAAATGAGACACAGGGAATATTTATAGAGAGACAATACTTCAAGAAGTGTCACTAGGGATGGAAGAAAGCCAAGTAGGAGGAGTTTAAGTAGTGGTTTAAGTCTTATCAAAAACTTTTAACTTTTTAACCACATTAAAAAATGGGGGGGGGGGTTGTTTCTGGGGGTTCAATCTAGAGCAAGTCAGTAGAAGTACACAGAAAGGGAAATAAAAATATTATTTGTAGAGTAGTGCTAGAGATTATCACTTCTCTCCAAACCAGCCCTTATGAAACTTTCAAGAAAGTCAGCACATCATGGGACACCTCAGTTACCTTGGCTAGCTCAACCAAGTTTTCAATTTGCCCTAAATTCCCCAGGGACTTTGCTGATTATTTCATTTTTCAGGCAAGACAAAGAGATAAGTCTCATGGATTTTATCCTAATCAGTAGGAAAACTAAAGTGACATCCCAGCACTTTGAGAAGTGACAATATCATCTTGAGATTCAGGCTGCTATAGATTGTGAAAGAGCATGATATACTTGTACATGTGCACTAGATTTTAGGGCAGTCAGTGTCAACGACTTTAGAGAAATGTTAGGCAGGCTCAGTTGTATTGAAGTTCTCAAATCAAAGGGTCAACCCAAGACTGGGAACTTCTATTTCTTCTATATGTTGTATTCCTTTTAATTCAATCAAAAGTTACCATCTACATATCCACAATGATTTTCCAATATGTCCCTCCCTAATTTCTCATTGGAGTAATTAGCAGTTATGCTTCCAGAAGAAGAAGATTTTTAATATGTATGTTTCTAATTAAACAGACATGTAACTTCCTTCATCTTAAGTCTGAGTAAAACATCTGCATACGTTATAAAGCTTAAATGTGTGTCTCCACGTATCTGCAAAAAACATTATTAAGTATCCATATTTATATTTAGAATTTGTGAAATTATAGACAAAAAGTAGGTATTTACTGCACATTGCTTACATACTGACACATTTCATTTTATATTTTGTTACTGGAATATAAAAACTTCTGTAAGAAATTGCCTCAGTTCAAGCAACCTGAACTTCCATATCAGTATGAATTGCAGATTTCTTCAGTGGTGGGGCACCTAGAGTGTAATTGCATTCTTTGACAAAGTGACAAAATTAGTGGACCAGAGGAATGCTGTCGATATAGTTTACTTGGACTTCAGTAAGGCATTTGATAAGGTAGACCATAACCTACTACTAGATAAAGTAGAAGAATGTGGGTTGGACAGCATCACCACCAGATGGATTCGTAACTGGCTGACCAACCACACTCAACGTGTAGTCCTCAATGGAACTGCATCTCCATGGAGGGAAGTATGCAATGGGGAACTCATCAAATTTGCAGATGACACCAAGCTGGCAGGAATAGCTAACACTCTAGAAGATAGGCTTAAGATACAGAAGGATCTTGACCAACTTGAACATTGGGCACTATCTAACAAAATGAAATTCAATGGTGAAAAGAGTAAGGTTCTACATTTAGGCAACAAAAACGAAATGCACAGGTACAGTATACGTGGTACCTTGCTCAACAGTAGTAATTGTGAAAGGGATCTTGGAGTCCTAGTGGACAACCATTTAAATATGAGCCAGCAGTGTGCAGCAGCTGCCAAAAAAGCCAACACAGTTCTAGGCGGCATCAACAGAGGGATAGAATCAAGATCACGTGAAGTGTTAATACCACTTTATAATGCCTTGGTAAGGCCACACTTGGAATACTGCATTCAGTTTTGGTCGCCACGATGTAGAAAAGATGTGGAGACTCTAGAAAGAGTGCAGAGAAGAGCAACAAAGATGATTAGGGGACTGGAGACTAAAACATATGAAGAACGGTTGCAGGAACTGGGTATGTCTAGTTTAATAGAAAGAAGGACTAGGGGAGACATGATAGCAGTGTTCCAATATCTCAGGGGTTGCCACAAAGAAGAGGGAGTGAAACTATTCTCCAAGGCACCTGAGGGTAGAACAAGAAGCAATGGGTGGAAACTAATCAAGGAGAGAAGCAACTTAGAACTGAGGAGAAATTTCCTGACAGTTAAAACAATTAATCAGTGGAACAGCCTGCCACCAGAAGTTGTGAATGCCCGAACACTGGAGGTCTTTAAGAAGATGTTGGATAGCCATTTGTCTGAAACGGTATAGGGTTTCCTGCCTAGGCAGAGGGTTGGACTAGAAGACCTCCAAGGTCCCTTCCAACTCTGCTATTGTATTGTATTGTAATTCTACTTTTAACAGCACTTTATATACCCCAGAGTTGATTACACTTATAGCTAGAGTCTGTGAGAAAAAGTCTATAATTTAATTTGAATTTCATTGAGTAAGCTTCTTAAAGAGCATCTTGTACCTCTTAAGATGCAAACATCTTCCTAAATGACAGCGTCTATAATTAGGTACTTCATTCAGTATATAGTAAAGTGTCAAATGTTTGCAGTTTCAGCTAGCCATGTTTCTGGGTCTCATATTGGAAAGCCTAGATATGTATATTTAAGGCCCACCACTGCATCTCAGAATAAAATACTATTGTATTTAATCAGTAATTATATTTTAAATATTAATTTTAAGAATTTGATAGTATTATGTATTGTATCTCACCTGACATACAAATTCCAAGTTTTGATAGGCAATTATGTGCTTTAAAACTATTTTATTAAGAAATGTAATAAATGAGTACGTAACAATATCCCATAATTATAACAATTTGGGATCTGCACATATACTTGTGTTCTAATATTATTTATAAGATTATGTACAATTTTCAAAATAAGTGCTTTAGACTATATGGGAACTCAAGTAAAGCATATGTTCCAGTAATTGAAAAAGTCAGCTCTTTATTCTGTGTGGTGGCTCCAGATATTGCTTGTAGCAGTCCTCGCATGCCTTCTCATGCACAACTGATATGCTTCGTTATTTTTTTCCTTCTCATATTGAAACAGCTACACATGTGTTTGCATGCCTGTATAACTGGAAACAGCTTCCAAGGCAGCTGTGTTTCCCTGAAAAAAAGATGGAATTGTTCCCACATTTTAAAAAGAAGTGTTGTGTAAATGTGCTTGGAAATGCTCCCTTTTTAGAATTTTCACCACACTAGTTAGTTAGTCATTCACTCAGTCCTTCATTCCATTCAATGACTAGTATTCTGTTTAGAAAACATAAATGTTAGAACATACCAGATTAAGGATGATGCAAATATTACAAAATTGGCAATAAAATAATAAACAGAAATGCCTAAAATGTCGATGTAATTGACTTTATCGACAATTAAACCACATTTGGCCACATTTAAAGAAGCAGAACCACACTAGTGAACTAACAATCGTATATAAAATAAATCTGTACAAACCTACACAATGAGTTAATAAGGGGATTACAAAATATAACAGTGCCTTTCATTGAATGAGCAGTAAAGTAAAACATTTGTCATTTCTTCCACTACCCCTTTACCACAAGAATAGAATCTAGAGAGAAAGGACTTTCCAAATTTTCTGTCAAACATAGCTGGTGAGAAATGAGAAAGACATATCAGCATATCAAAATCAATATGGTAATAAATATATTTCTAAGATGAGGAATGTTCATAGATACATAGATAAATAAGACAAAAAAGAGTGAACTATTTTTTATTGATAGGCATTTTACTTTTTTTTTTTTTTTTGAAGCATGGGAAGAGTGGAATCTTCTGTATTGCATGGAGTCATAAAGATTCCAAAAGGATAGCAACCTGCAGTGGTGATGGATTCTGGTAAGTCTCATAACCTAGCAGTTCGAAAGCATGGAAAAATACAAGTAGAAAAATAGGGACAACCTTTAGTGGGAAGGTAACAGCGCTCCGTGCGCCTTCAGTGTTTAGTCATGCCAACCACATGAGCACGGAGACGTCTTCAGACAGTGCTGGCTCTTTGGCTTTGAAATGGAGATGAGCACCGCTCCCTAGAGTCAGTAATAACTAGCCCATATGTGCTAGTTTACCTTTATGGCATTTTAGGAAATAATAAATTGATAAGGCATTTTATATCCCGGAACATCAGGTTTTTCTTCCAAATATGCATATATTGTTAAAGTGTTTATTTGTATGTTTGTTTTATTAGACTTATACCTACTGCAATCTTGGCGGTTTACCATATGTCAGTACAGATATAATATCTCTAAAATAATTAGCGTATTTTTCAGAGTATAAGATGCACCGGAGTATAAGATGCACCAAAGTTTTGAAGAGGCAAATTTTTAAAAAGTAGGTAGGTAGATAGAGGGATAGAGAGGAAGAGAAATAGAGAGAAATAGAGTAGGTAGGTAGGGAGAGAGAGAGTAGTTACGTAGGTAGGTAGATAAAGGGATAGAGAGAGAGAGAGAGTCAGTAGGTAGGTAGAGGGATCGAGAGAGAGAAATAGAGATAGATAGAGAGAAATACAGTAGATAGGTAGGGAGAGAGAGAGAGTAGGTAGGTTGGTAGGTATAGGGATAGAGAGAGAGAAATAGAGAGATAGAGAGATAAAATACAGTACGTAAGTAGGGAGAGAGAGTAGGTAGGTAGGTAGATAGAGAGAGAGAGAAATAGAGATAGAGTGTCGGTAGGTAGGTAGGTAGAGAGATAGAGAGAAATAGAAAGAAAGAGAGAGAAATACATTAGATAGGTAGGGAGAGAGTAGGTAGGTTGGTAGGTAGAGGAGAGAGAGAGAGAGAGAGAGAGAGAGAGAGAGAGAGAGAATACGGTAGGTAGGTAGGAAGATAGAGTAGTTAGGTAGGTAGGTAGGTAGGTAGGTAGGTAGGTAGGTAGGTAGGTAGGTGTAGATAAAGGGATAGAGAGAGAGATAAATATATATAGAGAGAAATACAGTAGGTAGGTAGGGAGAGAGAGTGTGTGTGTAGGTAAGTAGGTAGGTAGAGGGATAGAGAGATAGAAATAGAGAAATACAGTAGATAGGCAGGTGTTTCTGCTGGCACAGCACTTGATCAATGTAATTCTCATCAATCAGTTAAAGAGCTTTCCAAAAGGAAAGAAAAATGTTTTTGCGCTCTGCAAACCTCCCAAAAACAGCCAGTTTTTCATGAAAACGGGCCCATCTTTTTTTTAAAAAAGGCATAAATAGCCATGGGGGGGGGCTTGCAGAGTGCTCCTGAGGGAGGTGGGGGGCAAAAACGAGCAAAAAACGGCCCGTCCAAAAAATTGCATGCATAGCCTAATGGAGGCTTATAGAGTGCTGCGTGGGGGGGGGGAGGGAGCAAAAAACGAACCATTTTTTGCTCATTTCTGCCCTCTCCAGCCCCCAGGAGCTCTCTGAAAGCCTCATAAGGGTATGCACAGCCATTTTAGTGAAGGGACGGGGCTTCGGGAGGCAAAAAATGCTGTATTCGGTGTATAAGGTGCACCCAGAATGTAAGCCTCTTTTTTGAGGAAAAAAGGTGTGTCTTATACTCCGAAAAATACGGTAGATTTTTCCCTTATGGAAAGGCAACACAGTGGCGGCTGATCAAATTTCTGAGGAAAGATTTTTTCAAAAGCAACTGAACCAACAGGAAATCTACTTGCTTCACTTCATGGAAGTAGGTTATCGTAAAGTCTTTTTTGCACTGATCAGATATATCAAAACTGATTAGAGAAGATAATCTTGCAAGTATTCTTGTGCCAAGAGCATAGGGATGGAAAGCCAAAACTATTTTTAGTTTTGGCTTTAAATTGCATCGAGAACCTAGAGATCAGCAGTAATAGTCTTATAATGGTGATAATGAATGTAATTCTCAATTCCATTTTTACAAGACTGCAAAATAATGGCATTTTCTCTATTAATAGGCGTGTATTGTGAAAAAAAAAAAGAGGCATAGAATTCCAGACCTTGCATGCCTTCAGATAAGTAGAATTGAAAGAAAATGAATGGCATAAGTTGACCCAGTAAGCTTCCTTGGCTGAAGATGAACCTGGGACTCTCTGATTCTAAATCAACATTTTATATCCCCTGCATCTTTTATGAAGTTTATTGTATAGGCATAATTTCATAATATGATGTACACTTTGGGATAAAGTAGAGCTCCATTGCTAAATCTCCTTGTTGGTTTAAAAAAAAATAAGGCTATATTTTCTGATGAAATGCAGACTAATAAAAGATCATGATGCAGAAGAATTGCATGTTACTTTGAAAAGACAATAATGCAGATTTACCAGTAACTTAAATAATACTCCAGAGGAATGATTTCTATGTATTCACATATAATGCATCATAGGGTTGTTTGGTTTGTTTCATGTGGTTGATAGAATAGTCTTCTTTTGTTATATATTTCTAAAAATTGTTAAAATTAAACATTTATTGGAGTAACTTTAGTTGCATATTCTGATAAAAAACTCAATTGATGTCTGATATGTTTTTTCATGTTGTAATTCAGCATTATTCGGACAATTGATGGCAAAATTCTCCACAAATACAAACACCCAGCTGCAGTTTTTGGCTGTGATTGGAGTCAAAACAACAAGTGAGTTATTATTACATATAGTTCCTTATATATTAATTTCATGGCACTAAAGAGAACTAATACTAAAATCACTGTCACTTATAGAATATATTTGTTGGTTTAGCCTACTTTTTCTAGTATTGTAACATTGTCAGATGAGATACCTTTTTTCCAGTGTTACCACTCTTCATTATTATTTCATTAAGCATTACATGTTCCAGTTATTTAACAATTATGAACAAGCGTTCTCTACATCTTAACCATATTCATATGTAGCATCAAGAGAAGGTTCATACTGATAAAAGTCGACTGAAGTATGCATGATATAATTATTTCAATTAATTAAAATAGTATTTGCTGACCTAGTTAATTTAATTTTATGTTTGTCTTATGACGAATGGCAGTTATAACTGCTTGCTTAGCATCTTAGATTAGAATAGACAATATGAGAACTTTCATTACATATTTTTTAAAAAAAATTCAATGTAAAAAAAATGGATGCCATGTGCTGTGACATCAGAATTTTGAAAGTATGCCTTGTTTCGCCACTTGAAAGCAGATTTGCAAGCAAATAAAATCAGCTATGCTGACAAAATTGTTCAAAACTATGTTTAGACTTTAGCAGCCTGGGTTTTTTTTCTTTTTTTCTTTTGTTTTTTGGCATTGTTTGATAGTTTCACAGTTTTGACAGAGGGTAAAGATGAAAAGAAATTTTACTCTGATATTCTTAATTTTATTTATAAACGTTTCTTAATTTTGTTCTTCATCCAGGGCCAATTATAATATACAAAAATCATAAAACAGTGTAAACACAAATAAGTATTGCAACCAATTTTTCCACTAAGGAAATTACTATTATTTTCAATTGCATGTGGCAAAAAAGAAGTTGCTGTCAACTATTGTTGAAAACTATGCTATCCAATGTTTAGAAATGTCAGACTTAATTTGGTTCGGATATAACAAAAAAGCTTCCCAAGGAAATAATGGGATATATAAGAAAAAACTGAAAAGTGTTTCTTTATAGAGGAGTTCCTCTGTGCTTTTATATATCAGAGCTTTCAAACTGAATTGGATTAGATAATAAATAGGCAAGCCCTTTAAAAAATAGTTTTCTTTACGTTTTCAACATTATTTTAGGGGGGGGGGGATTGTTTTAGCAATCAAGACCATATGCCAATAGTAAAACATTTTGTAACAATTTTTGGATTTTTCTTTCATATGTGCTAGCCCCAACAATATTGGAAAATGATTGATTGTATATATAATAGTTTGTGTATTTGACTTCTTTGTTTATTTAAAGCAAATAATATTTCAAATGAATCTATATTTAATTTTATAAATAGTCATAGTACTTTTTCTCTATACAGCTGAATAGTCTCAAGTTTCTATATTGTGCTGGAAGCTCAGAAGATCACTCTAAGCAAACATTTACGGAAATATTTATTGGAAATAGTAGGACTTCTTTGCTTCCAAAATGTTTTGAGGAGGTACTTTGGAATAAATAGTGCAGTGTCTCTTTAAAATACTTGCATTTGTTTTTTGGGCTTTTCTACTTATCTAAAAAACAAATACAGTTCGTATAATGAATTAGTTAATTAGAACTGGTATGTCTTTAAGGCACTCATTAAAATAGTGCAACTTTTTTCAGGGTTGCATGGAAACCTGAAAGAAGATGTAGCAACTTTAATTAGATGCTGCAGTTGTGTACCCGTGCATCCCTAAGCACTTCTAAAACATTTTAAAGCACTTATAGTCCCAGAAAATAAGTATTACGAAGGCAATTGGACAAAGGCCATTTAAAATTATTTCCACACTGGTATACCCTTCTAGGAAAAAATATCAAAATGTCAGAAATGATTACTATGAGATAAATGCAGTTCCTCTTCAATTTGGTCATCTTTTTTTTCTTTTCTTTTTTAAATGCTTTAACTTGTGAGCCATCCAGAGTCATTGGGAGTTCAGTGGCATACAAACAAATCTCCCTTTTTATGACCCTGTAGGTGTGGTAAATAAAATGAATAAATAAAAAATGAAGTTGAATTTCTGTATTGTTATTATTTTATTTTATTCCACTTAATATAGGCTCCTTTATTTTTAAATATCCAAATAATGATTTGTAACAATTCATGCTGTGAATGAGCAAAATATCCCCCCTTTCTATTTTCTGTAGTAAACTTGGATAATTGTCTATCCCGCATCTCTTTTCATATCTGTTGCTAATACTTAGTAACCTTTATCTCAGCAATTTTAAAAGGTGAAATTCAAATATGATAATTGATTGCTGTGATTTTTCTTATAGAGATATGATAGCAACCGGATGTGAGGATAAAAATGTCCGTGTTTATTATCTAGCAACAAGTTCTGATCAGCCACTGAAAGTATTCAGTGGGCACACAGCAAAAGTATTTCATGTAAGATGGTCTCCCCTTAGGGAAGGAATACTTTGCAGTGGTTCTGATGACGGGTAAGTATATTTCCTTTAAATGTATGTCACTACATTGAACTAAATTTTTGTCTATAATTATTGAAGTTAGTGAAATAGTTACTTTAGATTTAGGAAAGAATGGAGCATTCATAAAATACTAAGCTGTTCTGATAGACCATTGCTTATATTGTAGCCTGATCATGGTCATCAAGCAAACGGCCTGTGATAGAATAAAATGTATGTTGTAATGCATTAATATTTGTGCTATAGAAGCTATTTACAGAATTCCACTACCACAATCATTTATCTCACTAGCATAAAGATGAAATACAGTATCTGTGTGTGTGCGCGCACACAATACATTCAAGCGTTTGGCTAAAATTTGAATATCAGGATAAATTCTGTGGAATTCAAATCTAGACTGCAACCAAACTGCTTTCATTAATTTAAAAAAATGGGATTGGTGCTCGTTCTTTAGGTTGATACTGAACGAAACGTATTAATAATTGTAGTAATGTTTTAATTATCTGAAATCTACACTATACAATAATTATTTGATGATTGACATAACTAGCCTATGTTATAAATGTGATATCTATGATCTATAAGTAAGAGAAGCAAAAACTGGTTTCTCCAATAATTGCAAAGAAGCAAATTGTATTGTGATTTTGGCATTTTTAATGCAGTTACCATGATTTCAAAGAATGATTTATTTATTTACATTTCATAGTATGCAGCCTATCCTAGCAACTTAGCATTCTATGGTAACGCAGCCAAATTTGGTGCGGTACGATCAGGAGTGGGTTCCTGCCAGTTCTAACCTCTTCTATAGAAGAGGTCCCACAAATCTACCGTGCCGTTTAGAACCGGTTCCAGCTCTCTCCCTCCGCCCGTCCGCACCATGCTTGCCCCGCCTGCCACTCACTGATTGGCTGGCTCACCAATCACCCTGCCCACCTCTAAGAGCCCTATCTAAACCTTAAAGTCTTAAAACTGTCATGTTTGAACATCCCTAGGGTTTTTTTTCTAAAGAGTTAGGGGTGCAAGGGTCTTGTAACTTGACAGCTTTAAGACTTGCACACTTCAATGCCAGTGTTCCTGAGCCAACATAACTGCAGGAGGAATTCTGGGAGTTGAAGTCCACAAGTCTTAAAGTTGTCAAGTTTGAACACCCCTGGGGTTTTTTTCCTAAAGGGTTAGGGGTACAAGGCTCTTGTAACTTGACAGCTTTAAGACTTGCATGCTTCAAATGTCAGAGTTTCTGAGCCAGAGTTTTTGGTTGCTAAGCAAGAGCATTGTTAAGTGAGTTTCACCACATTTAACAAGTTGGCCACGCCTACCCAGTCACATGACTGCCAAGCCACTCCCACCCAGTCACATGGCTGGCAAGCCACTCCTACCCAGTCACATGGCTGGCAAGCCACTCCCACAAAGCAGGCCACACTTACAGAAGAGGTTCTAAAAAATTTTGAAACCCACCACTGGGTATGATACAAGTCATTGGGAAGATAGATGTCATCAGCTGAAAGCTTTTCATTCAGCATCTTTCAAGGCTACAAGAAACTGGCAGTTTGCCTCTAATTATGTCAAAGTGAATGCTGGGGAAATGTTAGAACGGCATTTCATTATTTTATATCAGGGTGAACTGCCAGAAGAATAGACAAATTGGGCAGATAAGGATGGCATGTAGCCCATACTACAATCTGCATTAATAGTATTTAATGGTTACTTATAGCTTGAACAATGCAGTTCTACAATAGATAGTTGTGTTATAAGTATGTAGTTCTATATTACTTTCATCAGCCAAGTCAGAACACCGGTCTTATATAATCAGCTGTCATTTTCTGGAATATCCCAATCTTTATTGCATTTGTTTTGAGTTCTAAATATGGTATCTGTTCCATAATCTTAAAGCAGGCTTTAGAAGATTTCAGCTGCAATTCTACATACATTTACTAGACATAGGTCTCACTTACAATCAGTAGGACTGAATTGGACTCAGTAGGACTGAAGTATAGCATGGCAGTAGGAAAAAGCAGCAGAGAAAACCATGTTTCTTTTCCCTCTAAAGTAAAGGGGGTGGATACTATAAAATGGAAAAATGCTTCACATAAAATTGTGAAATGGTAATTCATATATGTGTGAGTAATTATAAGATTAAACATAAACTACTTCATATCATCTTTGACAGAATGAATATTATCATGTTCCTTTAAAAAAAAACAACGTTATTTTCAAATACCAGTGTGGACATGGCAATTCCAGTTACTATGAAAAACCATTACTTTGGAACATTAGGTCTTAGTTTTTCACTAGATTGAAAAACTAAGATAATGTCCCGTAATTTATAGTAAGATAAAACTCAGAAAACAGGGTGCTGTGACAAATTCTCATCAAGATTCTTCCATGCACCACAACTAGGTTTGTGGTTTTATCTGGAGATGCTCAAAATATTGCAATAAAATGCCTTTTTTTTTATAGCACTGTTCGGATATGGGATTACACACAAGATGCTTGTATAAATATTCTTAGTGGGCATACAGCACCAGTACGAGGATTGTTGTGGAATACAGAAATACCTTATCTATTGATATCAGGCAGTTGGGATTATACAATCAAAGTATGGGACACAAGAGATGGTACATGCCTGGACACTGTATATGATCATGGTGCAGATGTTTATGGTAACATGTTTGATTTTATGTTTTTGCACATTTTATATTCCTTTTGAAAATCCTATTTGAAAATATTGCATTGACATTCCTTAATTCTTCTTCTTTAGGATTAACTTGTCATCCTAGCTGCCCCTTCACTATGGCCTCTTGTTCCCGAGACTCAACTGTGAGACTTTGGTCTTTAACACCTCTGATAAATCCTCTCCAATTATGCATCTTGGCAGATAGATCATGGGATGAGATAATTGGAAACATTGGTGGGTAAATGATAGCCGATTATATACAAAATGGTCATATTTCCACATATTTTTCTATGGCTTTTGTGAAAGGCTGTGGGATATCTCTCATACATTTATAATGGTATTTTGGTACTCATCGTTATTTGGTTCTGGAAGGCACAATGAGTAGCAAAAATGATGAGTACCAAACAAATTTTTCCCATAAGGAATAATGTAGTGAGTTACAAGGCAGCCAACACCGACAAGTTCTAGTGTGTGCATTGAATACCAAACAAATGTTGAATACCAGGACACCATTTTCACATCAAAATGTGTTGAGTTCCAGATTCGATGAGTTTCAAAGCAGTTGAGTACCATGGTACCACTGTATGTTTTTAAGGTCATACATGAGTTATATTCTCTTTTTTACTCTAAGCATCACACACAATTTCTATAGATATTGCATTTTCATTATCCCCCTAGTCTTGCAGGTTGCTATAAGTATGTTGATAATGAAATGTGTTGATAAATTTGGTACACATTTTATATCCATATTACATATATACCCTTATTAGAGCGAACAACCATCTTGTTCTCACTGTTTGGGATTGATTTTCCTTTGAACTATTTTTTAAGTCAAATTTCCTGAAGTTTTAGAGTCTTATTCTTCTCTTTAAGAAGTAGCAGTCCCTGATAGTTTTAAAAATAATGGTATTACTGGGAGAATATAATGCTGTAAAATAATTAAATAACTGTTTTTATATATTTATTTATATACAAAATTAAATATCTTTAAATTTTATTGCTTTATTGTTTGTGCTTTGGTATAAACAGGTACCAAATAAAAATACTATTTAAAATACACCTTATCATTAGTGTACAAATAAATAAGAACAAATTTGACAAATTTCATATGAAGACATCTATTCATATCTCAGTTGACATTATATTTTATTATGTTCATAAATGTATACAACTTGTATCACAAATGGTTTTGCATAATTAACGGTGAAACAGAATACGAATTCTTACTGAGTAAGAAACTCTACTCAGGAACTGGTACCCATTAAGCATTCTATTTTCTTGTGTGACTTAAATTAAATTAAATTTAATTTATTAAACTTCTAGACCGCCCCCTCTCCCCGAAGGGACTCGGGGCGGTGTACAGGTACAAATTTAAAAACCATACACTCGATAATATACATAACTAAAATTGAATTTGCAATAAGAATTGAAATAAGATTTGCAATTACAAATCATAATACCTGAAAGCAGATTTAATAGAAACAGACATAAGAAATGTTCAGGATAATTGCCCATACCACAGAACAATATAGATAGTGAAATATATAATATGTTACTGTAGAGTACCTAGGTGAAGTTGAGATGGAAAGCAAACCATGTTTGGCATATATAATTGTCTTAATCTATGAGGTAAAATATATATTGATATTATGTTCAATTCTCTTTTCAAAAATTATTGGTTTTCAATAGATCGCGCGGTTGAAATAGGCTCTCCTCCTTTGCTTTGTGGGAAAGCATCTAGGGATATTAAACAAGAAATAGAGAAGCTAAACAATAATCATCGAGGAAGAAAACTAAGATGGTTTTCAGAATGTTTATCAGTAAGTATTAATTATTTTTTTAAAATGTATATATGTAAAATAAAATTTCCATTAATACTCTATTTACTGCATATAGATTAATATTGAATTTAGGTTCACTGAAATTAATTGGCATAGTCAGAACATAGGTATATTGATTTAAGTGGGAATAAAATGCTGCAGATTTGAATCATTCTAAACAATTAAACTCTTTATATATAATATAAAAGCCCTTGTCTAAATTAGGCAAATAATCTGCAGTTTTCTTTGTTATTTTCTATCTGTTGAAAGATTTTATTATGAAGTCTAGGTATACCTGAAAATTAGAGAGGAAAATTTGAACTGTATAAAGACTTTATTGTGGTTTTAGGTTAGAATAAACTGTACATAAATAATCCAAAGGCCATATTATGCAAGGTTCATAAATCAAAGTACAATGCCAGTAAACATTTTGCAATTATATAATTTATTTATTGATATCTTCCCTATATGACTTTTACTGAGCAGCTAGTTCTTATATTACCAGCATGCACAGAAAAATTAGTTCCAATCTAAAATAATGAAATTTTATAGTCACAGAAATTGCACAAGATCACAGGCACTTAGAAATAAAGAGCAACCTATGGAGCCTCTCTAAAGGCCACACAGGGAATACTGCATTCAGTTTTGGTCAACACGATGTAGAAAAGATGTGGAGACTTTAGAAAGAGTGCAGAGAAGAGCAACAAAGATGATTAGGGGACTGGAGGCTAAAACATATGAAGAATGGTTGCAGGAACTGGGTATGTCTAGTTTAATGAAAAGAAGGACTAGGGGAGATATGATAGCAGTCTTCCGATATCTCAGGGGTTGCCACAAAGAAGAGGGAGTCAAACTATTCTCCAAAGCACCTGAAGGTAGAACAAGAAGCAATGGGTAGAAACTAATCAAGGAGAGAAGCAACTTAGAACTGAGGAGAAATTTCCTTACAGTTAGAACAATTAATCAGTGGAACAGTTTGCCTCCAAAAGTTGTGAATGCCCCAACACTGGAAGTCTTTAAGAAGATGTTGGATAGCCATTTGTCTGAAACGGTATAGGGTTTCCTGCCTAGGCAGGGGGTTGGACTAGAAGACCTCCAAGATCCCTTCCAACTCTGCTATTGTATTGTATTGTATTGTATTGTAAATACCATGAATCAGTTAATAAAATACTTTCCTGAGAGCACCTTGAAAAAGACGTTAATTGCAGACTGCATTCTAATATGGCATAAACAACATTTTCTTTCTTTTTTTAAATAATTCTAGCCCCGAGGAGGCAGTAAAAACTTATGGGATCTAGTTGCAGTAATAAAGGGTCAAGATGACAGTTTGCTTCCACAGAATTATTGCAAAGGAATTATGCATATGAAACATTTGGTTAAATTTAGAATGGTAAGTATTCAGACTGAATATCTTTGTATCATTTTTGGCAGTGCATATCTATGTAGCCATAGTTTTTCGTGCGGACTTGCAAAAATGAATTTGCGTTGCCGTAAGAGACTCCTTCCCTCTGTTTGTTGGGATTGGGGAGAGAGAAAAGACAAGGCAATAAGTGGAATCTCACTGAGCAAAAAATAAAATGTGGAATTTCAGCTTGTCCTTATTTCCTCCTATTTCCGATTATTTCTTCTCATTATTTTTCTTTGATAGCAAAGGAGAACAAAACAGTAACTTAGGCAGCAAAAATGGCAAAGTCCTTCCTTTGATCACTCATTACAAATTAGAGTGGTGCACTTTGGGGACTAGAATACTTTGGCTTCATTCCTGTACGGAGTAATCCAAGGGCCTGGGAACTCTTGCTAATTGGAGATTATCTGCCCCCACATCTCTAGAGAAAATGTTGAAAATTGTCTTCTCAATTAAACTGGGCAGAAATTTAATTGACAACTTCATTGGGACTGTGGGGACCCAGAATATAACACCAATTACAGACCGGTATAGCTTGATGGAAAGAAGGCTCATAGTTACTAAAAATGACATACAAAAAAAATTGCAAAAAATATTTATAACAAAATTCTCTAAAACAGTATGGAAGGAAGAAACATTTGAAACCCATTCTTGGATATTAATTCCTCTCTCTTTTTATATATCTCTTCTTGCACTTGAACCATTGAATTGCAGTGATTATAGAACTAAATGTTTTTTAGGCTATATTTAGGTTTAGCTTATGTTTTTCCTTATTACATTAAGCATGGCACTTACAGATGATAATCAAATCCTTAGTGTACGAATGTCAAAATATATAACAACTCTTCTGAATTGCTATGCAGATTTTACTACTTTAGTTATACAAGAATAGAAATGCCATGTTTATTTTTCTTTTTTAGAAGAATTTTCATTATAATGAAACTTTTTTTATTATAAAAACTTCAGTATTGGATTGAATTAATGCAAATTTTAAAAGAAATATTTTAAACCAACAGATCAAGGATTGGCTTTTTAAATATAGGCTAGAAATTAAAGAAACCTTACCTTTTTGCAATTAATAATGGAGCACCTTTTCGTACATTTTAAAGTATTTACATCTGAAATATTTGGGATGTTTCTGCAAACACATCTGCAAACTGAGCTGAAACTAAGAGATGTACTTTTCTTCAGCATGACTTGCGCCAATAAATTCCAGTTAAGATTTGCTATTCATGTCCACAGAAAAAAATATTAAAAGAAGACAGTTCCTGCAAATCAGAAATGTACTACCCATGAATATACAAGGAGCCATTGGTCATAAGGCACATGTATTATCTTCCAGACTGCTGTCTTTGTGTAACTAAGTGATCTACCAGAAAATATTTTGCTTAGAGGAACAAAAATAAGATTCCTTTGAGTCACAGATAGAAGCAGATTTGTTTGGGTACCTGTTTATATTAAGCATTCATTCTCTCTCTTGCATCTTTCACACATAATCATAGGGGTATTAACTACTGTATGTGATGGGAACAATTATGTTAAATAGGAAACATTCTAGAGATAGGGAAAACCTAACTATATGACAGTTGTTCATGTATTAAGAAAACAGCTATGCATGAAATGGAAAATACAGTTTCTTTCAAATTTGGTAAAAAATATAAAGTTCTACCGAACTGTTTCTTTGATTTAAAAAAGAACTACAAATATTTTTGGTTGTCTCCCACATCAGATCATATCTAGAAAGATTCTGGAGTGATTTTTCAGGGTAGATAGGTTAAGAATGATAGGGCAAGACTCTCTCCAATTGTTTCCTCTCCCAGCTAATTTTCCCAGCACTTTGTCTTCCCTATCTGCTCTTATCCACCAAAACTGCTGATGTCCTACTTTTTCCTACATTTCTTTTCCTTAATTACTTCTATACTACCCATATTTGTATCTGTTCCCTGAACAAAACATCTTCATTTTGTTATGTATATAGACCAAAGCACATGTGTTTAGGCATGGCCTTCCGAAATATTTAAATGTTCAGAACAGTTCATGCCTGCAACATTTTGCACGTGTCTTAGAAACAATTTATTTTGGTTTTATCTTTTTAGTCCAAAGCACAAGAACTTACAACTGTAAAGATGTCTAAATTTGGAGGAGGCATTGGTGTACCTAGCAAGGAGAAAAGGCTGAAAGAAGCAGCAGAGATACATCTGAGACTAGGTCAGATTCAGAGATACTGTGAACTTATGGTGGAGCTTGGAGAGGTAAACACCTGAACAATTTTACAGTACATAAATATATTATACTAATACTAATAATATAAATCACTTTAAAAGAAAATATTGGAGAAAGGAGAGCAAAAGACATTGCAAATAGTCTAAGGAGTAAGTTTTAAAAACTGATTGGTGAGCAACCAGTCAATTATTATTTTTATATAAATGGTCTTCTGTTTCTATTTTTTGCATTACTTTTAACCAGAAATATTTGAGTAAAATATGTTTCTGACTATGTATTATATGGTTACTTTTAATAATTTATGCAAAAAAGATCAATTCCATTCAATTATACTCTGAGCATATAATTCTTTGATGCTTCCAGAAAAAAAATTATTGGATATTTGAATTGTCTCAAACACTGTCAATTTAATATACCGTATTTATCGGCGTATAACACGCACTTTCCCCCCCGAAAAATAGGGGGCAAATGATGTATGCGTGTTATACGCCGATATAATGTTAAGAAGCCATGTTTTTACAGTTTAATACGGCCCTTTAACAACCCTCCCTGCTCTATGTAAATGCGGCCCGCCCACGGCAAGCAGAAGACCTTTCAAATTTCTCTCCCATCACCTCCTTTTTGCGCGCGCGCACACACTTTGCCTCCTTCAAGCTCCGTGCTCGCTGGAGGAAAAGAGGAGGGGGGGTAATTTCCGAGTTCCGAAAGCAGAAGACCTTTCAAATTTCTCTCCCATCACCTCCTTTTCGCGCGCGCACACACACAGGAAAAGCAGACAAGCAGGAGAGAGAAGAAAGAAGGCACTAAGGCAGAAGGAAGGGAAGGATGGAACTGGAAGGGAGGCAGGAAGGAAGGGAAGGAGGGGAGGAGGGAGTAAGGATAGACAAGCAAGAGGGAAAGAGGAAAGAAAGCAGGAGGGCAGAAGGGAGGTGGAAGGAAGGAAAGAAAAGCAGACACGCTGGAAGGAAAGAGGAAAGAAGGCAAGCAGGCAGGAAGGAGGCAGAAGGAAGGAGGGAAGGATGGAACTGGAAGGGAGGCAGGGAAGGAGGGAGGGAGAAAGGAAGGATAGGAGGATAGGGAAAGGGGAAAGAAGGCAGGCAGGCAGAAGGGAGGGAGGTGCAAGGAAGGAAGGAAGCATAGATAAGCAGGAGGGAAAGAAGGCAGGCAGGCAGGAGGAAAGAGGAAGGAGGGAACTGGAAGGGAGGCAGGAAGGAAGGGAAGGAGGAAGGGAGGGTGGAAGGAAGGATAGACAAGTAAGAAGGAAAGAGGAAAGAAAGCATCTGAATGTCCTAAACACGAGTCTTCAGGGAAAAGATGCTTCAAAGTTCTTTATTTGAAATTTAAATTTTTTTCCTGAAATTTCCCTCTTAAAATGAAGATGCGTGTTATACGCCTGTGCGTGTTATACGCCAATAAATACGGTAGTTGTTAAGGTATTAGGCTACAAACTGGGAATTCTAGTCCTGCTTTAGGCACAAATCAAGCTGGGTGATTTTGGGCCAGCCACTCTAGGAAGGAACTCTAGGAAGGAGGTAATGCCAAACCACTTCTGAATTCTTGCCAAGAAAGCTGCAGAGACTTAGCCAGGAAATCATTAGGAGACACTAAATATTGTATGGACATTCTGAGACAGTTCAAATATTTTCAACTTTTATATTAATTGTTTCTAAAATATTATTTTTCTATCTTTTTTATTATTAAAAAAGTGCAACTAACTATATAATGATTATTAGAAGTAATAATCCATCAGGAAATTCCTAATTGTCCATCAGATTAGCCCTTGAAGTAAACACAGGTTGTTTTTTTTCAATTCTATCTTGGACAGTGAGAAAAACCAATTTCTTTACTGACTTTTGTTTTCCTATATAATTCCTTTATAAGTATAACTGAAAATTTAATGTTATATATTAGCTGTCCTGTTAGAAATAAATAACACAAGTAAAAGTAAAGACTATTAAACACACACCCACACACAATATGTGGCAGAAGTAATATTAGGCATACTTTATTGTTTCAGTGGGACAGAGCACTATCAGTTGCACCAGGAGTGTCTATGAAATACTGGAAGAAATTAATGCAAAGGTAAGATTTTTTTTTAAAAGTGTACTGCAAGTTTACATTGATTGCCAAGTTTTGCAGCTGGAAGTGTGATGCTTAAATGTAGGGGTTCTTTTGCACAGTTAAATGTATACTTTTGCATAAGAAAATACATCACTTTTCACTTAAGAATTAGAAAGTGCGTATTATAATTTCTCACTTTTCCCATCCGCCTCTATAAACACACGCACACACACACTTACGTATTTTGATGAATGCTACTACAATGTAAGATCTAATTAAGAAAGAATATATGAAATGTTTGAAGGAAAAATGGATGGCTAAGCCCTACATCCATACTAACTGAGAAACAGCTTGTTAACAACATTTCAACACAGTGAAGGGAAAACTGCTCTCAGAACCTCTGATGGAGCAACTACACATTATATCCTGATTGAAAAAGACCTGGAAGAACAATTGGAGGTGTAACCAACATTATCACCCCTACATTAAAGGTGAGGCATTGAACAGTAGATCAAGAACCTGAAGAGGTGGAAGGTACCTAGCCTGGACATGAGACACACCTGCTGGCTAAAGAAACTATAGCAATGAATGAACACCTAGTACCACAGATGTACCAGCTGCTAACAACAACACAAAGAAAAACAATGTTGATCATGAAAGACGCCGCCCCCCTCTCACAAAAAAGCATCCCTCAATTACCAGAAAATAACCTGCCTCCCCATAAAATGGAAAGTCCAGCAGGCATTATAGTTGCCAAGCTACAGGACCAAAGAAGCATCTAATATGAGCAGAGCTCAGAAAGACATTGGGTATAATACTAGAGGCTCAAAACACCAGTTGTTCATTGATAGAACAGTTCTTCAAGATTCAAGGTCTATATAAACCAATCTGAGTACAGCCTTGATTGACCACGAGAAAGCCTAGCTCGGTGCCACACCCATGGATCTGTGTATGCTTGGTATTATACAAAGTCAATGGAAAACTAAAGACCTTTGACAAGAATTCAGTGAAACTACGGAAGGGAAGGGAATTCAACTCAAGATAGTTTCCAAAAGTGGCCATCCAGCGCGGCATACATCAAAATGATAAACTGCCCCTGTTGTTGCATATATTTGAATATTGTCAACCAGATAATCACAAGGACTAGATATAGATCCAAGAGTGGAATTACCACCAGTCACCTCTACATGGATGACCTCAAGCTGTATGTTTTATCAAGATGTGGAGGCTGTCAATATGAAGCTCCTCACAATGTATGGAGTTTCTATCCTTAGTTCGACACCCAGAGACTGTACACAACCGAATAGAGAGCACTGTCAAAGCAGTGTCCTGGAATAAACCTAGAGCATCCAGGAATATATCTGTAAGATGTCATCCAAAGATGAGCTGCTGTCAACAGTAGACATGAAAGGAAGATCAATCAGAGGGGATGCTATGGCAAGAAAAGACATTGCATAGAATGTATAAGATTTGAAATTTGAAATTGAGTAATCCTACCAAAGACTGGAAAGGGCTGAAGCACTGATCACAACAGCAAAACAATATAGTCTTCCAGACTATGTAGAACCTGGGATGCAAACTATGCAGTGATGCTTCAGAGACAATTTAACACATAATGGTAGGATATAAGATGAAGACAGGAACAGTATACACTGAATGGCACCACCAAGTAGCTGGCGTTATGTACAGGAACATCTTCACAATATATGGCTTAGATTAGGGGTGCCCAAACCTGGACCACTGCCCACTACGGGGCCATGGCCCATTCAGAACCAGGCATCAAAGCTGCAGGCGAGTGTGTACATGTCTGCAGCTCCACTTGCATTCTCAGTGAGTGAGCGCATGCACACAGCTTCGTTTGTGTGAGCAGTGGTCATGCATACAAGCAACAGGCATGCATGCCTGCCACTGGCACAAATGGAGTTGCTGCTCTTGCCTACCACTCACATGGAACTATCTCCTCTTCCCCCCAACTAGTCTGTAAAAGTGGAAATGTTGGAGACTACTGGGCTAGACTCTCCCAAGTCCAGATGAGAAATTCCACAGACTATCTTGGAGAACAACATTAAGAACCGATGGGACTTCTAAATGCATACCAATGGCCAATCAACTAGACATCGTGGAAATAGATATGGAACATAACACAGTGGTGGTGATAGATATGCCAAGTGACAGCAACATCATGAAGAAAGAGTATAAGAAACTGGAGAAAGGCCTGAAGGAGGAACTAGAGGGGATTTGGAAAGTGAAAGTCAAAGTGGTCAAAGTCAAAGTAGTGACAAGAGCTCTTGGAACTATGACTTCTAAGCTGGACAAGTGTCTTCAGCAGACCCCAGGAATACCAGAGCACTCACACCATGTCAAAATTTATTTTACAAAAAGAAAGCCAAAATGGAGAAACCATGTTGAAAACCTAAGTATATATTGAATCATAAGGTTTATTCAGTTTTTCACAAGGGCTTCTCCAATTTTTGTAAAATAAATGATGACATGGTATAATAAGTCATGTGCTGCTGTTCTTCTGAGGTTGTATTTTAAAAAACTAATAAGAACCAGATGATTTTTAATGTGTCATGTGTAAAACCATAGAACTCAAAGAGGGTGCACTTTCTTTTTCACAAATGACTGTAAAAATGTTTGTGTAATTATAGCAGAAAATTTTCACTGTTCCCAAAAAATTATACAGTTAGAAAAACAAAGAGTGACCTAAATGATAAAAAGATTGCAGGAGTTCTCTATGAAGAAATTGTCCAGTTTAGAACTTTTTAATTTAAGGAAAAGAATTAAGCTGATGTAATAGAATTTTTTTTTTTAAAAAAATGCATGATTTGGAGAAAGTGAGATATAAATGTATCTACTTAAAACATTACTATGTTTATCTACTGAAGCTGATAATGATTCAAAATAGATATGAAATAGTCTTTTCATTCAGCTACTAGTTAAAATGTAGAATTCCGTTTCTGAATAATGCATATAGTGACCTCTACCAACTTAAATAATTTCAGAAAGGTAAGGTAAGGGTTTAAGGATTAAATACATTTTACCTTTTGGTAGCAATGATTTATGGGTTTCCTTATAAGTGTTGGACTTGCAACAGAAACAGTAAAAAGTAATTGATGATCTAGTCTTGGGACAACAGTGTGATTTGTCATTAAAAAGCAACTTGCAGTGGTCATATACAATGTTTTTCACAAGCCTATGTTCTTTAAAACCACATCAGTGAAAATAATTTTTAATTAGAATTTCTGTGTTTTTTAAAATCATTTTGAAAAAGAGTAGGACACATTTGAGAAGACAGGAAAGTTATAGCATAGATAAAAACTTCAAGTTCTGCAAATGAATAGATATAATATTAAACATAACTAAAATGAAAATAAATAAGGCCTTTTACTTTTGATTAGGAGAGCTGACCAATTAATTCAGGAAGAGAACGATGACGTTATTCCATACTGCATAGCTATTGGTGATGTGAAGAAGCTTGTTACATTTTTCATTTCAAAAGGTCAACTTAAAGAAGCTCTGTTAGTTGCACAGGTACTATTTCATGTGCTTATCATGGGCTAATAAATATTGCACATCTTACCACAAAGTAAAGCTTTAATGATACACTATTTACCTATAGATTCTAGCACTTTTCTTACAGGAAAACTCCAGCATACGGTATAAGAAAATACTGTATATGTATAAATTATCTAAATAATTGAAAAATAAGCTGAGTACAAAGCACAACTGAAATAATATTTATAAAAAACACTTAATTCAGAACATATTTGGTGTTAAAACTAATAGTAAAAAACTGATTTGCAAAAGTTAATTTTGCAAATTAATTATAAATAGTTAGTTATAGATAGAACTATCCTGTATTATTGTCACTGTGGAGTGGTGCATGTTTTAGCTATTTCATTATAAATATGGCAAGTGAACTAATGCTGATAAGTTGGGGCAAGATCTCAGAATGCCAAACATTCAAATTCAGCATTTATTTGAGCTTCTGTGTAGGCTATAAAACAAAACTTGAGAATTTGGATTAACAGTATTGAATTGTAGATAGTACTTCAGTGGAAGTAAATTGGTGTCTCCCTAACTTTGACTGGTGCTAAGAGTGATAATGAATAATGTATCGTTTTGGTTCATATTATTTTATTGATTCCAGGCAGCATGTGAAGGAAATATAAAAACATCTCAGAGTTCAGCAGCAGAAGTATCAGGACATTTTGAAGGGAATAGCATAGAAAATTACAATGAGTAAGTTTATACAGAAAATAGAAACTGCATTTTTCATATATTGTATCTTGGACACAGATTGAAAAACAGTGTAGAATAAGGGGTCAGTTAAAAACAAAACATTTCTTTACACAGTCTGAATAGAATGTTTATAAAATGGTATTTCCAGTGTTAATGGTGTGCTAATTGTCTTTATGTTTTGTTTTAGTTGAAGTTTTAAAAAATGTAAAAAAATAGCACATTTAAAAAATGTTTGTAGACTGACAGATGAAGACTTTATTTGTGAATTAATCGGTCCAAAAATAAAATGAAACCCCTCCAAGTTGGAGCTGGAAAGAGCTTAAGTGGTTCATTTTTTATGAATCTGAGTTGATGTAATCTTTTACGGTTACTACACTGAGGATATTTGTGTGCCACTGAATTTAGACAGACAGATAGATTTCGTTGATTTGGTTAAAGAGTTTAAGTTAAACGTTGGTGCAATCCGAAAAGTAATCAGTGGATTTAGGAAATGTTGAGGTGAAAAAAACTTGTTACATCTTTGGCTATTTTTGATTGTAATTATTAAAATAATTTCTTTCCTATAGTCTTCTATATAAAGTCAGTAAAGAACTTGCTGAGTGGTATTTCCAGGACGGCTGTGCAGTGCTGGCTGCTTGTTGTCATTTAGCTGTTGAGAATATTGAGGTAAATGATTTTCTTGTTTTCCAGACATTCTCAATATGTGTATACTTTCTATGTAAGAAGTAATGTTGTTGCTTTTAAATTGTTGTTGCATCCCAAGAGTATTCAGGATGTGACCCATGGGTAATATAAAAGTATATATCAGGGGTGTTCAAACTTAGGAACCTTAAGACTTGTGGACTTCAACTCCCAGAATTCCCCAGCCAGCATGGCTGGCTGGGGAATTCTGGGAATTGAAGTCCACAAGTCTTAAAGTTCCCAAGTTTGGACACCCCTGGTATATATAGAAGATTAAACCTAGCTTGGTTGACACTATTTCCAAGTCACTTTTTGTAGGAATAAACACCAAGTTACTGTTATAGGGATTAGTACTTTAAAGGTAGATATCTCTCACTGATCAAGTTTACATATAGGCTTTTCATTGTTGCATGATACTGCACATGGATCGTACTATTGTCAGATAAACATGTGCTTGTCTTACAAATGTATGTAAAACCACAGACAGAAGCAAGGGGGGCAGAAACTGAGATATGGGGCATTTTGTAGGAAAGGTGCATTCTACTTTTGATGTTGTTAACTAATTAAAGATGCTTGACACACACTCTGAAGATGAAAGTTTCACATCCATTAAAAAAAAATATTTAAAATGCAACCATTTCCTAATGGGTATTGATTGTCAACCTCATTAAAAACAATCAAACAATGAGGAAATTTGGTGAGGCTGATCATCAGTATTATAAGAAGGTACTGAAATTTATTGTTTCGCACCGTTCTGCATTAGAAATTTTATTTATTCATAAATAGCATAGATATTTTTCTCTTCAGATAGCATTGGGAAAAATGCTAGCCTGAAAACCTCAGAAACTATTATGACTGTGCATAGACAACACTTTTCTAAATGGATCCATGGTCAGACTAGCAGTTACCCATCATGTTTTAAAATATGGGATCTTTTCTTTACATGTGAATCTTCTGACATTACTACATGATGGAATAACAAAAACTAGCTAGCGGTTAGGATTTGGGGGGAAGAGACTCAGGAATGATAAATATCAGTGATGAACACAGTAATAACTTATACTTTTATGTGGGTCATTATATAAGTGGGCTGGAAATATCTACACATATTCTTTGCCTCATACCTACTTTAAGGGAAAAATGTTTACTATTTTGTATTTCCTAAAAAAACATCTGCACATTTCAAATTAATTTGAGTATTCCATGCATTAATGTATAATTAACAAGTATGTATTAACCCTTAAAATCATTCAAGGTAGTCATGCTTTTGCCAAAATTCACAAATGAAAACCTTCCGCTGCTGTTAAATATTCTTGCTTTTTAAAAAGTTTCCAAATCAATTCATTATATTAAAAACTTTTTTTTTTAAAAAAGTAGCCCAATGCAGTCTGTGTAGAAACCTATGATGTTGAACATTTCATTCAGGGGATCCACAATTTTGCTGTACATACAATTAATTTGAAATGGATGCTTCTGGCTGTCATGCCAATAAATTATTTATCTTAATGCTTTCCACGTTGAGGTTTGCTAGGATATTTCTATATTTCAGAAACACAGCATTTGTTCAGTATAATGGGTTTATAATAGTCTGACATCTAAAAAAAGAACATACAAGTAGTATGTAATAGGAAATACACATTCAGCACCATATATAATTATCGTGGCAGCTATTTTATTCATGAAAGTGTCTGAAGTTATACAGTTGCAATTAATGTTATTATTTCTGCCTGTAGTAGCAAGTGAAGTCACTGGAATAGCAGTTCTCAGATCTCCATAATGCTAGTTTAGAAATACATTTTTTACACTTCAGCTCTCAAGTTTAAGTCTGCCACTGGTAGGTGCCATAAATGTATGTATTTCAGGAATTGAAAGTGCCTGGAAAATCCATATATACAGACTGTTCCTGAAACTGCCATGCGCACAGATAAAATATTTAGTTATGAATGGTTTGGGAATATTTCCTGCTCTTTAGTGATAATATCATTACCATTGTTGTTATTAGTGATGAATAGGATTATTTGATAAGGCCCATATGAGAAGATTTGTTAAGGCTGCTATGTTAAAAAGCCATATTTAGAACTGGCACTAATATTTTACCTGAATATTTCCTGGATATATAGTCTATAGTTCCTTCCCTTGAAATATCTTTTGTGATTTGACACTCTCTGGTCATCTTTTTCTTCCTTCAGAAATTTTCATTATATTTGTTGTGTAGGTGGTGGATATAAATATTAAGCCTAAACATTTGCTAAAAGTTGACTTCTTTGTGCAAGCCAACTGCTTTTCAAACCAAGTTCCTCATCTGAAAAGCAGCTGGTCTGAAAGCTGATACTTATAAAGTAAGAATTTTCTAATAGATCATGTGGAATACTTCTCAGCAGACCTTTATAAAGGATCATTGAGTGGAGAAACTGCAGTTAGGGGGAACAGTGCCATTCATCCCAGTTGATAATCTCTGAAAATTGAGATGTTCAGGTCTTCACCAGTAATTCATATTTATTTGTTACAGTCCTGAGACTAGATATTAATAAGATATGGAATAAAATAAGTATTACATCCCTCCATACATATGTATATGAATATAAGAAAAAATAAATAAATTATAGACTGTGAATTCTGTAATGGATTCATGGCATATATTTTGCAGTCAATAATGGTGTATAGATATTTTACCTGCTTTTTTAAAAAAAATTGTTTTAATTAGACGGATAACACACACACAAAACACTCTTCAATACGTCTTCCAGCTAGCATGTCGATTGGTTACAATTAAATTCCGTGCATTACTACAATCATTCTTTATACTTCATTCAAATTGAGTTGTGCATTTTAAATCAAAGAATATACCAATATACCTGCTTTTTATAATGTGCATGTCTTGACTGATGAGAAACCAAATTAAGGGGAAGGAACACCCCCCCCCCCCCCAAAGCTGCCTTTCATCTTATAAAGTTCAAATAAATAAAAGAAGTTCTTCATTCACTCTAGAAAGCCTGGATAATGACAGTAACTTGGCTCTAGTTGTCTCTCCCATTGAAATGGTTTATTCATGGTTTGTTTAGGTTGCTAGGCTATAAAGAAAAGATTTAGCCAAAATGCGTGGATCAGAATCAGTGATGCGTGTTTCGTCACCCTGAAAATGTGGGCTTGAAAATGAATGTTAATATGATGGTCACAATGAATCCTTGTTAGGCTTAATGGTTTTTTTTTTTTTAATTGAGCAAGCTTGCCATGGCAAACCTGATTCGAGGAAATGAACTGGAATTGGCAGTCAGTGTGGGCACTGTCTTAGGAGAATGTGCAGCTCAGGCAACTCATTATGCGCTAGAGTTACTGGCAAGAAAATGTATGACTATTCCAACATGGTAAGAACTGCTTAGTCCAAATTATTTTTTCTTTAGAAACTGGACATTTTACAGAATACAGAAGCCTCGTGTATTCAGAATTCACTTTTAAGAAATCTGATTTTTATATCCTAGGACAGCGATGGCGAACCTTTTTTGGCTTGCGTGCCACAAGCGGGGGGAGCGTAGGGGGGTCGTGTGCGGGCGTGCCGCACCCATAATGCAATGTGCGATCCCCCCCAGTGCGCATGCACGCACAACAGGCGCTCCCCCCATTTTTACATGCTTTTTTCGCCCTCCCCAGGCTCCAGAGGCTTTATAGGAACCTGGGGAAGGCGAAAAGAGCCTCCCCCACCCCCCCAGAGGCCCTCCGGAGGCTTCAGGGACTGTCCGGAGGAAGTCTCTGGTTTGCTCGGAGGGTCGTTTTAAGCGTTCCAAAGGCTTCAGGGAAGCCTCCGGACAGTCCCTGAAGCCTCCGGAGGGCCTCTGGGGGGGGGGAGGCTCTTTTCGCCTTCCCCAGGCTCCTACAAAGCCTCTGGAGCCTGGGGAGGGAGAAAAATGGCTTTTAAAAATGGTGAATGCGCGCTGGCAGCTGACAGGGCAGCGCCTTGCGTGCCCTGACAAATGGCTCCGCGTGCCACCTGTGGCACGCGTGCCATAGGTTCGCCATCACTGTCCTAGGATTTAAGCTACAGTGTCCTTAGAACAGAGAAACATTTTATAAGATTAGCGAGAGATTGCCATTCGGCTATTTTCAAGCACATTGAAATGGTAACTAAAATACCAGTAGGAAGAAGTACGTTTATTAGAATTCTAGGACTGTGCTCTGCTTGCGTACTTGAAATATATTATAATCACATTTGTCTACTAGGTTTGTTTCCCTGTACTTCTAGAACTAATTCATATATACATATTTTGAGTTTATTATTCCTGTGGTGGTGTTAAAACATTAACATGATTTTCATGGGAGTAGAAAGTGCCTGTTCATAAATAGCTCGTGTAATTCACTTGTTGTAAGGTTCTTCTATGTTCATTAAGAATATATCAGAAAAAAAGTCTATACAAATTTAAATAATCCACAAAAGTGGGCCACAATGAATATTTTCCTTCCTAGAGGATAGAAATAGTCACTATTAATTGCTTTTCTTCCAGTGCA
This sequence comes from Natrix helvetica, assembly GCF_964273705.1. Classification (NCBI taxonomy): domain Eukaryota; kingdom Metazoa; phylum Chordata; class Lepidosauria; order Squamata; family Natricidae; genus Natrix; species Natrix helvetica. Next base: position 49,204,687 of record NC_138558.1, on the reverse strand, counting down.
AATATAATTTGCACTTTTAATTTTTTCCTTGCCTCCCTCTGGTCTTTCATTTTTGTCTTATTTGAGCAGGGATTGTCATGGAGTAGCCAAGGGCAACAATGATTTGAGAAAGAGGGATTAATCAGAAAGGTCGCTTATAGTAGGAAGCAATATTTGTTTTTTGAATTCTTCTGCCTTGATTCTTTGGAGCGAGAATGGGGTACTATATAGAGCCACAGTTGTGTCAACATACCTGTAAGAAACACCCAGGGAAACATAATACTTAGAAATATGAACTTTCATATGAGAAAATGTATTATATTTGCCCATTGGCTATACCAGATTAGTACATACTGGCCTAACCTATCTAGTTATATGCCATATCACATTATATATTTGGGTCAGAACCAAACTGATATCTCTTCATTGCTGTAAATATTTTATGATCCATTTGAGGCTTCTGCAATGAATTTTTCTTCCATTTTCTCATTTCTAGGAGTTTCCAATACCCATTTTATTTTGATTTCATGGGATTCTGCAACAGTGTGGGAAGTAGAGACTGTAAGGGAAAATAAAAATGGTCTATTTCCCATTATGCTGGATCATGAATCTCCTTTTTAAAATGTCATTCAAAATCATATGTATTTGGATCATGATCTGGACCAGAACTTTATGAGAAGACAATGTTTTCCTGTTTCACAGCTTAGTTTCCTTTCTTGGACATGTAATATTTTTAGTATTTTGGTCTCTAAGTTGGGAAATTTGATAATTTCCCCCCTTATATATGAGAGATAGTAAATTAACTTCAGTTCAGTTCAGCTGAACTGAAATTTAACTGAGTGGATGTTGATGTTAATATTTTAGTACTATTTTATGTATTACAACTTGAATATCTTTATTATAGCTTTCCGTCACCTGGATACAGGTACCTTTTTTGTTTCTAGAGATAAATATTTTAATGTCTTTTGATTACATTAAAAATGACAGTAACCCATCAGAAAGATATTGATTTTTCAACTTGAATATTGAATATTATTGGTATGAAATGTATCATAGATTAGTTGGTAAAGTTTTAGAAGGTATCATATAGATTCCAATGACAGATTTCATTGTGAGAAGACGAAGGACAAATCCCCTAACACATACCATTACCCATAAGGGGCATCATTAATATTTATACAATTTAATCATTGCAATTTTTGTAGCATAAAATTACTATAATTAAAAAATACTCTTGCACTGTAAACATGTCAAACCTAGAATTGAGGATTGACATAGTAATTCTGTATGTATGTGTGGTATATAGCTGTAGATATCTAAGAAAGCCAGTTTGGTGTAGTAGTTAAGGCATCAGGCTAGAAACTGTGAATTAAAGTGCCACCTTGGGCCCCACACTAGCTAGGTGTCCTTGAGCCAGTCGCTGTCTCTCAGCCCTAAGAATGCACTGGCAGAAACACTTGTGAAAAAGCTTACCAACAAAACTGCAGGGACTTGACCAAGCAGTCTCCAAGAATTAGATCCAATTGAATGAAAGAAAAAAAATAGAAATATTAATGTCAAAAAAAATTGGGCTTTCATTATAGTGTCACTTTATTTGTACAGAAAGTGTACAATATAGTATAAAATGCCTCAAGATTAAGGTTCAAAGGAATATGATAGATTTGAACATTGAGACCTATCCAACAAAATACAGTTCAGTGATAGTTGCAAGACATAGCTGGGTGTTCAAGTAGACTACAGTTTAAGCATAACCCAGACTATGAATCTGACGAAAGAGCCAATGTAGTTTTGGACCCCATCAGCAGAGGTATAGTGTCAGTATCTTGGGAAGTGATAGTATAGTTCTATGTTGTATTAATCAGACTGTGCCTAGAACAGTGATGGCGAACCTATGGCACGCGTGCCACAGGTGGCACACGGAGCCATTTGTCAGGGCAGGCGAGGCGCTGCCTTGTCAGCTGGCCAGCGCGCATGCACGCACTGGCCAGCTGAGTTCACCCTTTTTTAAAGCCATTTTTTTGCCCTCCCCAGGTTCCAGAGGCTTTATAGGAGCCTGGAGAGGGCGAAAAGAGCCCCCCGCCCCCCCCGGAGGCCCTCCAGAGGCTTCATGAGCTTCCCTGAAGCCTCCAGAGCGCAAAAAAACGGCCCTATAGGCAAACTGGAAGTTCGGGAACGGACTTCCTGTTTGCTCGGAAGGTCGTTTTGACTGCTCTGGAGGCTTCAGGGAAGCCTCCTGAAGGTCCCTGAAGCCTCCGGAGGGCTTCCAGGGGGGCGGGGGAGGCTGTTTTCGCCCTCACCATGCTCCTATAAAGCCTCTGGAGCCTGGGGAGGGCGAAAAAAGCATGCAAAAATGGGGAGGTCGCACCTGTAGTGCGCGCATGCGCACTGGGGGGGGTGTCGCACATTGCATTATGGGTGCGGCACACCTGCACATGACCCCCCTGCGCTCCCCCCACTTATGGCACGTGAGCCAAAAAAGGTTCACCATCGCTGGCCTAGAATATTGTATTTAGTTGTAGTCCCTATAGTACAAAAAGTACGCTGAAGAATTGGAAAGAGCATAGAGAAGAGCAACAAAGATGATGAATAGCTTTAAGAGCAAAGAAACTTATTATATTTAGAATAATCTTGGAGTATTGTAGACTAGAGTAAAGATATTTATTCTCCATAATTTTGGAGCATATGATAAGAACCAAAGGGCACAAAGTTTACCAATGGAGATCTAAACTTGAAAGAAGAAGGAATTTTCTGTCTGTCAAAGCTTTTACACAGTGGCACAGCTTGTCTTCTGAAGTCATAGGTGCTCTATCATTTGAGATTTGAAGGGGGAAAAAGATTGGACAGCTATTTCTTCAGCATAGTATGAGAAGTCTTTCCCTGGCAGAACTTAGATTGGAAGACTTTTAACATCCTTCCAACCTTCTGCTTCTATAATTTTAAGTTATTTATTTACATACAATACCTATTAGTATTTACTAATACTCCTAGGAATACAAAGAATGGCTTTGTATAAAAACAACACGCTACCTAGTAACTTTTAAAGATTTCTATGTGTATTTTATGCATGAATCCCATCTAGTGTTTATTGTTTTCTGTGTAATTATTTGTGAACTGCCCAGAATTAATTGGAGTGAGGAGAAGGAGGAGTGTCTAAATTGAAATAAATAATTAATACAATTCTACAAACTCTGCTTTGCTGGAAAAAAACATGGATTCCTTTGTGCATGTTACTATATTCTGATGAGTGGATATACATTAAGCCAGAAACATAAGATAATTTTATATGCAGAACAAGCCACTGGAAATAATTATTGGTCATTTTGATTGAATTGTCTTTTATGATAACAGTTTATTTGGCTTGTGTTTTATTGGTTACACAATGCACAATGTATAAATGGATTGCTTGCAGGAAAATGTCTGCAGTCATAAAATTCATGGTTCAAAAGCATGAATTTATTTTCCAAGAGGTCATAAGAAGCTTCTTGTGTAAGGGTAAAATAAAGGTAAAATAAAATAAATTGCCTGTTTTGTAATGTTGAATATAAACTTAATTAAGCTAGCTTTTATGCATTCTCTATGCTGAGATTTAAGTGAAGCATTCCTAAATGGAATAATGTTTTAACTTGGGGTCAGAAAAAGGAATTATGCAAGTAGTTCAGTTATAGATATTAACAGAACAAAGATTAAAGTTTATTTTTAAATGCAAGCTCTATTGTTGGGTTTGCATTTCTGTCTCTTCTATGCAAGAAAGAGAAGATATCTGCTTCCATACCAGAAAACATTTGGATAAAATGTTTTAGAACATAGTATGGTTAAATTATCCCAGGATTGCTGAAAAATTACATTTTAAATAAATAACAATTATTTGTGTTTACGTATATTAATATACTGTGCAATTGTGATTGCTCTAAGAGAAAGGATTCACTTTCAAAACTGTAGAGGGAGAGTATGTTATCATAAGTCAATCTGAAGTTAATTCCTGGCCCCCTAGTTTAGATGGTCATTTGAAGAGGATCTGCATGTGTTTTTAGCATGTTACAGCTTAATTTAATTATCTTCTACACCAGAATTCTGGGAGTAGAACTCCACACATCTTGAAGTTTCAATAACATTGTTCTAAATTAATCATGCTTTCTTTATTTCAAAAATGTTGTTTCGCTTTTATTTACAAACGAATAAAAAGAAGTACAAATAGTTTTATCTTTGAACTTTCTCCTTCATTTCTGCATATTATGAAATGCCTCACTTGAGAATATTGTTTCATAGGGATTTAGCAGGAGATCTTCTCAGAATGATTCCTGATAATGAACTACAATTAATAAAACTGTGTGCTTTTTACCCTGGATGCACAGCAGAGATAAATGACCTACATGAAAAGGTACACTTAAGAGGCCAACTGTCTCTTAGCCATTTATGTGAGTAGCAGAAGAGATTTTATGTTCATTAATTCCTAGTTACATTTATTAGAAGATTCCTTCTATTACAGAGAACTGTAGATTCACTTTCACATTATTTAAATTATCCCACTTTCATTTGGTATCAAAAGTGCTGGGGAGTTAAATTAAGAATGCATGGAAAATGAATACTTCCATTTGAATTAAAGAAGCAGTAGGGAAAAAATATCTCAAGACTATTTGTACATATGCAGTATTTGCAAATGATATTTTACTTTAGAGATTGATTCTTCAGAAATATCAATATGTTCAGGACAAATACTTATTGCCCACTGAATTGGTCAATATTTTTGTAGCATAAGGCAGTGGAAAATGCCTGTGCATATTTATGCTATTGAACTGTGACCATTAGAGTTAAAGGTAATTATAGTAGTGTGTGAAAAGTAGATATGCAAGTTTACATCTGACATTAAACAGATTACATCTCTGAATACATAGTATAATATACTGTATACTGTGCACTTAATACATTAAGCTCAGGAACAATCATCACTTGAAAAAGAGTGGCTGCACATATCAGCAATGTTGTCTAATTTGTCTTCTAAAACAAATGCATAAGCATAGATGCAGGGCAAGATGGGATTATAGAAAATAAGGACATTAAGATTATACACTGCCCTGAATTACCAGGATAAAAGGTGATTAAGGGTGCATACCCACTATATTCATCAGTAACTCCTTAAAGAGGCTACAATAAGTATAATCTTTATTGTCACTGTACTTAAATACAACGAAATTGGTTGGAAATACACCCTCTCCTGAGCTTGAAAAATGAACCTGGGAAAATGTTTGATTTAAGGTGGCACTAGCAGGTGTGGAGAGCATGTTTTCTCCCCCTTTCCCTCTTCCTCTCTCAAATACACAAACACATGCACGCACACGCATGCAGAAACATCTCTTTATGTATAGGGATTGCTGTACAGTTCTGAGTGTTATGTTCCCAAAGCCCTATTAAATTTTTGTTAGCAGAGGTACAATAGTGGCTGAAGATATGAGCAATGCAGCCACACACTGCTCTTCTGCATGGTCGGCCCCCATGCTCTTGGGCCTCTGTGCTAGATGTTAGAGAAGGAAAATGGAGTTGCAAGAAAGAATTGCACTTCGTTTCAATTGTATCAGGCTCACTTTGTGAACATGAACAATTCTACACCCTTCTCTGCTAATAATTTCATTAATTTTGTTTGTTTCTATTCACTATCATTTCAGTGCAGATTACCAGATGTAGAAGAATGTATGCAATTAGCAGAGAAAGCTCAGACAGATGGAAATATATTTGAGTCAATAAAGTATTATTTGTTAACTGCAGAACCAGAAAAGGCACTTCCTATAGGGATCCAATATGTCAAAGGTGAGCCTTTAAAATAATTCTGAACCATTTTAAGGAAAAATACTAATGTGTTTTGTTTATCTGTTCTTTTGTTCAACTTTTTAAGCATTTTCCCCCTTTTATACTGCTATTTAACAGAACAAATTAGTAGTTCAGATTGGACACTTGATGCAGTCTATCCTTTTTTGGATCTTCTCAGCTATATACGCACAGAAAAATTGTTGCTGCATAAAAGTAGTGAGTAAGTATTTTAATAATAAAATTGTGAAAATGAGTATTTTCAAATTTATCCATTGATTTTGCTTCATGGGATTTACAAATATACAAACATTCTACATCATTTGTGATCTTTAGATAATCATTTTTATTAGTCTCCGAGGCCTGGAGTGGAATCTCTTCTCATCACTTCTTTTCTTCCCTTTCCTCCTCTGCATTAAGTGTCTCACACAAGAAAGTATTCCAGTAATCTGACAAAGTAGACAGAATCTGTGAAAGCTAATGTAGCAGGAAAATTGGTTAGTCTTTAAAGTAACTTTCTTAAAAAGCAGGTACATTTCTTTTGTATTTGCAAAATACAATATGAATAATTCTTTGGAGATTTCCTTTTCCAGATATGCCTTGTGTTATAAACAGGTGTAATACGTTTTTTATGCATACTTTATTTTAGCATTGTTATACTATAAACAAGAATGGCTGTTTTACATTTCCAGATGGAGAAGAAAAACTTTAGATACTTCTAATCAAAATCAAAATAAAATTCAGTTAGAACAAATAAAACATTTTTTTGCATTTTTTTGAAGTTTATTATATATTCATTTTGTTGCTTTTAGAAAATCTTGAAAGGAAATCTGATTTTTTGATAAGCTTTATAAGGTGTGTTGTAAGGTAGTAAAATAGTACAATTATCTTAAACTCGGTGCCCTCCAAATATTTAGAATTACAGTCCCATTACTACCAGCAGATACAGGCACCAACCATGCTTTGTACAAGGGATGCTGCATATAACTTGGACACATGGTTCTAACGAAAGCAACCTGAATCTCTCCTTTACCTGATAAAATACCTGAACTAGTATTTTTCAAGCTTAGCAACTTTAAGGTGTAATGACTTCAATTCCCATAATTCCCAGTCATCATGGGCAATTCATGGCTGGCGGAGGAGTTCTAGGAGTTAAAGTCCACACATATTAAAATTGTTAAGATTGAGAAACACTCTCACTTAAATATTGGTGGGTTATTTTAATTATTAGGCAAGCAACTGCCTTAAAAAAACAAACAAAATAGATTTTATTCAAATTAAGTAACTTGTTAGCACCTCAAGTTAACCAAGAAAATACATCCAACATAAATAATCAGCACTCCAATTGCATGATTGTTTTTTAGTACATAATGATGGTAGAAAATACTCCAATTGTCACAACACAAAATTTCAAAGTACTCTGAAGACACCTAATGTACTTACATTGAGATAAAACAAATGTAATGTTTTTTTTTAAAAAAAACCTGTACGAGCAAAATAAAATATATGTGGAAAGACATCTGCAATTTCTCTCAGTATCGCGCAGGGGACTCAGGTTTCAACACCACTCCTTATGTCCCCCAGTATAACAGAAACTTTGCTCAGTCATCTGCTTAAAAGTTAGCATTTCATTAACAGCAAACAAAACAAAAATTGTTGTTTGTACAGTATCTGAATAATCCATAAAATACCATGATTGTAAATATCTACTGACATATGTTATCCTTTGATAAACTGTACCGTGGTTAATATCAGTTTCAAAAGAATGAAATGACCTGAATAATTTTATGACACTGTGTGATAAAGAGAAAAAATGACCTTATTAAACATATATGTGCAGTTCTGTATGTTTCCAAGCTTTTCAATTATTTTACTTTCTGTGTTCTTTGACATTTCTGGCATATATAAACATATTCCTGTGATTTCTATGGAAACTGATACCTAAAAATGAAAAAATAATGTAACCAGATTTTTAAAAAGAATTAGAATTACTGTATTTTTCAGAGTATAAGACGCACCTTTTTCCATTCCAAAGAGGGTGAAAATCTGGGTGCGTCTTATACACTGAATACAGCATTTTTGGCCTACTGAAACCCCACCCCTTTGCAAAAATGGACGTGCAGAGGGTTTGGGAGGCTTGCAAAGTACTCCTGGGGGCTGGAGAGGGCAAAAATGAGCAAAAAATTGGCCATTTTTTGCTCATTCCCCCCCCCCAGTCCCCAGGAGCATTATACAAGCCTCCCAAAGCTCTGCATGCCCCCCTCTTTTTTTTGCAAAAAAACGAGGTGTGCAGAGGATTTGGGAGGCCTGCAGAGTGCAAAAACTTTTTTTAAAAAAAATTACCTCTTCAAAATCATGGTGCGTCTTATACTCTGGTGCATCTTATAGTTCAAAAAATATGGTACCTTTTAATCCACCTTAATCTCAATAACACAGAATACTGTAGTTTCTTTTTCTTATATTATTTTTTTTCCTTCCAACTATTGTTTTTATAGCTAGATTGTTAACAAATAGAACAGAACAGAACACAATAGAACAGAGCAGGACAACAGAACAGGAATGGAATAGAATAGAATAGAATAGAATAGAATAGAATAGAATAGAATAGAATAGAATAGAATAGAATTCTTTATTGGCCAAATGTGATTGGACACACAAGGAACAGTAAATGAACTGTATTAAGATGCAGAAAAGAAACGATAAAAGGAACAAAGCAATACTAAGACAATAAATGAAAACAAAACAAAACAAAACCTCTAAGCAGTACCAAGAAATAGAAAAGGAAAAAAATCCAGGTAGTAATACAAAACATGCCAATCTCTTATAGAAATCACTGGTTTACAAAAGATATCTTATATAAATTGTTATCAAATAGCAAAGTTTTAAAAAACTAAAAATACTACTCTGTTTTAAAATACTGTAAACTCTATATTAAAAAAAAATCACCAAAACAGTAAGTTGCACATTTCCAAAGGCCATTATTCCAATATTTGGAATAATAACAGTGGTTTAATTTACTGAACTTGCAAAAAAATGTCATTGGTCTTATATTTTATCAACCAAAAGTAGAATGAAAAATTATTATAATATAGTTCTCTAAGGATCCTATTACATTCCTGGCAATTTCTTGCATCAACCTGTAGGTGTTTTATTTCCCGGAGAACGTGCTGTAAGAAATCTTTGGGATTTATTATAGCGTAGATTGGATTTTAATATTGAGACTCATGAATATATGCGTAACCCTTTGCTAAAAAAAAGATGGTAAATGTTTTATTCAAAGGTATGGGAGGAAGTCAGGGTAGCAATTTTAAATCAATTCTATATAATAATTATATTAAGGATTGTTTTCACCTTCAAATTCAATTTGGATCCCTAGTCCACAACAATGGCAACACTGATCCATATGATCTGGACTTGACAGTGAGTATCTTGTCAGAATAGCGTTCAAAGTACAGAAGTATATTTATGGGGAATTCCAAAATAATAAAGATGTTAATATGTTGAATTATGTCTTCAAACCTTGAGATCTGTCTTTGATAAATTATGTTTGTACCAGGCATGAGAAATTACTAAAAGCATTCTAAGAAATTAGGAAAGTGGTATCATTCCAGTAGTCCAATACATGGAAATGTCAAAGCTGCATTTAAAAATATGTCTTTAAGGTAGCATAAAAATATGTTAGTTTGGGGTTGTTCGTTTTCATTTGAAGAAAATATATTCTAATCACCTAACTAGATTTGTTTCTGTGTGCTTAACTTTTTTTATACCAGTAGTAACTTCATTTTTATGGCATATTTGATTTTGTTCATTTGTCTGCTTTTAAAATAACTCTTTTAATGTTCTGTACATCTCCTAAATTTCTAATGTGAATAAGACATATACATGCATGCAATAGTAATTAGGAAAAGTAATGAAAATATTTTTTCCAGATTTAGAAATGAATTGTTAATATTATGTGGCTACATTGGGGCTTTACTGGCTATTCGAAGACAATATACCAGCATTGTACCAGCTCTTTATGAGTATACAAGGTAATTATTCTGTAATAACTTAATTAAAAGTCGTCCTAGGAATTATGAGAGCTCCATTTCTTTTTTTATTTCTAAAATCTGTCATTCTAAATGTTCTAATTTTTCACATCTGTGTGGGCAGTTTATGACTGTCATTAGTATTTGATCAATGTCTACCTTCCCTTTGAAATATATCTAGTTTTCCTAATGAAAAATACAGCGTGAGTAAAAGAATGACATTTGTTCAATAGTTGTTCACAGTTGTTTTAAACCATGTGGCAACGTTCCGACTGATGAATCCAACCAAAGAAAGCACGACTGAGAAGATCCAATTTCTTAATACAAAACTTTATTGACTACATCACTTTGGCACCAAAGAGGACAAAACCAGATCTGACCATTTCCCTCATAAACCTACACAGTCAAAATTCAGGTTCTTCTCCCCACAATTAGATCAGGTCACATTGTTCAATGGAGTCTCCTGGTATTGTGAGAAAGTCTTTTGGCTCTGATAAACACCTGCCGAAACATGCTTGGTTCTCATCTTGATGTCTAGAATCTAAGCTCTAGCTCCCCCTTCCCTCCTCCCATAGTTCATTGGCAAATTGAGAAGTGATAATAGTTGCAACAGAAAAAAGGACCTTTTGAAGCTTGACACCCTGTTTGAATTGTTATCAAACCCCTCACTTTTATATTAGATAGAAATTGAAACAAGAGTATAGACAAACCTCCTTCAGCTCTACTTTCCAGTATGTTGTATCTGAATTTCTTTATCTCGGCCTGAAATCACTAGATTGGGGAAAGTTGGAAAAAATCATAGTTTAGGTTCTAAACATTTTACATTTAAACTGTTTGTGGACTATGACAGGTATTGATCCATATAGACTATATGTTGCTATCATGGATCAGCATCCATATTAAATGAATACTGATCCATATGGAATGGAGTGTAATCTATATAGAACTGACTTGTGTTACTCTATATTTTTTTCCAGTCAGCTTTTAAAAAGAAGAGAGGTATGTGTACCTCTGAAAATCGAGCAACTCTCTGAGGAACTAGATGCTTGGAGAGCTTGTAGCCAATCATTAAACAAGTAGGTATATATGGTCCTTTATTTAACATGGTGTGAATTTATGACATTTTGCTTTATGTGGAAAAATTGGCGTTTTTAGAATATTATTTTTCAATTGTGAAATGTTATGTTTATTCTTACAAATACTATCATGCCTACATTTTATAGGTCTTCTGATGAATTACTACAGATACCATCATCTGAATTGCAACAACAGATTTATGCAACAATGCTTTCACGAATTAAAGAAGAGCCTCTTCAAGTAACCATTGGAACAAATTATGTTTCTGGATCTAACCTTCCTGGTCATTCAGATATTCATATCTCTTGTTTGACAGGATTAAGAATACAGGTATTAGAACAGAACTGGAGTACATTCTGTAAGAACTTACAAGTATCAGTATTTCTGGTTATGTCCAACCATAACACAAATGGAAAGTCGCTTACACTCTGGTGCTTCCCCAGCTTCCAATTTGGCAGTGGTTAGAATGCGGTACTGCAGGCTGCTTCTGCTGACTGCCAGCTGCCAGCAATTTGGCAGCTCAATTCAGCCTTCTATCTTTCTCAGGTCAGTAAAATGAGACCCAGATTGTTGGGAGCAATATACTGACTTTGTAAATCATTTAGAGAGGGCTGTAAAGCACTGTAAAACGGTATATAAGTCTAAGTGCTATTGCTATATTCTTCCAATAGAAGATTTTGAATCTCCTGCAAGGATAGTAACCAAGATAGCATTATTTTAGTGCCTGGAGGCAGTTGGGTCTAGATGAGGATAAACAGGCTGAAACACAACTCTTCATCCGGGCTGTGCATGGATGAATCATTTGATTTCAGGAATTTAGCAGCTTTTGTTCTTGGCAGAGTTTCCTCAGACAGATCTGATATGCAGTTTGGATTTATTTTTATTTTTTTGAGCAGGTGGCAGTTGTGGACTGGAAACCCCTTGTTTGCATTTCTACCTTTTCCTACAAGGCTTTACTCAGTCACTCACACCTTAGTCACCTTGTAGATGGTCGACTGCAATGTAATCTGAATACAGCTGCCTTAGAGGCCACTCAGAAGATATAGTTGGTCAAAAATATGATGGGATGAGCGATGAGATGTGTACCTTATGCCCGGGTTAACATCTCTGATGTATTAATTGTAGTGGCTATCTGTGACGTTTGATGGGAATTCAAAGTGTTTGTTGGCCTCTATTAAGCTTTACCTGATTTTTGTAGGACTTCTTGTCTCCAATTGTACCTCCTTCTCTGATAAATTCTGAAGTTCAGCATTCTTCAGGTTCCAATTGTTAAAAAAAATGTGTGACCTAAGAAATGCATCTTCTCTGTCATTGCCATTGCAATATTTCCCCTTAAATCTATATGAATCCTGTCAATTGCCTACCTGCTTCAAACATTACAGGTAATTGTTATAAGATTTTCTTGAAAAGGGGGAAGAATTATCCTAGAAGGGGAATCCTCTATATTTGAGGGTGATTGTTAGAAGAATAAGATGCAGTAGAAATCTCTTACTTGATTTCGGGAAACAAATATCTTGTCCCCTTGTTTCATTCCAATGCATGATGATGGATGTGTTAGATTTCAATTAAAGCACAGAATTTCAATTCTCTAAACAAAGGTTCATGAAATGAAATTTGGTCACCTTTCCTTCCTTCCCTCCTTCACTTGTTCACTCAAAATCTGCTCATAGAAGCAGGACTCTGAGGCATAAATACAGAAGGAAGCTATATATGTTAGCATAAATGATCGTGTCTCTAGACATAAACAAGAAACTATTTAATATCTAAACTTTTTTGCTTTACTAAGTATTACTCCTAAACTTGTAAAATATTTTATTTTTAAAGTTGTAAATGAATATATACTTATTTTTTAATGTATTTTAATACAAAAAAGTATAATTTGTGTATGTCTTATTTTATAGGGTCCTGTATTTTTCCTTGAAGATGGAAAGTCAACAATTTCATTAAATGATGCATTGATGTGGGCAAAAGTGAATCCTTTCTCTCCACTGGGGACAGGGATACGGCTCAACCCATTCTGATAAAGAAATCTTTCTATCGATAATGAGAGTTGCTTTTATTTTATTTGTGGAAAGATTTGAGGTTGACACTTGAACAGTTTTATAAACCTTGTGAATGATAAATTTAATTTTTATATTAAAGTAGATAACCCAAAGAGAATTTCATGTATCATTGGCAGCCACAGGCTTTTTGAAGAAGATTGAAATTAGGTCTCTGGGAACACTCTTGTGAAGCAAATTGCTGGGTCATAGAATAGCAAAATGTATGCTTTGAATTATTCCTTAGACCAGTGTTTCTCAACCTTGGCCACTTGAAGATGTCTGGACTTCAAGTCCCAGAATTCCCCAGCCAGTGAATGCTGGCTGGGGAATTCTGGGAGTTGAAGTCCAGACATCTTCAAGTGGCCAAGGTTGAGAAACACTGCCTTAGACAACACATGCATCCTGTTTTAAATGAAGTGTATTTGTCTCCTCCTAGTGAAAATTAAGGACATAGCCTAACAAGTACTGTTTTGGAAAAAAAGATCCATTGAAACAAGTAGACATTTTGCAGCTGTGATGCATGATGGATTGTGTTTTCATATTTATAATATATTATTAATGTGTGTAAATTTAATAGTTGTATAGTAAAATGGTAAGCAGGTATTTTGGAATACTTAGCTTATACTCAGCATAAGAATGTTTTTAAAATATATTTTGAATATCTGGATTTGCATTTGACATTATTTATTTTAAAAGATTAAAGCATATTTCTAAAATTTATTTTCCAATAGATCTCTTTTAAGTATCTAAATAAACTATGTAAATTTACAAGGAATTAACTCTTTTCATTTTAGTGTTTGTAAACATATGACATTTAAAGTTCCAGCATCAAATAAATTAGGTTTGTTTTAAATAAAAGTTTTTTTTCTGAACATATACAATCAAGTGTCAGTTTATTATCACTATCTTTTCTTTAGGTTACAACTTCTACATGTTCTATGTGGTCAGGATATTGGGAGGGGAGAATACACTTAACCAAAGCAGTCTGGCTGTGAAGTGCTAAAATAAGTTGCTTTTCATAGTGGATGTGTGTGAAGCTCCTTCCTGAAATTGAATACTGAAAGATACCTAACAGCAAGTAGATAAATGTGATTTTTTGCACATTGGATGTGTTTCTTTTCAGCTTCTATGTTGAACATACATGAACCATTGACTTTTACACATGTATGTTCATGTATGTTCAGCACAGATACCAAAAAAGTGGTTCAAGAATCAGCAATGACTAGCTTTAGGTAAACTTTCTTTAGTTCTAGATTTTACTTAACAAGGCTAATACCTCTGCTTTTCATCAGCATTCCCTAGAAAGATGAATTACGGTAATAAAATGCAATGGTTATATTGCTTTGTTATGTGTTCAGTTCATTAAACTTTTCATTCAACAAGCCCTGCTTCTTGCTGTCTACATCTTTTTTTTCTATCTTTGATTTTTTTTTGTCCTTTTGTTTCTAGAATTTTCTTTGTAGGAATTTAAGACTAATCTGTACAAAACAGTTTAATTGAAGTTTTAGTTAAGATAAGGGGACCTTTAAAACATATTACAATAATAAATTTTACTTTTTTTAACTTAGATCTTCAACATTTTGTAAAGTATGATATTCTGTTCTATATACAGACAGCTAGTTTAGTGTTGTGGTTAAAGGTGCTGGCCTAGAAACCAGGAGATGTGAGTTCTAGTCCTGTCTTTGGGACCAATTTTCTTCCTCTTTTTTTCTTACTTCCCAAGACTTTAAAAATGTTTCAGAGCATTTAGAAACTGAATAGTGGCAGAAAATTTCAGCATTCTGTTTTCTGATTTAACAATTTGAACTGACAGCACACAGTCAGTTGTCTATTAAATTATGAAATGGAGAGTTTTCCCACAAATATACACATGCATTAACAAGAAACAAAGGTTTCTTGTTAATGCGTGTGTAAATCTGATAGCCGCTAATTGCTTAACAAGTCTTCTCATTTCAGTCTTTTCATTTGGAGGCATTATATGAAACTATTATTTGTATTATATGAAATAAATCATAAGATTTCCATGATCTAATGTAGTAAGTCTTGTGTTAGAAATTTAAGTTCGAAAAACAGCCCTACGGGAAAACCGGAAGTCTGTTCCTGAACTTCCAGGTTGCCTGTAAGGCCATTTTTCACCCTACCGGGGGGGAGCCATTTTCACCCACCCCAGGCTCCTAGAAAGCCTCTGGCGCCTGGGGAGGACGAAAAACAGGTCCATCAGGTGCCAAAAGCGGGGGGAGGGCGGGAGTCGCACGTGCATGCACACGGGATGGGTTGTGCACATAGAATTATATGTGTGGACACGCGCACAACACCCCCCCCTCACCATGCTTTTGGCATGCGATGGGGAAAAGGTTAGCCATCACTGCTCTAGCCCATTCAATCTAACATTTCCATTGGTGAATTAATGTTGTACACTAATGTAACTTACAAAAGATAATTTGACTGGTTCTAAAGTTCTGAAAGATCCATTCTAAGAAGCTTCCTTGGTTGATGATAATGTTTTACCGTGTTCCATTGATTTCCATCAATTTATAAATGTACTCTAGAGTATATGTTTAGCTATATTGAACATTTTACATTGTTTCTAAGCAATTAAGAAAACACTTGACAATGAGACTGGAGCTGATTCATTTTATTAAAATTATATTGACTAAGAATTCTAGGTTCTGCATTACTGTATAATAAAAAATTACATTATAGCATGACAAGGAGGTAAACTTCCAGTAATGGATAAAATTATTTGGATTTATTGCATTTTGTTATACCTGTATAAATAGCATGTTAGCAATATGTCTTTTATGTCAATATTAATTTTTGCTGGCTTATCTGTAAGGTTTGTGTTTCTCAAAATAGGACTCATATTTGATTATAAATCTTCTTTTGTATTTCTAAACTTCTTTTCTGTAGTTCTTTAAAATGTGTACTTGAACCTTCAGTATTCATGTTCACATCAAATGCGAACTTCTCAGGTTGTTTCACTTGAATAGTTTTGAAATGAACATCTGTTTTACCTCTGATTTCCGTGGATGGTACACCTAAGAAAGGGGGGGGGGGGGATTTTAAGCACACAATTTCATTAATAACATAAAAAACTGTTTTAGCTTCTAAAACATTTTTTTAAATGTGAATTATTAAGATTCCTCTACCTGTGAATAGTTGAGAAAATTAAATACTTAGGCACACATTTTCAGCAATATATCAGTTTCTAATTATTAATGCGATCCATTTAAACTCAAAAATGGCTCATTGAAATATGCTAAATATTGTTTAAAAAGTGAAAATGTAGGACATAATTTCAATAAATACATTCAGGTGCAGTTCACTCTAAGAACATTAGCAGGAGAGAATATAAAATGCAGTAAAATATTAATTTAAAAAACTGTCAGAAAACTAAGTTTCCATTTCAACCAAGATTATTTCTGATTACTAATTAGTCCTAACAATCCAATTGCTGGTAAGACTGGGTAAACAATTTGATCTAAGAAGTGAGTAGTGCAACTTACTTTACATAATGATAAATAGATATTAAGCATTAACTAGAAGAAGATTAGAGAACAAGAAACAAATAGGAATTCTATTTCCCTTTACTTTCAGTAAAGGATGAAAGGGAATTAATATTTACTCATACATTCCTGGGAATCTCTTCTCCAACCTCCAAATAGTGCCGTTTGCTATCAATTGCTGGTGTCCAAGAATAAATAAATATATAGGCAAGAAGAAGTATCAGCTTCTTTTCGGAAACTGGCATGGAGCAGTTGGCTAG
This sequence comes from Natrix helvetica, assembly GCF_964273705.1. Taxonomy (NCBI): domain Eukaryota; kingdom Metazoa; phylum Chordata; class Lepidosauria; order Squamata; family Natricidae; genus Natrix; species Natrix helvetica. Next base: position 49,187,996 of record NC_138558.1, on the reverse strand, counting down.
TTGAAGTGACTACAAGATCTGTCTGCTATTTAATATCCACACAGAGAGCTCACACTGAAAAAGCAATTTCTTCTTCCTCTTACCTGCCTGAAACTATCCTTCCAGGGGTTCAACACAACTAGTGGAAGTAACCCTTTTTATGTTTCATAAGAATGTACAAGGGGCAACATGCAAGAGAAAGCAGTAATTGCTTTGTCTCCTGCTTATATCTCCTGACATGAAACAAATAGGTTCAACCTGTGAGGTTGCCTGAAATGATATTCAGAAGACAATTCTGACATTTCACCCAACCTCCTTTTCCTTTTCTCCCTAATAATACAAACGATAGTGGCAGTTATGGAAGGTGCAGCTATATTTTTCTTCTGCTGGAGAAGCAAGAGATGAACTCAAAAGAGGTTGCAGATGCTTTTTTGTGGTAACAGCCATTGTCTCAAAACTACTTTTGCCTCTTTTACCTTCATAGTCCGTGACATTATACATATGTTTGTAACCTGTTATATGCAACAAGGAAGACTTTGCTTTATAGGGAAGAGGGAAAGTGACCAAGCAAAAAGGGCTTATCACATTTCCAGCTGATTATTATTCTTTCACTGAATGGCTTGGTAGATAAGATATTGAGGGACAAAAGAAGGCTGATTTTCAAAAGAAGAAGTCTTACTAATAGGCTCATTATTGTGGGTAATTTGAGACTTGTATCTGCTTTCCAACAAGTCAGAGGCAGCCTTAAGATACTTTAATGAGAACAATCTTTTCTGCTCCACCTATAGGGTATGCATAGATATAGGTGCGTGAGCAGATATCAGTTATGCAAACTCACTTCAGGAATCATTATGGAACCAACACTCCCTATTTTGATGCCGACAGAGGATGAATAACATAGAGGCAATAGTGGAACTCACTCTTCCTCAGCTTTCAATATTGCTCCAAGAAAAAGGCTCAGAAGAGACAAAATGGGAAAAATAAATTTGTAGACATTTCCTAAATGGTTGTCAGGGGAAAAAAAAGATGAAAAGCAACTAATTGTAAATTAAATTAAAAAATGAAAGAAGAAATATGACACGGTAGGAAAATAAACATTCTAGAAAGGAAAAAAGAGTATGATAAGTATAGAATGCAAAAAGATGGATAAATCAGAGATTAGTATAGAGAAAGAAAGACAGAATTAAGAAATGGGGAGATGAATTATACAAAAACAAAAAAACGGAGTATATTCTGCTCAGAGTTTTGTTACACTGTTAACAAAAGTTACAATTCGGTTAAACGTCTAAAAGGAAAAAAGACATAAGCGTGAATCAAACCATGTATATTCAGTAATAACTATTTCAACAGAACTTATTCCTTAAAAAGTGTTTCTTAAGTTTATCTAATCCATTTGAATAGAACTGTAACCTTTGAGTTTCAGATCCGAAAAAGAATGCTTACTCTTTGGCACAGGAACAGATTTTTCCTTTGGAAGATTAGTTGTACCAAACGAACGAGTCAAAATAGAAGAGTGATCAATGGCAAGTTGTCTCAGTGTTGCTTTAATACCAAACCGTGCTATAAATCAACAGAATCATTTATCGTAAGCAACAAGTATGTTATTACATATTCCAGCTACATTGTATAAAATTTATATTTCTAAACCACCCATCTCCCTCATAAATGATTAAATTCTATTTATGATTATTAAAGAAAATATTTCATTAATGAGACAATTGAAAAGGATATAGCTGGAGATTTTGCAGACATTGATATTCTAAGAGGTCTTATAAATCTATTCAAATTTAAAAATAAAGCAAGTCTAAAGTATGTACACGGTGACAATATTTTTAGGTAAGATCTGCTCTTTTAATACACGAACTTTAAAATAGAAAACAACAATAATTGCAAAACAAACAGTTAATAAAATGAGGTGATAATAAAACAGTTACTTACAATGCAAGTAAATAGTCAACTAATCAATATTAAATATTTTCCCTTACAAGGGTGGGCCTTCTCAAAACAAAACTAACAAACTAGAAAACCTGTACCCTGTTGTGTCATGGTTTCAGAAATATGTCATTACCTAAACTGAAAAAGAATGATCAACAGATGGCCCAGAAAAATAAGAGCAGGAGCGACTTCCAACTTCCCCACTGATTTTCTTTGTGGGTAGCTGACAGGGAGCATTGGAAATCTTCCTTCGTGTTCCTCCCTCCCTCCCCTTGCCAAGAGGCTGGTAAGTGGCTGCTGCCAGGTAAGGTTGGAACAAGGAAATGCATGAGTGGTCAGTGTGCTGCAGGTTCAAAGGGACTGGTGGTGTATGCATCATTTCTCAATTGGCTTTTTCCCTGCAAGATTGGAAGATGGCAAGGAGCATCAACAATCATTATCAGTTCCTTCCCAGTTCTCACTGACTTGTGGAAAGCTATCAGGAAAGCATCAAAATCATGTGACCACAGCCAAGTGCAGCCGTACAGCGTCAGAGCTGAACCAGCAAAAAATATTCCCAAATTTTATTCCCTCAAGACTAATTGGTCCCAGTGTTCTGTAAGTTGGCGTATTTGAGCTATTTCTTGAAAACATTTTGCCTTATGTAGCGTTTCAAAGAATTGAAGCTTACTAAGTTTCAAACAGACAAAAGAGTTTTTGCAGTATATAGATCAGCGATGGCGAACCTTTTTTGGCTCGCATGCCACAAGTGGGGGGAGCGCAGGGGGGGTCGTGTGCGGGGGGCCATAATGCAATGTGCGACCCCCAGTGCGCTTGCACGCTCAACAGGCGCAACCCCCCCATTTTTACATGCTTTTTTCGCACTCCTCAGGCTCCAGAGGCTTTGTAGGAGCCTGGGGAGGTCGAAAAGAGCCTCCCGTGCCCCCCCAGAGGCCCTCCGGAGGCTTCAGGGACCTCCCGGAAGTGACTTCCGGTTTGCTCGGAGGGTCGTTTTAAGCGCTCCGAAGGCGTCAGGGAAGCCTCAGGACGGTCCCTGAAGCCTCCAGAGGGCCTCTGGGGGGGTGGGGGAGGCTCTTTTCGCCCTCCCCAGGCTCCTATAAAGCCTCTGGAGCCTGGAGAGGGCGAAAAATGCCTTTTAAAAACGGTGAACTCAGCTGGCCAGCACGTGCATGCGCGCTGGTCAGCTGACAGGGCAGCGCCTCGCATGCGCGCTGGCCAGCTGACAGGGCAGCGCCTCGCATGCCGTGACAAATGGCTCCGCATGCCACCTATGGCACGCGTGCCATAGGTTCGCCATCACTGATATAGATGAAAAGCAAACTTGGTCTCCTGCAGGAGGTAGCCCTGTAACTCTCTGAGTTCTTATCAAATTGATTGTGGATAAAGGGCAAGCCATGGAAAGTCCTTTTAAGGTGAGTTTGAAAAGTGCAGCTAACTTTATTGTTTGTTTGTTTTTGAAAATACATGTATTCCTATTAAGTTACGCAGACAGGGAAATATTCTTATATTATTCAAAAAGATGTTCTCAGAAAGATACTTACATGGATGTTGTTCCCTCTCCATTAACCTTCGCTGCCTATGTATATCAAGGATGGCATTTATTTTTTGTTTATTTTTATAAATATCAGGTTCTGCCATTATTTCAGTCAGACCGATATTGTTTTTAATAGCCCTTGAAGCAGTTGATCTAGCAACCAGTGGTAAATTGTCCTGGTAAATACGATCAGTAAAATCAATCTCTTCATCTTGAATATGTTTTATACTACAAGAGAAAAAGAGAGCATATTACAGTTTCTTTCGCTAATCAAGCAATAAAGCAATGCTGAGCTGTCTGTGTGCTTATATGTACAGGTGAAACTCAAAAAATTAGAATATTGTGCAAAAGTTCATTTATTTTAGTAATGCAACTTAAAAGGTGAAACTAATATACGAGATAGTCTCATTACATGCAAAGCAAGATAGTTCAAGCCGTGATTTGTCATAATTGTGATGATTATGGCTTACAGCTCATGAAAACCCCAAATCCACAATCTCAGAAAATTAGAATATTACATGCAATCAATAAAACAAGGATTGTACATAGAACAATATCGGACCTCTGAAAAGTATAAGCATGCATATATACTCAGTACTTGGTTTGGGCCCCGTTTGCAGCAATTACTGCCTCAATGCGGTGTGGCATGGAAGCTATCAGCCTGTGGCACTGCTGAGGTGTTATGGAAGACCAGGATGCTTCAATATCGGCCTTCAGCTCTTCTGCATTGTTTGGTCTAATGTCTCTCACCTTTCTCTTGCCGATGCCCCATAGATTCTCTATGGGGTTCAGGTCAGGCGAGTTTGCTGGCCAATCAAGCATAATAATCCCACGGTCATTGAACCAGGTTTTGGCGCTTTTGGCAGTGTGGGCAGGTGCCAAGTCCTGCTGGAAAATGAAGTCAGCTTCTCCATAAAGCTCGTCTGTGGAAGGAAGCATGAAGTGCTCCAAAATCTCCTGGTAGACAGCTGCATTGACCCTGGACTTAATGAAGCACAGTGGACCAACACCAGCAGATGATATGGCTCCCCAAATCAACACAGATTGCAGAAACTTCACAATGGACCATGCATCGTGCAGTGTGTGCCTCTCCATTCTTCCTCCATACACTGGGTCCTTGGTTTCCAAATGAGATGCAAAAGTTGCTCTCATCAGAAAAGAGGACTTTGGACCACTGAGCAACAGACCATGTGTGTTTGTTGTTCAGGAGCGGCTTGATAAGAGGAATACGACATTTGAAGGTCATGTCCAGGATCCGTCTTTGTGTGGTGGCTCTTGCTGCACTGACTCCAGCCTCAGTCCACTCCTTGTGAAAGTCCCCAACACTTTTGAATGGCCATGTCCTGACAATCCTCTCCAGGATGCGGTCATCCCTGCTGCTTGTGCACCTTTTTCTTCCACACTTTTCCCTTCCACATAACTTTCTATTAATGTGCTTTGATACAGCACTTTGGGAACATCCAACTTCTTTTGCAATTACCTTTTGAGGCTTTCCCTCCTTATGGAGGGTGTCAATGATGGTTTTCTGCACAACTGTCAGGTCAGCAGTCTTTCCCATGATTGTGATTCCTGCTGAACCAGACTGAGAGACCATTTAAAGGCTCAGGAACCTTTTGCAGGTGTTATGGCTTAATTAGCTGATTAGAGTGGGACACTTTGAGCCTAGAATATTGCATCTTTTCACAATATTCTAATTTTCTGAGATTGTGGATTTGGGTTTTTCATGAGCTGTAAGCCATAACCATCACAATTATGACAAATCAGGGCTTGAACTATCTTGCTTTGCATGTAATGAGTCTATCTCATATATTAGTTTCACCTTTTAAGTTGCATTACTGAAATAAATGAACTTTTGCACGATATTCTAATTTTTCGAGTTTCACCTGTATATTCTTAAACTGAAACTCAAAATAACTTGAAATTCTATAGATTCACAAGTCAATGATGACATTTGTTTGGTTTTTTCCCCCCTTCCCATCTAATTTAGTTTTTCCTCGGAAAAAGTATAGTAGTTGATTATCTTGTCTTCTATATTACTTAATGCTAACATTTAGGTATTAACATACAAATTTCAAATATAGCACTGAAGAAACATACCGACTGTTTGTCAGCATTGTATAAATATCTTGTACAAACATTTCTGCAGCTCCTGGTTTACAATGAATTGTCCCATCTATTAGCTCTCGTGTGGGCTTCAGGTTTCTTTTTGTAAAAAACTTTAACAAAGGGGAAAAATATATGAATTCATTTTCTTATCCTCAGTTATTTATCACAAAGGGATAAACAGTTTACTTTACATAATGCAACAATTGCCATCAGTATAGACTACAATGCCTGACATAATATATATGTAACAGAAATGGAAAGAGACCACTAAAAAAAATATAAATATGTAGTACTTCCGTGGAGTCGCTACAAATACCATTATTATATTCCATTTGAAAAACAATCGCATAAATTTATTTGTCGATTACTACTGACTGTATACTGATTGCCAGTAGTCTAAACAAGAAATAAGAAACCCGTCTTTTATTGTAACTTTTAAATACATTAAAAATGATAGAAGATTCATAATTGCATTTATTATTCACCTTTTCAAGCATTGTCCAATTACTGAGTTTGATACTTAGGGAGGTTCCATTTACAAAGGAATGCATATGAATGTCTTCTGGGAAGTACCGAGAGAATATTTCGGCAATCAGGTAGCCATTTGAAAAATCCCTATTTGAAATAAAATTTAAAAATTGAATGAAAGACTAATTTTTGTAGGATTTTTCTTAAATTATATCATTCCCTAACTGTAGATTCTTACCTAAGAAGGATGATTGTTTTGGGTGACTTGTTCAATTTTTACACTTATTTTCTTTTCCTAAAGGAAATCAACCTTGACTGTTCTTTGGAAGGACAGATACTGAAGCTGAAACTCAAATACTTTAGCCACCAAATGAGAAGAGAGTCTTTGGAAAAGACTCTGATGTTTGGGAAAGATTGAAGGCAACAGAAGAAGGGGATGGTAGAGAATGAATAGTTATTGTAGATAGTTTCATTGATGCAGTGGGCATGAGTTTGGGCAGGCTTGGTGAGACAGTGAGGGTAAGGAGGCCTGGTATGCTTTGGTCCATGAGGTTGCAAAGAGTCGAACATGACTGAACAATAGCAAAATACTTCCTTTTAGAAAAAGGACTAATAAAAATCCTTTCCCATTGTAGTCCTCATATCTCAGATAAATAAAACAATTTATTTTGTTATGCAACACCAAATTCAAATTTCCCTTCCTCAAAAAGGATCAAAAAGCAAGAATTAAATGATAATCATAAGATATAACCAATTTCCATTTTTTCCTTCCTAGCATTTTCTTACAAGTGCAAGGTCCATTTTTTCTAGATCAATTGAGTTTTGATCCAATGTTTATAATAGGAACTGACCAACTGGCTCGGTATCTAAGCCCTTTCTGTGTCTCCTAAAAGTTCACCCTTTGTCTTTGGAGTTTAGACCTGCATTCATCCGGAATCAGTTCAATACAGGTACAGGGTTTAATTTGAAGGAAAGAGTTCTGGAGTCAGTTTTTCAATAACTGCACAATGGTTTCAATAAAAGTACAAATTGCCTTAACACCACAAGTCTCAGGTCTTAAGTCACACATTTTAAAGAAAACCCGCTTTTTAAAACAGCCAAATTGTAGAAATTCGATAACTAGCTAAATAAATTTCCAAGTAAACAACTTAAAAAGTCACTATGGTTCATTCAATTAAGAACACAATGACACTGTATGCAAGGTATAAATCAATGTATTTCTTTGTTAAAAAAGATAAAGTATATTGGGGTCAGAGCACAACTATGGGGCATATGTGAATTTTGTTGAGATTCTTTGGCTATTTCTAACAAACAACCCTATTAGCCATTCTGGATTTTTTTTAAAAAAAAACCTGGCATTTAAATATATATTTTCTATTTCCTCAGTATGCCAAGTACCATCAGATTCTTGGCCATCTGATCAAGAGCAAGGAAAGTCTTCAAGAGGAAGAAAAATAATGCCAATCCTCTTCCTGAATGTATTTGTCTTACCTACGGAAGTTCCTTGGTGAAAAAGTGAGGTCAAGACTCTGAAGCCATCGCAGTACTGTCAGGGGCAATCCAGTATGCCCTGGACATGTGGAGTATGACATGAAGGCAAGAGAATTCTTCTAAACTGAGAACTCCTTAAGTTTGCAATATTTTTCCACTTGTTCACCTGTCACATTTTACATTAAAACACCACAAGAAATTAAGACACTATTACAGCCACCTATTTTATCTTATCAATCAATTTTGTCACATTAGTTAAAAACACTTATAAGCTATAAACTCTCCATAAATTGGGCAGCATTGATTCCCAAGGTTTTTTTTTTATTTAAACATTGTCTTGCATATGAAATTGTATCTTCCTCAGCAAATGTTTAAAGAAAATAGTATCTCTCTACTTAGCACTACCACTCATTACAGTGATTCTGAGAATTACAATTGCAATATAGCTGATCATTACCACAGTACCTTAGAGAGGACCAGGCAGCCATTCCTGTCTGACTAGAAATACTTCCTTGGTACCCACTAGACTTCTTTACCCCATTAATTTCTTTTTAGAAAATCATTTAAAAAAATTGAAATGCTGTAAAAATAAGACAAGACTAAACTAGTGTGTGGTTTTCATTTTTCTTCTTCTTTCCTTCATATACAGATGTTCATCTTTAGAGCTGTCATTTCAAAATAAAAATGGTGATTGGCTACAGCACAGGGCTTTGTTTGAGTATTTGTCCAATTGCTTAGCAAAAACATAAAAGATTAAAATGTGGTGATAGAAAATGTCCTGAATGTTAAAAAGAGCCTTGGGAATAACCTTGCTGATTTATGTACAATAAAAGGAAAAAAATAGAGAAAAATAATAGAAGAAAGAATGTTTTGAGATAGGAGTGGCAATGGGAAAGAATAAATATGAGAAACATTTTTATTTAGAAATTATGGATTTGTTCATTCTGTCTAAAATTGAGAGCTGAGACATTTTACTCTCTCCTGTATTCCTTAAACCAATGACTATATTTAATTTGGAGAACAGTGAATTATGGATCCCTCCAACATGTGAAAATAGCTGCAGCAATGAATTCAGCAAGTTGCAAATTTGTATTAGATCACAATAGAAAAAGCTGCTACGGTAGCAGGAGTTGCTAGCCAATTCTGTGAGCCCTTCCTTTATCAAATGCTAGTTTATCATTACAATATCACTGGATATTTTCAGCTCTTTAAACAACTAGAGAATCAAGTGCATTTCACCTGTAAGTTACCTGATCTATTATTATGTACTTTACTGTTATTATTCCTTTCAAATCATTCCAAGAATTTCCTAGACTTATCCCATCCATTGAAAGCTTGCAACGTTCTCCAAATTGTAAATGCCCACCAAGCAAAGCTTAACAGACCTTTGTTGAACTCCTGAATCTTGCCAGATCAAGATCCACTTATCATTTGCAAATCCTAGTGCTGTAGATTAAGCTAGAGACTTTAGTCGGGGGAAAAAAAACCCGGAAAAAGGCGATAGTAAATCACGTCCATCCCAGGACTCGAGCTGGATTATTTGAAATGGGCTTTCTCCCCTCTCCCTGTAAGGTTGCCGCGTCTTGGATTGCCATAACAACCATCACCAGAGCAACCTCTGGAGCGAAAGTCCCACCCACCAACGCTAAAAAAAAAAAAAGTCAAGGCCAAGTGCGCATGCGTTTCAATGACGCCTGGGCTGGTATGTACTGTTTTGAACCATAAACGTTTTTAGCCGCTCTGGCCTCTTTTTCATAGTAGTGGGTTCGTTTCCGATGTCGTGTTGTACTACATCAGGAGGTCGCTTATCAGTAGTGCGAAGTTAAACGAACCAACCCACCCACCCGTACCGCTTAACACAAACTTCCCAGCCCCTTGTGTTCCAGTTATCTTTTCTCGGGGTTGCGTGTTTCTTTTTATTTCCAAATCTAAAAAGCGACTTTTCCGACTATATATATAGTCGGGGAACTATATATATATCGATCTGACGATGCTCTGGTTCCCCTCCTTTTCTGTATGTAGGAATAACCTGTTCGCAGTCAATTTGATAGCTGTACAGGCTGTTCCAATTCCGTTTCTGCGTTGTCTCGAAATACCGAAAGCGAAATACTTCCCGTAAAGAAAAGGAAAGACGAAAATTGGCCCTGGGATTCATTTTTTAAAATCAGTTTCGGGGGAATTGAAAGCAGAATTGTTTCTGTGACGCTTTGCTTTTTTTTAACTTTGGGAACTAATTTGATAAGTAATATGATACAAAAAGTTTCATTGTACATTTTAAATGGATAAAAGGACTAAAGTTATCCGAATTTTACTGCCCTTCTCCGAAGTTTCACATGACTTCGGCAAAATATTTGCTCTTGAACACACGCATTTCCAGCTGTGATGCTTGTAGGAATTATTTTTAAAAATTATTTTCTATGGGTGTGTCTGTCTGTCTGTCTGTCTTGACTCAGGGTGAAAAAAGCCTTTCTTTGACAATGCAAAGGATGTGGAATTATGCATACTATTGGAGGTTTTTTTGAGAGTGTTGCAAAAAGAAGAAAAAGCTGCACAAAGCTTCTTGAAAACCAGTTTCTAATTGATGGGAACAAAAAATTATCACATTTCAAACCAATCTGCTTGGGGGGGGGAGGGGGTTAGACTAGATGACCTATATTCCTACAAGATCCCTTTCAGCTCTGTTAATTTGTATCTGTATCAGACTAAAATGTCATAGATACAGCAGGTGAATTTTTTTTTAGAAAATATTCCTGAAGTTGCAATAGATCAGGGGTGTCCAAACTTGGGAACTTTAAGACTTGTGGACTTCAACCCATGCTGGCTGGAGAATTCTGGGAGTTGAAGTCCACAAGTCTTAAAGTTCCCAAGTTTGGACACCCCTGCAATAGATGATATAAACCATGTGTCCAAAGGTTCAAACTGGGCCACATTTTGTTTGTATTGTTGGAAGGTGGCGTCCCGCAGTTTCATGAAATTTTTAACCAGACATTCAGTGATTACTGAAATGTTCTTGTCCTGAGGGATAAACTGTTGGAAAGTTATAGCATTATATTAGTTTAAAAACATGCAATTTTATATGAATATTATATTTCATCTGATATTAAAGTGCAGCACTGATGTAATTAAATTTGGGGTTGAAGAGAAACTGTTGTTTTTGTTTTAATAATGGGAGATGATAGGCATAATGGGTGGCATTAAACATTAGTCTCCATAGAGCAGTGATACCTAACCTTTTTGTCCTCGCGTGCCGAAAGCATGTGACAGCTCCCCCCCTATGTACACCCATAATGCAGAGCTCTCCCTGGAGGCTCTGCCCCCTTGAGCATGCCTGCTAGGCCCCTTTTGGGCCTAGCAGGCCTCTTTAAAGCCTCCTGGGACTAAGCACAGAGGCTCCCCCCATGGTCCATTTTTGGTTTCAAGAGGCCAAAAATGGGGTGCCGGGCAAAGTGCTCCACCCCACCCACACACCCGTTCTCCCCTACCCCCGTGCATGTGAGTGTGACCCTCACACGCATGCACACGTGTCTCCCGCATGCTGGCCGGCAGGAGATGCAGTGGAGCTGAGAGAGGGCTCTGCGTGCCACCTGTGGCATGCGTGCCATAGGTTTGCCATCACGGCCATAGAGCATGACTGAACCACACACCCTTTGGCCTTAATAAATTTAGAGGAAAAGCTTGAAAATGAACAAGAATCATAGGTATGGAAAATAAAAATAGAAAGTACATCCAGGTAACATTAACAATAGCTGTCAGGCTACAGGTCAGAATCCATTCTGTCTTAAGCAAAATATTTCAATAAAGGTGGATTGGATGGCATAACGATAGATGTTAGTTCAGAATACATAATTCAAGTATGCTAATCAGTAGTTCTTCATGAACTTAGAGAGAGCTATGGGGCAGTCCTGGATCATATATTCTTCAATATTTTCATTAATTATTTGGAGAAATATGTGTCAGCCTCTACTTTCCTTGCCTGCTATCGGCTGCTATAGAAACGGGGAGTGGGGAGCGTGAGATATTTGGGAGAGGGAAATTACTGGTGCTGGAGGAGTTATGAAGAAGGGAGTTTAGTTGTCACCATCTTCTGTGCATGCTGGTGGCCTGTGTTTGGACTTGGTCAAGGCCAACCGTCTTGCATACCAACTTGATGAGGCTTTTTGAAGATGCATCCCACACGACACCTTTGGGAGTTGCAGATTGGACATTGGGTTGGGGAATTGTAGGGAGGGTGCTGGGAAACATTTGATATGTACATGTTCACGCCTTTTTGGCTCAGATCTTGCTTTCCTTTTCGCTGCTTTCAATTCATATCTAGTAAAAGTACTTTATTCAAATGGAGTTGAGGTTTTTCTTTCTTGGATATTGAAGGGGGCATGCCTGCCATTAAGCAAGATCTAACTTCGCACCCATCCCGAGTTAAAAGCTTCCGTGGGGGGAGTACCCAAATGTCTAACCCCTGCAGCAAGCAGGAGAAGACAATGGCAGGGTTCACAACCACCCGACAACCAGAGGATGACTGGCAGGCAGCTGAAAGAGAGGATCTCATGATGACCCATGCTTTACACCTTCAGGCAGCTTGGGAGCAATGCCACTTCCATGTAAGTCTCGCGGAAAGGGAGAGAGTATTAGCTGAGCAGGCGGAGCGGGGAGCAGAAGACCTGGCTAGCCCTGAAACATCCCAGGGAACAGCTACCAGAGCTGGGTAAGAGGAAGGGGCCCCAGCCGCAGCAGCTCCTCCAAGAAGGGGGGAAAAACCCCGAAGGCACCGAATGCCAAAGATTCCTCCTCTTGGGGTGAAGTACAGAGGAGATCCCAAAGAACTGGGTTTTTTTTTTTTAGTGCAAGTTTGGGATTACATGCAAGAGTATGGTGAGGATTTCCTATCAGAAGTAGCCAAAGTGAGAAGTGTTACTATGGCTTTGGAAAGCAAAGCGGCTGCCTGGATGGTAGCTTTGCGTGATGATTCCCCCCTGCTGAGGGATTACAAGGTGTTTATGACAGCCCTGAGGAAACGCTTTGATGGCCCCCTCTTAAATCAAAAGGCAAGAAGCAGGATGCAACCCTTAACCCAGGAAGGGAGGCTGAGTACACTCAGAAGTTTCGTGAGCCATTTGTGCATATGCGGGGGTGGTCCAAGGAGGCACCAAGAGCAGGAAAGGAGGGGCATTGGAAACCCAACTGCTATGCTAGACATGGCCCAAAACTAACCCCGGCTGGTGGGAAGGAACCTGACTGACAGCTAGGGAGAAGCTGTGAAACCGCCCTGGAAGGCGTGGAAGATGCTGATGTCCTTCATCCAGACCAGGACAAGAAGAAACCCTCCTTTTCTGTGGGAGAAAGTGAAATGGATTCAGATTATGACCACTTGGTAAGTCCCTCATTCGCTAGCATTGCATTGCCAATTACAAATCTTTTAAAATCAAAGGGGGAAGCAAAACCAAGGCCTGGTAAGCCTTTGAAGTGGACTATGGAATGTCAAGCAGCCTTCGATAAGTTGAAACAACTGTTTGCCGCTGAACCCATTTTAAAACACCCTGACATGGATGCATCTTTTGTGGTCCAAGCAGATGCAAGTGACGTGGCAGTGGGGGCAGTGCTGCTCCAGGCAAACACAGATGGAAAGCTGCAACCTTGTGCCTACATGTCTCGTAAACTAACAGAAATGGAAAGATAATGGGCAATTTGGGGAAAAAGGAAACTTTTGCAGTCCGGGGGGGCCTTGCTAACTTGGCGGCATTTCCTTGAAGGAGCTAAGCACCCATTTGAGGTATGGACTGATCATAAAAACCTTGAAGTGTTGAAAACCCCGTGGAAATTGTCACCTAAACAAGTCCACTGGGCACAACATTTTAACTGGTTTAACTTTACACTAAAATACATCCCTGGGGGAAAGAACTTTATGGCTGATGCCTTATCCAAGCTTCCCCAGTACAATGGGACCAAATCGGTGGTGATTCATCCAGTCATTCCAGCCAAACACCTAGCTGCTCTGGTGATCACCAGGAGCCAGGGAAAAGTGGACTTGGAAGTGCCATCTGATTTGATAAAAAGACTGAGGGAAAGCCTTACATCTGATGAATGGTTCAAGATACACTCTGATGAGTACACCATGCAGAATGGCCTTGCGTGGGTTGGAGCCAAACTATATGTTCTTGCTAATCTAAAAAGTGTTGTCCTTCAGCAGGTCCATGACTCAAAATTGGTGGGGCATTTTGGGTTCGTAAAGAGATAACATTTGGTTAAAAGACAATTCTGGTGGCCTTCATTGAAAAAAGACATAGAATCTTATATTGCTTGTTGTCCCGTATGTGCAGCTGCAAAGAGACCACCAGGGAAACCTCAAGGACTGCTTCAAAAGTGTTACCCGACCTGGTGCCCCGTGGAAGGAGAGATCTATGGATTTTATTGTCGAGATACCAGAAAGCCAGGGTCAAGGCCAACCGTCTTGCATACTAACTTGATGAGGCTTTTTGAAGATGCACCTCACATGACACCTTAGGGAGTTGCAGACTGGACATTGGGTTGGGGAATTGGGGGGAGGGTGCTGGGTAACATTTGATATGTACATGTTCGTGCCTTTTTGGCTCAGATCTTGCTTTTCTTTTCGCTGCTTTCAATTCATATCTAGTAAAAGTACTTTATCTCTATTCAAATGGAGTTGAGGTTTTTCTTTCTTGGATATTGAAGGAGGCATGCCTGATAATATGCTTTTAACTGGAGATGACACAAAATAGAGTGGAATAGCTCATGGACTGCTGGACAGTAGCTACTGGACAGAAGTCCAATCCAAAACGATCTTGCTAGGAAATATGGGCTATCCGTACAAGAACTAAATAGAGACATATGCAAAGCTCTTCATATAGGAAACATAAATCAAATGTAGATGTATAAGATGGAATACTAAAAATTTAAAGGTTTCCCCATCCAGTCATGACCGACTGAAGGGTGCAGTGCTTATCTGATTCTCAGCCGAGGGAACCTGTATTGTCTGAGAGACGTTTCTATCATCATGTGGCCAGCATGAAAATATGGAATGAACCTTCCCACTGAAGTGGTACCTATTTATCTACCAGCATGATTTCTAACTGCTAGATTGGCAGGAGCTGGGGTGAATAATGGGAGCTCTTATTCCAGAGCACAGAATGATGAGTTTAAGAAAAAAAAAATCCAATTGAATTTTAATTTCTGCCTGGAATAAGGGCTTGCATTTGATAATGTAAATGTTGTGTTTCGATTATATAATTATATCAATTGAGAAAGCTTCCTTGGAATTTTCATACAAAGTAAACCAAAAGAGTCATAATCCTATAAAAACCCCAGTCTCAATATATTTGAAAATAACTATTACTATTGTACTATTGTTGCCATTGTTATATATTAAAATCCAGTGGTATCAAATCTGCTTTGCGCTATTTAATAATAATAATACTTTATTTACAGTCACAGACCAAAACACGAACAGTACAAAAGAGACACAGCAGCCAGTCACCAAAAGCCCAACTAAGGGAGGTTACAGCTCTCTCCTCTAATGGTCACAGCTCTCAAGAAAAACCTGGAAACCTGAGAGGTGATGTACGAGGAGACATCCCCAAGGCAATGCACAAACAAATCACAGCCATCAGGACCAGAAGGGACGATTTCAGGAAGAGACAGTAACCTAGATTTGTCCGCGCTATACATAGGGCAAAATACAAGGACATGCTCCGCTGTCTCAACCTCGGCTCTGTCACAAGGGCACAGTCTCTTATTAATCGGGAGCCTTTTGTAACGACCATCCAGAAGTGCTGAGGGCAAGACATTGAAGCGAGCTAGAGAAAAAGCTCTTCTATACTTGGGAATGGTTAGGGTATAAAAATAGGAAGCCATCCTCAATCCATAGTTATTAACTTGGTTGAGAGTCAGGGGGGAGCAAGTTTTATTGGCTCTGGCTCGTAGATATTGTAAATCAATGTCCACGAGCCGTTGGACTATCCTAAATTGGGCATCCTTGAGGTCGTAGTTTCCCAAGGCATCCTCCGTGAAACCTAGCAGATGAAGTTTCTTCAGCAGCTCTTTCTCCCAGCGAGAAATATGGGAGTCCGTGAACACCAGGGAGAGGTAGCTGCCAGGAACTGCCAGAAAGAGCACCCGAAACTACCATTTAAAGATGTTTATCCAGGCCATACATTCCACCGATCGAATGCCTAGTTCCAGGTATATCGGGGCAAAACCAACACAAGGGGGAAGACCCAGAAGTTTTCTAAGGAAAGCAGCCTGGGTTCTTTCAATGCAGTCCTTGAAGCCCCGTATCCATATGGGAATGCCGTAAAGAGTTTGGGCCAGCGTTTTGGCTTTGTAAATACGTAGGGCTGAAGGAATGTATTGAATGTATTGCTTTGCGCTATTTATTTATTCTTTTATAATAATCTTATTATTTATAAGTGCCCATCTTTAATTTCTGTGCATTTTAAAGTAATATGCAAACATTTATGATATTCTTTTGTAGTGACTAAGGTAGTAGTAGTTAAATCCCTGTTTTGTCCTGAATTTCCTTGGTGATACCAGGGCTAGATAACAAAAGAAAAACAAACACATTTACAATAGTAGGTCTTCATAAAGTACGTACGCCAGAGAAGTCTGAAAATAAAATGACACTTATTTGTTTAACCAGCTTTCAAATTTTATATATGTGTATCAGTTTTAGAGAAAGAAAAAAATAAAATGTACTTAACACATAGACAGTCATTCATCTTTACTCAGTATACATCAAACAATAATTAAACTAAACAATAGATTTTATGCAAAATTTACAAGTTCTAGACATTCTTCCCTATTCCCATTATCTACATTATTACTTACATAGCATTTCATGAAATTTTTAAAGACGGGAATACATTGTAGGATGATTCCATTCTAGCTCTCAAAAGACCAAAAATCTCCTAAAAAGCAGTTAATCTCTCATTCTTTCAACTGCAGTAGGAACATAAAGAAAGTAGCTTCTGTGGGAACAGCAGTATTTAAATAGGCAACCTGCTACTAAGAGCTGCATATTATTTCTTTACAAATGAAGTAACTGAATATTTTTCAACTAAACTTAATTCTTACAGAAAATGATGATCTTTATTAGGCCAAAAGTTTGGGCATATAGCAGAAAATGGGCACACCTAGGACAAAAATTGAATGATCTGATTTTATTTAAATTTAAAGGTAGCCTTCTAGATATGAATGTTACTAAATGGCTGTTCAAAGTTACGACAGACCCCCTCCCCCCGAAGCTACTTATGACCCCTTTTAGAAGTTATGGCCATTGCAGCCCCTGTGGTCATTCACCCTTATACCCAACCTCAGAGATATTGCAGTGTCCCCCCCTCCGACTCTTCCCCGCCCCATCCCACCGGGATCACACAAGCCTTGGGCCTATTCTGCACAAACCCATCATCCATTGCACACTTAGCTTTTGAAGATCTCCAGATGACAGGCTATGGAGATCACATTAAGAAACAAAATGGAGCAGTTTGTCCCTTGCTCATGGCTTTGTGAAAGCAGTGGAGAAAACGATGGCCACTTCCGGGAGGCATGGCCCACCCTCTTTCTCCAACATAAAAAATAATGGAGATCTTCAGGGGACAGCAAGCAGAGCATAAGATGACTTATTGGGGGGGGGGGGCTTTGGGACGCCCAGGGCAGGTAGGCCTGGGCGTATGCTAGACCTCCAAAGGCCACTCCCACCTCTGCTTAACAACCCAGGTGTTGATTTAATGGCCACATCAGGGAGGACAGGGGGTGTTAAGTAAGGCCATCTCCCTTAATGGCCATCACCACTTCCGAGTGTAATGGGCAGGCTCCGTTACAGCAGTATTTCAAGGATTACCTGTATATATAATTGCAATTAAATTATTAAATGAAATTAGTATAATCATCTCCCAATATTGTTATGCCTATAGCCTCTCGCTTCAGTTGCAGTTTAAGAAAAAAAAATAGTCTGGAACTGCATCCAAATCTTGGAAAGTTCCTTGTGAGCTGGGATCACAAGTTGGGGAATTTATACAGAGAAGAAATATGGAAAGGGTTTGGAGGCATTAATTTATTTGAAATCCCACTTCTCTTTCTCTCCACTGCCATTCCAATACTTTTAAGAAAGAAAGAAGATATTCACACAGAATTTATAATTTGCAGTGCAATATACAGTCTCCTGGAAATAGCAATAGCACTTAGACATATATACCGCTTCACAGTGCTTTACAGTTTTAGAGTCAGCATATTGTCCCCAACAATCTGGGTCCTCATTTTACTGACCTTGGAAGGGTGGAAGGCTGAGTCAACCTTGAGCCATTTAGAATCAAACTCCTGGAGTGAACAGTGAGTTAGCCTATAATACTGCATTCTAACCACTCCACTACCACAGATCTTGGACTGAGCAAAAATACATTTTAAATGGAGTGATTAATCAGTAAGGACTATATTGTAAAAACAAAAAAATACAACCTTTTCAAAATATTAAGTCTGTGTAAGTCCTTCCTAAAACATGCTTTGGAACAGGCAAAGGAGTGCACAAATCCCGACTTTTTAAATTGCTAAGGTAGGTGTGGAGAAAGTTGCTGCTTCCTCAGTCTGCATACGTGTGCATCTATAGCCACTGCATAAGTGGAAATGGTTGAAAGCAGCTTCTTAAATATTTGGTTGCTATAGTCATTAAAAAAAAGGCCTTCACACATATTACCTTGCATTCCAGAATACTTTTTTCAAAGGATTTGTATAGCTCTGTAAAATATGAACACATTTATATTTCATTTTAGTAGTACTTCAAGGAATTCCAAATTATGTTTGGCATGATTTTAAATTTTAATGTGCAGGCAAGCTTGTTTAGGCTGCTCCCTATCATATAGTTTTCATGTGTAACATGTTGTAGAATATTTCTTCAAGTTCTGATTCGATTCACTATTTTATTGGTACTGTAAGAAATTTTTCAAGATGTTTGGCAGTTGAAGTTGTGGTACAAGATGCAACCTAGACTTTCCTATATAATTTCGGATTCGTAGTCGACATAGCTGGCAAAGAGAACATGGAGTAACTGCAATTGAATAAAAAATGACATTAGGTATCATTAGATAATATTCTCAAGAACTTACATATTATACTTATTACATTATATATTTTTATCATATTCAAACAGACATTTTAGTTGAATAGATTTATTGGGTGCACTGACATGCATCTAAGAGATATGTAGTACATATGTATATTTTTCGTAAAGAAAATTAAATAATGTTTGCAAAGTTCAACAAAACTTTGAATGATTTGGGAAAGAAAATATAGATTTATGGTAAAAAAAAAATATTCCCAGAGAAAGTGCAGCTTACAACCTGCTATAGTCAGAGAGGAGGATGAAAAATTCTTCTCCCCTCATTCTAAATCTAATATATGCGCTTCCTCAGCACTGAGAGAGAGAAAAAGGAGCAGCTTGGGCTTGATGCTTTGAACACAATAGCAACAAAGAAAGAAAAAATACAAACTTTACCTTCATGTAATAGCAATATTTTTTCCACCAAGCTGCTAGAAACAGCGACATCTACGGGTCGTTCAAATTCAGAATTTTTGGCATTTATATCTGCTCCAAAGTCAAGAAGTATGTTTACTATTTCAGTATTAGGTAGCCTTGCAGCTGCATGCAATGGAGTTTCCAAAAACTTTCCTTTTTGAACATTTGCCCCTATGGATTTATAATAAGAGCACATTTTACATTAACCTAAAGATATTTTAACAAAGAATCATAATCAAATCACAGTGTCTAATTTTTGTTTCTCAGAAATAAACATTTAGCAATTTATTTCATTTATATTCTCTTTTTCCACACCAGTGAATACTAAAGACAGTTAATGTAACTTGGAAATAATAGTAAAACTAATTAAAGTATAAAAGCCCAGTAAAATAGATGCACATTAGTTGTTTTTCTAAGGCAGAAACTAAAGAGAGCTTTGCCAAAGTCAGATAATACATTAAATATCTCGGGAAAACTGCAGGAGTAAACCTCCTGTATGTCAGAGAAATGAGTCTAGCTAGTGGGGACATCTTTAGAAGTGTGTGTCTTATAGATATTACTAGTCACATAGTTTCGTATCAGAGGTACTTACTTCAAGAATCTAGGTATACATCACATCAGACTAGATTACATTAGACTAATATATCTAGCGTTTAAATATATAATGATGAGTAGAATGTGTGCAGTGGTGAGATGAGGGGTTGAAGAAATATGGTACATGTTTCTAGATGAATTCCATATTGATGGAAGTGGGGAACTAATCACAAAAATAATGGGTTCAGGAAGATATGGAAGGGGACACATTGGTGACAGGTCCCACTTCTGGACCTGCGGGCTTGATGTTTAGAACACTGATAACCTTAACTTCTTGCTGCTGTTAGTAAATAATAGGTCTGACTGTAGATATTGTTCATCCATACCTTGATGAATAAAGAAAGTAATTGGTGTGTATATTTCTAGAACCTGGTTGGGTTAAGGTAGCAATGTCACTCTTTTGGAGATATGGCCCAACTCACATTAAGAATACATGTTCAATTCCTAATTTGTTAACTGGTCACCTTGAACTTAGATTGTTGGACATCAGTTAACTTAGATCAGGGGTGTCCAAACTTGGGAACTTTAAGACTTGTGGACTTCAACTCCCAGAATTCCCCAGCCAGCATGGCTGGCTGGGGAATTCTGGGACTTGAAATCCACAAGTCTTAAAGTTCCCAAGTTTGGACACCCCTGACTTAGATACTGCTGCTGCTGCCAGACTGCCAGACAAAGGCATTCTTCGGCTATGAAATATTTTGTTCCTGTTTTTTATTTTTAACTCTTATGTTTGTTTTGATTTTTGCCTTGATATTTTATTTATCACACTAGCTGGCAGCATTTATATACTTGATTACATTTTTAAAAAAATAAATAGGATCAGACCTGATATTAGATGGGAGGTCAGCATGAATTCCCAAGAGTGTATACTAAACTGGGAAGTAAAGAAAACACCCTAAAAATGTATTGACAAATCACTTAGAAATTATTACTGAGGAAGTTCTTGTGCATGTCCCTGCAATCTCCAAGAACCGAATTGAAGGAAGACTTTGCTTTTTTGTTATAGAAATAAAATATAATCAGTCAATCAATGTGTAGCCTGAGCTGATTTTGCAGAGATATAACAATCCTATCCAGAGTGATCAGACAGAACAATGCAAGTTTATTTATAAATAAATAATCAATGAATCTTAAAGAAAAATGACACTCCGTTAATAAGAATTAAGTTATAAAAGTATGGGTCTTTAAAACAAGGGACCTCACTATATTTTTGTAGATATA
Organism: Natrix helvetica; assembly: GCF_964273705.1. Lineage (NCBI taxonomy): Eukaryota > Metazoa > Chordata > Lepidosauria > Squamata > Natricidae > Natrix > Natrix helvetica. The sequence goes on along the minus strand of NC_138558.1, from coordinate 49,167,150 downwards.
ATATGGATAGTGAGCCATGTATTGCTGAGTTGTATATATGAGTGAATTGAAAAGTGGCTAAATTTGAAATATACAGTATATTTGATATAATAGAGATTAATTATGACAAGTATCAGTTGAAACATATTAAAATAATACATTCTTTTATAATCTTTGTAAATTAATGACTTCCAGAAATCTCCTGATAATGTTGATCATAATGAGAAATAAGTAATATATTTTTCAGGAAAAAAACTACACTTAAAAATAATGTTCTTTTTTGTTTATCTGAAATTATTGCAGAGCTACTTAAAGTGGCCTAATTTAAAGAAACGTGTTGGTTTTATTTATAGCAAATAAACACCATAAGAGGTATAGTGAAAGCCTGGTTGAGTTCAAGAAGAAATGAACTAAAAATACATCAAACAATATATATTACCTGAATGCAGAAGTTTGTGAACACATTGTTTCTGCTGTGAAAAGCAAGCCACATATAGAGGTGTTCCTAGGTGAGGAACATCTAGATCAACTTCTATGCCCCAAGAAATCAGCAATTCTAGACAATCATTGTGACCTTAAGAAAGCATAATGTAATTAATCCCTAAAACGAAATCTTAAATTTTTTAATGGCTGATACATTTTGTAATGTACCTATTCTAAGGCTTACCTCTACTGGCTGCTTCATGAGTTGGTGAAGGAAAACATGTCTCCCATTGAATTTTTGCCCCATATTCCAATAGAAGTTGTACACAAGATGCACTTCCTCTTGAGCAGGCATTAAATAAGGGTGTTATCCCATCAATAGTTGTGGCATTCACCTAAAATATTGGTTACATTTATTGGTGGGGATAAAATACATGTTTACAAATTATACTTTGTATCTACTGCTCTCTTGCATCCAAATTTGATTTGGAGATACGAAAAGGCCAGGGTTTGCAGGGTGACATTTTGATAACATTGCATAATTTTCTCATGTCAAGATGCACCAAACATCTAGGTACCTCTTTTCCTATTCTCAAACAATTCAGAATGCAATTAAGTAAAGATTACATATACTTAATTGTTGTGGCCCAGCAGGAGCCGTTGGAGCTGCCACCAGACTCTGACAGCGAGGGTCCCTATGAGTCGGCTCTGGAGGATGTGGAGGACCCTGGCCAGGGTTCTGACTCCGAGCAGGGATCAGAGAGGCTGGTCGGCCACCAGGAGGCGCCTGAGGCATGGAGCAGTGGTGAAAGCAAAGGGGGGGTGCTCCTAATGTTATGCCTTGGAGCACTGGGGAGGAGTCACGGGACAGCAAGTTAGACATCAGCAGTGAGTTATTAAATGCTCATTACCGGTGCGCTAAGCGGCGTCAGGAGCAATTGCACAATTACCGGAGGAGCAATCGCACAATTACCGCTGATGATAATTAGACTCCTCTCCAGACTTTAAAAGGACTGCTTGTGCACACGCCCTTTTGCAGAAGTCAACGCAGGAACTATTGTGGGAGTACAGTCTTGTGAGCGTGACAGGCTGGATAGCTGCTATTGCGTATCAGTGCCGGAGGGTTCTGAAGGTCTAGTCGTGTTGGATTGCTGCCAAGAATCTGTCTGTCTGTCTGTACAATAAACCTCGTGAAGTATCTTTGGCTCGGAGTGTGTCTATGTTGGCGGGGGAAGAGGGGGGTCAGAACACTTAATTACATACTGATGTATGTAATTTTAGTAAAATGTCATTTTAGTAAAAAACAAAAACAAATAGTAATAAGTCAGACTTCCAGTAGGTATGAAACATTTTACCTAATGTTTCTAAGAAAAGCTTTCTAGCTTTTAACCACAGTTTAAAGTAATATCAGTGTGATCACTTACATTTGCTCCAGCTTCGAGAAGTATCCGAGCACAACCTACATGATCTCCAAGGCATGCCTCGTGCAATGGTGTCACTTGATCAATGGTTAAAGCATCTATATTGTATCCCTAAGCCGAAAACAAAAAAATTAACATTCAAAACAAGTCTCCTAACTATTCAGTTTCTTAATGAAAGACCAATTATATAACAAGAAGTCTTTATTCAATATTTGTGTAACATATACATTTAACAATTTTTCAAGAGCAGGGGTGTCAAATTCAATTTCATTGACGGCCACATCAGGGCTGTGGTTGACCTCGGGGGGACCGGGCAGGTTTGGCTGACTTGGTGGGTGTGACCAGCTTGATGCCACTTCCCAAATTGCTGAATGTTTCCTCTTACATTGGATAGACCGGGACGAAGTGACGGGCTGGCTCCTTATATTTTCCAGGATGGTCCCGTGGGCCAGATCCGACATCACAGGCCACATCCGGCCTGCAGGCCTTGTGTTTGACACCCCTGTTCAAGAAGAATGTAATTACGAAAAAAAATCATATACTTCAAGACATTTTGGGGTTTGATTAAATACTGGAAACCACAGTATAAAAACCATGTTGTTTACCAGCTAATTGCAATTACTATTTTTACAGTTATTTGGCTTACTCTTTGTTTTTTGTCCCATGCCAGATTTCAGAAAAAATCTGATAGAGGTTCAAAGCAAATCTGTCTTTTAATATGTGGAAACAGAATCAGTCGCACAGGGTCCAATTGCTCTGCCTGTCAAAAAGACAGTCTGGGTTGTGCTACAACATGATTTATTTAACCACAGATTATAGGAGAAATCAGTGATTCAGTTCAGGATTCTCAAACTTTTTTCTGAGCTCATTTATTTGTGGCTTCCCCTCATTGTCACTGATAGCTGAACACAAGCAATTTTACCATTTGCATTGCTTATTAACTAAATTGTATCGTATAAAAACTAGAAATGCTCCGAGGCCCACACTCACCACTTCTAGTTTCTAGAAGTTATAGAAACAGATTCTGCTTCATGTATAATGCCAAGTCATAAATGTTGGTTTATAAATCTGAGTCCACAGATTGTGCTAAGCCAAAAGTAAACCACTTTAGGACTATATGTGAACCCAGCCATACTGTCATTTCTGGCTTGCTCAATAAATCATGGCGCATATGAATGCAAATAGCCAAAGGCCTTGATTCTGCATTGCTAAAATCTAAGTCACAGCAACAAAGAAAGATTCAGCAGGGATTCTCAAACTCTTGGCTATGACTTCTAGAAAAAAACAGCAAATATGAAGGGAGTTGTAAGTTTTTGGGTGACCAGGAAGATTGAAAGATAGTTGAGCAAGGAGTACAACGTCTAAGAGATCTGATTCCCAGAAAAGATAGGAGGCAAGGAATTTGTGTCATATATAGCACATGACTGACAGGGAGAAGCAGCTCATCCCAAATGGGGGCCCATTGTTAGAATTAGGAAGAGAGGACACTACCAAGCTCACCTCTAGGTATCTCTAATTAAAACACTGCCAGGTGATGCAGCACTGGAAGCCAAATGGCTTACTCAAGACCAAGGTTTCAACAGCCGCTTTCCCCACATTCAGCTGGTTCAGACATGGGGAGGACCTCAGATCCCATCATATTTACTCAGCTGGCTGGAGGGCTTGGCCTGTGGAACCTCTAGAACTGCAATGTAAAAATCCCAAAACTACTGAAGAAATGGTAATTCTGGCAACAGATATCAGTGTTGTTGATGATAATGTAGTTAGCGGCATCATTACTCATGGAGGTAATTACATACATTTTTGACATCAGGGGAGTTCCCAGCACTGCAAATTTGGAGATCCTCTGAAATATAGAAAATTCTAAAGTTTTACTGCCATGGGCACTTAAAGAGGTTTTCAAGCTTTTAGCTATCTTAAACATGAAAAGATGGCAGTCTATGCTTAGAATATTTTTGAATTGGCTTGTGGCATGGGGATATGCATGCTGAAATTGTTTTAAGTCACCTTCAAGATTTTCCCATGCAGAAATATGGGATGTAACTTTAATAAGAAAAATAAAAATGCAGTGAAAAATCTGTTTCACAATTTAAACTAGCCATAAGTTGCACAGAATATCTACAGTTGATATTTAGTATATGAAGCACAGTGTCTGGGTATTAAAAGATTCAGTAGTAGAAGGCAGAGGGGTAACTAACATATCCTTCCTCATCCACTTTAACTACTTCAACTTGGAAGCCATTCTTGGATAAATTGGAGTAATAAGCAGTTCTGGGTTATGTAGCCTGCAGAGTCATATTAGAGTCATCCAACCTGGGACCACATTGTGGTTAAGATAATCTCATTCTGTAACCATATCATGATTTTGGTTACCTACAGCCTTGTACCTGTTGTGTGTGTGGTTATTTAAAAATCATGTTGGGTGGCTATGCCCTGCAAATGTAGCTAGAATACTGATTGTAGAACAGAGATACGTATAAATATCTATCACAAAACAAAGCTCATGTGCACAGTTATCATAGAACCTTTAACAACAATAAGAATTAGATGATTTTATCACCTGAGCCTGGATAGCAGTTACTTGATTGGTTTTTATATTGTAAAATTGATAGTGTTCAGAACCCCTAAAACACTATGCCTGGATATTTATTACTTCATTAAAGTTGGGGCTAGGAGGCAATGTATCTACCGTATTTTTCGGACTATAAGATGCACCAGAGTATAAGACGCACCATGATTTTGAACAAGTAAATTAATAAAACGTTTTTGTACTCTGCAGGCCTCCCAAATCCTCTGCAGGCCTAGTTTTTTGCAAAACAAAATAGCTGGGGGGCATGCAGAGCTTTGGGAGGTTTGTAGAGTGCTCCTGGGGGTTGGGGGGGGCAAAAATGAGCAAAAACAACCCTTTTTGCAAAAAAAAGGGGAGGCATGCAGAGGCTTTGGGAGGCTTGTAGAGTGCTCCTGGAGGCTACAGCAGAGCAAAAACGGCCCATTTTTTGCTCATTTTTACTCTCCCCCAGTTTCCAGGCGCACTTTGCAAGCCTCCCAAACCCTCTGCACATCCATTTTTGCAAAGGGGGCAGGGTTTTGGTAGGCCAAAAATTCTGTATTCAGTGTATAAGATGCACCTAGATTTTCACCCTCTTTTTTTGTGGGGGGGGGGGGAAAGGTGCATCTTATACTCTGAAAAATGTGGTAATCCTGATCTGTATGTCACCATCACTGTCATATTTACTGTGGCGAGATTCTTGGAACTGTATAAACAATTAAAGAAACCACAGAAACCAAAACTTGTGATTAATGAAGAATGAAGTAATATCTTTTTCATGTTTAACAAAGCAGTAAAATGCTTTTACAGTTAACAGAATGAACATTGATTTTAGTTACATTTTCACATTTTACCTGTGCAATTAATGTTTTGAGAGAAAGAAGGCGCCCTTGGCTTGCTGCTTCATGCAGGGGTGAGCGATCTGCCCAAGAGCCTATGGAACAATACCATGGCATAGTTTAAATTAAATAATTTTCATTAATATAAAACAACTAATACAAACAATGTACCATACATAACTATATGAATCACATTAAATGAACAAGCCTGCTCCCTGCTCTCACCAATTCATTCATTAATCGAATGTGTAGGTCGCTAAGTGCATATGGGATACCTCAGGGGTGGGGAAGACCATGGGGGGTCCTAGTGCAGGAACAAGACCACTTGCCTCTGGTCACCCATCTACTGAAATACCTCATGCTCCTCTTCCCATCATTTGGGGTTCCCACAGCTGCTTGGAGCTTCTCCACACAAACGCCTTATCATCAATCACTTACTTACTTTTCGAAGGTCTCCAGAGCTCCAGAACTTGCTGGGCCACGACAGAAAAGGCCTTTTTTCAGATGCTGGCAAAGCTGTTTTCCTTAAATCTCGTATTCTTACACACACTCACATTTGTTCAGAGGATGGTATCGTCTATAAGAACACAAAATCTATTGCATCTCTGAAGGCCTTGTCTGGTCCCAGCCTGGGCGGTGCACAGGCACCCTCTGTACACTGCTGGGCAGTTTGAATGAACTGCTTCGGGGATTGTGGTGCAAAGGCGGCAGCAACAATCAATGCAGGGCATTTTTCACGCTCGTTTTGACTGCAAGGTGGATGGGCAGCTGTAGCAGGAGAGTGAAACGGAGCAGCAGCACTGTCACTGGGGATGGCTGAGCACCTCATAATGAGCCAGTTGAGGGCAGTTGTAGGGCGCCATGCCTGGGAGCTCTATGCCGTCTGTTCTCACTCACCTCCTGCAGTGTCTTGGGTACCAGAGCCTTGGGCATACTCCCCGTCTGGTGGGCGGGTCCCCCCACAAATGCCAGTATTGCCAGAAAAGTCTTCTTACTCTGGGTAACCCCTGCAGCCTGTAGGCGTCTACCTGTCCAACTGATCTTCCCCGGGGTGCACCTGGCAAGCGTGGGTTTGCTGGTGCACCAAGCTGTCCATCCATCTCCATGGTGGCCAGCATTTGAGAAAAAGATAGCTGCTTTTTTGTCATGTGGCCCAGTCTTTTCTGGAGCTCTAGAGATCTTTGAAAGTGAGGGACCAGAATCAGGTTGGGGAGGAGCACGTGGAACCCAGTGGGCTACCAAAGCAGATTGTGGAGACTGGTGGGACAGGATAGAGGGGGTGACTAGGCAGGGGGTATGTTGTAGTGTCTCTGTGGTTGGTTGCAAGGGCAAATGATACATAACTTAGGGACTTTGAGAGGGTTATCATAATTTTGAACTGTCACTGTCATAACTCAAGGACCATCTATGCTACCAAAGTTCTCATTGTCACGACCTTTAACTGGTTGAAACAGTGCATCATAGGGCAACCATGTTTGAACCAAGTACCTTCAAAGGACTAATTTACAGAATATATCTAAAATCTGGGACCTGTGACTCCCTAGGGAATAACATTTGAGAATATTTGAGGTACATTGTTCAAACGTTGCCCTGCTTCAGTGCTACTAACCTGCTGCTGTGCTCACATCATTTTCATTTTCATTATTCCATTTCCCAGCCAGTTTTGCAATCCTTCAATCCTTGCTCCATCTAGCAGAAGCTACTTATTTGCCTGCTAAAAGGGGAAGGGAAGAGGAGGGGAAGGAAGGATTTCTGATGCTCCCTGCCAGATCCCTACAAGGAAACTCAATGAGGAAGCCGGTGGGAAATTGGAAGTTGCTCCTGCTCCCACTGCTTTTTTGCGCAATCATTCAGTTTCTTTTTTTAGGAAACGAAGTATCTCTGAAACAACGATCCAACGGGCCATGAGGTTGTATAGGTCTTGCTAAATCTAAATCTCATCCCTCAGTGAATCATTCTCTGAATAGAAAAAACTGCTAATGGTATTCTCTTTTTTCATTTATCCACACATGGAAATGCTTTCAAGTTGTAAACCTAAGAATGAATGAAATATTAGAACTGAGCTGCAAGTTCCATGAACTGCAAGTCAATTAATGGAATTCACTTAATATAGTGCTGCAGCCAGGGGGAAATGGCGCCTATTTCTTTTACCATATCAAAATACTGGTGTGTTATTCAGCTCTTGCCCTATTGCGCAAACTAAGCAATTCAATGCATGGGTTCAAAACATATTGCTCAACAGCTGAAGAGGAATCCAGAAATACATATGAGCTTTCCAGTGTTCATTCCCTGCCGTAAATAAACTTTCTGATTTAAATTAGATGTACATGTGTACATAGTATTTGATTTTAGCACTGCACAAAATTCTACCACAGGTTATGGTAAAAGGAACAATATACTATTTATATCAGAAAATGAAATATAAGCCACGTATCTTGCAACAAGTTATTGTGTGAGCAACGGACCCCAAGATGTATGGTTGCTATTTACAACTTCCTTCATCCATCCTCTGCAGAGAATTCATTACACTTTTGTGCCAATTTGTTTTGCTGCCAAATTAGCTTTAAGAGCTGCAGCATTGGGGGAAGTGTACCAAGCATATAAAGTGCCTGATTAGTATCCCTAAGGCATTCTGAGCTTGCACTGGTACTATTAATTTTGTTAAAAGCAGAATACTGCAGTCAAAATCTTTCCTACTGTTAGTTTTCATTTTCTCTTGCAAGACATATCGATTCACATCCTTGCTAACTTTCTGTTTTCTTCCCTTTAAATGTACATGCTGTGCTTCTTAGAAAATTGTGGCATGTGCTATTATTGCAAAGCCATGACATTCATTATCTCAATGTCAGGATAGAATCCAAAACACTACACTGAACTAATCCTCCATGTCCAGGGTCTCTATTGTAGCTATACTAAGAGCAAATATAGACTAGTTAACATCTCACTTCAAAAGTACTCCCTGTGGGCCTCCTTTTCCTATTTATTAGAACTAAAGGTTATCTCCCATATTTTATATTGGATTTTAATCTATCTTGCAGTACCCTGTTACGTTTGCATTTACAAAGAAAAAGGGATTGTAAAATGTTAACATAATTAATTTGAAAATATAGTAAGTTACTTCTTAGAGGAATGATTTTTCCTGCAATCCCTCCCCCTTCTTCCATTTAATTTCTACAGGCTATTGGAAAAAATATGAATATAAAGCTGTACTCTTAACATTTTAAAACATCATACATAAGACGCCAAAACAATCATGATTTCTAGACTTCTACACCAAAGTGCAACAAGAGACAGATTTCATCAGTTATGTAATGAATTCTTGTATTTTAATTATTGGTGGCAGAATTGCAAGTACCCTAGAAGTAATAGATATGATTTTTATATACGAAAGCCTTTCAGTACCTTACTTCACTTTATCAAGTTTTCACAGCACGGCATGCACTGTATAGTAATGGAAAGAGAATCAAGTTCCAATTTAATCTAGCTCTTTAAATTTAAGGAGAACATATTAAAGGTTAGTTGGAGAAAAAAGTACAACCGCTAACATTTCCTTATGATTTTTTTTCTCTCAGTGACTGAAATGCAAAGTACTAGTGTCTATATTTAGATTCTGCATTGCAAGTCATATGGTATCTAATTTACCAGGAACAAGAGCTACAGTTCTGTAAATATTGCAGAGATCAAAGTTAAAATGCTACCATAAACAGACAAAAATAAGGAAAGTTTTAAACATTGTATACAGTACCTAAATCTCCATCTCCCCATGGCATTTCCAGCCAATTATGACTATAAATCCTGCTCATTTTAAATAAGAAAAACTCTCTTTAGCTGATTCTTGTTAATAACACGTCAGCCATATTTGGAAAGACCTTCTTGCACTCAGTATAAAATGAACTTTCACCTGTAAAGACACTGCAGAAAACAAATATCCAAAGACCTAAGTTTAATAATATTTCAGCTTTCATTGCCAAGTCCTGTATAGTAGAAATGCTATTTGCAACATTGCATAATTTAAAATATATACAGTATTTCATTTTATAATCAACTATGTGATCTAAACTTTAATGATTTGAATTTGGCTATGAATTCAAATATCTTCTGTGAATTTATATTGAATTTATTAAGTAAATTTTGCACAATAATCTCTTAAACTCATTTACATCTTTAAAAGAGAAAGATGTATTTTATTATATACAACTTTGTAATAAAACAACTAATCATTACAGAAGTTAAATGTTTAATTAAATTTAAATTTTGCAATATCATGTTATGAACTCATAGACTAGACCTCTATCATGTACTGTGAAGATGGTCACATGTAATTGGACAATAAACTCAATTTCCTAAAAAATGTCACTTGGATAAAAGTATTTCTGAAAAATTCCGTGCCCTCATATTATTACACAAACAACGATCTGCAGTATTATCTTTAAATATTTTGTAAGAAATTACTCTAAATTTCCTGACTTATACAGAAGATATATTTTTTCTATACTTCAGAGATTGATGTAAGGCTTTGTGATAACTTATATGCTCTGCCAATGAAACATTACTTGTTTGAATAGACTTTTTTGACTAAAATATCTGAATCAGTTTAAGAAAGCAGAGAGAAGGGCATTTTCCCTACAATCCCAAAAAAATGGAAATGTATTTAGTATTTTAACAGTATTTTAAGAGGTTACAAAACTTTTTTCTTTTTTGCTTTAAGTGATCTGACACTTCATCTGAACCCAGATGAGTTAGTTTACAATAACAAAATGGACATACTGCTTACAATCTTCAAGTTTTCATAGTAAAACCTCACTTCTCAAGTAGAGTAACTCTTGCTTCTCTTTTTCAGAGTTCTCCTTCCCAGGGAAACATTAAAAAATATTTGACTAGAACTTAATTTTAGTGTAGATCTTATTACAGACCTACAAAATAATAACCCTGACATCTTTGGGAAGTTTTGCAACAGCATAAAGAATACATTATGAATGTGATAGAATTCTGGTTTTTCAATGGACTTTCAGAATGTTATTGCTAATCATTCAGTCTCTTTTTTTATTGATTGAATATATGTTAAAAGAGAAAACATTACAAAAACACTCTGAGAAATACTCCCAGTCCTACCCAGGCAACATTTTAAAGATACAGAAAATAATTCATGCTAATATTTAAATACATTTTGACCACATAAAATAATACTGATTAATGTATCTATTATGTTGACAAAGAGCAAGTCAGAAACATAATGCATATACGTATTATATATCAATGATTCAGTTAAGCATCTGGGATTGCACTGTCTTTCCAAAATTGAAGGATATAGAAACATAACAGGAAGCTGACAGCAGAAAAAGTCCCAGTGGTTCACCGAGTCTGCCCTTTTTGTTTTCTTTTTAATTTATGCATTTATTATTTTTAATTATTATTTATTTATATTTTTGGATCATCACATAATCACCCAGATCTTCAGACTGGATTTGGCATTTTTGTCTACTATCGAGTTCTTTCCAAGGACCTCGGATAAGCAGATCTGGATGTCTGATGGGTTAAGATATTGTCGCAGGATGGAAGCTGTTCCGAGTAAAGCCACCTTTTGCAATTGACTGGTGAATTTTGTCAATGTTGATGGTGCTCAAATGGTGCTCCAGTTGTTTTGGGATTGCATCCAAGATGCCCACTACCATTGGAATTACACATTTGCTTGCTTTTGCCAGAGTTTTATTTCTTTTTGCAGTTCTTTGTACTTTGTTATCTTCTCTGGTTCTTCCCTTCTATTCTGCTGTCCACAGGTACTTTTCCATCCACTAGCCAAACTATTTCATCTTTGGTTCTAGCATTATACCCTCTCTGGTGCTGGATGGGATTGTATTGCCCCAAACAGACCCTATGCAAAATCTGGGGGTCCTCCTGGATTCAGAATTCCTGTTCAAGGAGAAGGTGGCAGTTGTGGCTAAGACGGCCTTCATATCCTGTGCGCTTGCATCCATTTTTTACAACATTCTCCAGAAAGGGAAAGTTAGAATCTGGACAGCAGCAATCTAGATAATGGAAGGTCTGCTGGTGATCACTGTGTCCTTCAAAACCAGGGAAACAATCCCCTCCTTCAAAGAAACCAATACAATCACATAAGCCTATCAACTAGTCACCTTATTGGCTACGTAATAATCCAGAAGGACCAGACTCTAACAAACTGGTGTCTGAACTTACAATTGGAAGGATATTGTCCACTTCATCATAAATGTGTGAGACTAAGCTGAAGCCATCATATATAAAAGTGATGAAAGAGGAGATCACTTCTGGTTCCTGCAGGCGATGGACGCGCTGTCTGCCGCTCGTCTCCTTTGTGGGCTCCGTAAGGAGCACAGGGGGCCTTGGAGGGGTCTCCTGCTGCAGGGCGGCTTGCTAGAAGCTCGGCGGCAGCCGGCGGGAGTGTTTTTCAGCCTCGCCCCAGGAGCCGGGGAGCGGAGGGGGAGCATGGTACAGCTTCTGGCTGTCCGCCCTTTCGCTGAATGGGCTCTGGGAGGAAGGAATTAACCCAAGGAAGAGCAGCTGAATGCTGGTGGTGGGGGAGCCATCCTGATCTCCTTAATCGTCGTTAAAGGATAAGCAGCAGACTATTGTAAATTCGTGTTCAACTTATTTGAAACTGAAGATTAGAGAGGGGTGTTTCTTCTCTTTACCCCACCCCCTCGGATTAAGCGGCATTTGAATTAGCTCTCTCTATATTGGAATGGAGAGAGAATAAAGGCTGACTCGTCACTTGAACTAACTATGTGAGAAAGATTGCTATCACAATTGCAAGAGATGATTGCTGAGCTGTTCTTTTTAAAAAACTTTATGGAGATCTCCGTTTTTCTCCCTGTGAAAGGAGGAGCCAAGATGACACCCTTCTGTATTTGTTTTTGCACTTACAAATGAAGTCTGCCTTTTGAAACTACCTTCGGGGGAAAAAAATCCCTCTGGTATTGTTTTATTACCCTCTCTGAGGGAAACCTGGACCTCTCCTGTTACGTGGTCTTCCTGGACTTTGATTATTTGACTTTCCCCTTTCTGGTGTGCCTCGGTGCCTTGGAACTGTGAAGGAGAATTAACTTTTCCCTTTTGGATTTGCCTGCCTCCTTGGACCGGCACAGCTGCGCACTCCGCTGACGCCATTTTCTTTGTAAAAGACTTATACCATCTCTGAACTCAGACAAATGGGGCCTAAGAAACCACCAACGGGCAAGTCATTTTCGGCTCCTGCATCTGCCACCTCCAGTCCAAGCATGCAGCAAACCAAAATTACTTCATTGTTACAACAAGAAGGGTCTGGAGAGAGCTCAAAAGAACTATCTGTTACCCAAATGTTTCAAGAAATAATGAGGGGTCAAAATGAGTTGAAATAAGAGGTGACAGATCTTAAAGATGAACTCAGAGGTGTTCAACATCATATTTCAGAAAACAAACAGAGAATTGTGGTGTTGGAGGAGGGGGCAGCTGGGCTGGGGGAGGAGGTTAAGGCAGTCCAGAAGGGAAATGTAGACTTGGAAAACTTTATGGCAAAAATAGAATTTGAAAGAATGTCCTTTTTTCTCAGATTCCAGAACCTACTAGAGACAGAAAATGAAGACCTTAAGGATATTATGAGTACAATTTTAGCAGAATACATTAAGAGAAATAAAGAACAGTTGTGGTGGGATCTGGATCTGGTTTACAGGATTAATTCAGCATATGCTAGAAGTCATAATGTTCCAAGGGAGGTACATGTTAAATTTCTCAGGAGGACCACAAGGGATGAGGTGCTAGGGGCCCAAAGGGAGGGACCACTAAAATATAAAGATGAAGAAATCACCATTCTTAAGCAAATTCCGAAAAAGATAAGAGAAAGAAGGAGGAAGTATTCCTCCTTATCAAAGAAATTATACAATAAAGGAGTTTGGTTTAGATGGTTATTGCCAGAAGGAATGTTGATCTTCTGGGAGGGAAATAGAATTAGAATTAATACAATGCAGGAGGCTGAAGCCTTCATTAAAAAACACTTTTAGCATTATTGGACAGTGTGTTATCTTTTTATTTTATTTTATTTTTTTCTATGGATGGAAGTTTTGTAAACATTTTTTACTTTTTAAAGTGAAAGTATCGGATTTTCTTCTTTTTTTTAACCTATGGATTAAATCTTTTCCTTTATTTCTACAATACTTGTTGGGATTGATTTTTTTCTTTTTCTTTTGTTTCATTTAAGAATTTTGTTTCTTCTAAGCCTGAAACATAAAGAAGATATAAAAGGAATATAAAGAGGGTTGTAATCTTAGAGGGAAAAGAAGTTACACTGCCACTTGGAGGTTGAGACCTGGAAACATTGCTTTTTCTTTTTTCCCTTTGATCATTTTGACCTTGCACTTCAAAGGCTTTGGCTTGTTTATAGAAGAAATAAGGAGAAGAGCATGGGTTGTTTACACAGGTGCTTTTTGGATGCTTGTTGGTAGCTGGAAAGAAGTGAAAACAAAGATTTGTTTTTAAACCAGAGTGGCAGTGTTTACTAATTGGAAGGATGGTACGACATCAAAAAGGAACCATAACATTACAACAGGTTATGGTTGGAATTCAAAAATTATTAGAAACAACAGAGAGAATTGAGAAGAGGTGGGAAAATATTGAAAATATAAATTGTAATGTGGTAAAACCTAATGGAAAAATGGAAGATATCCAGCAAATGGAAAAAGTGGAGGCTAGAGTCCTAAAAACCCAAGGGAAAAATGAACAAAGAGGCAAGATAACTGTGGATATTGACAGTGAACTGAGTGCGGTTGGAGATGGAAAGAGTGGAACAAGGAAAGGGAAGATAGATGGAAATGTACTTTACTCCAGATTTCAAGGTATAGAAGAAAAAAAAGAGAAGAATTGATGGACTTAAGGAGAGAAACTTTGACAAAAACACTACTGATAACCAAAGATAAGCTGATTAAAGAAGCTGATGGAGGGTTCCGAGATTTTACAAGATATGTAACAAGCAACAAGTTGCGAAGAGAAGTCCAAATACATTTAATTAAGGAAATAACCAGAATACTAATTCCACAAATGGCAAAAAAAATAGGACTACACTATTACTGGAAAGACACAGGTTGAGATATGAAAATTAATAATAAAACACTAGTTAAATTTAGTTAAAATTAGAGCATTATGTTAAAAATGTAGCGATAATGGATAAAGTTAGATAAATAATTGATAATGATAACAATGTATACATATGTATTGGTTTGATTGGTTCCAGCCTAGTCCCAGAAAACAACAAATATCAACTAAGGTTGGAAATGATTTGACTGTGACAGAAGTTTCAGAATAACATCCTCCATCTTTAAATCAACTGCTCTAAGGTAATGATGAGATCTAGCATATGTTCAAAAGTTTCAGAGAGCCAGGCAGTGGTTACCAGGAAAGCAATTAATTTCTAAGCCTTCCAGGTGCTACCTTTCAGAATGGAGGTTGAAGCTCCCAATACTAGTAAATGGGGACTCCAATACCAATCCAGAAACAACACCTGGAGTCTCAGTAAGGGGCTATGCTGAAAAGCAGGTTGGACTGTACTGTACATAACCAAGATCTCCATCTGACAAACTACAGTTTGAGTAATCCCTCCAAAACAAAGATTGCAAGTTGGGACCAAATTGTATTTTGCAATCATGATTTAACATTGGAGGGAGTGGGGGAAGAATCTCTGCATTTAGCTTTTCATCAACCCTTAAACTATGATTGATGTCAGTGTCTTTACATTTCCGTATTATTCAGTTTATGCACTTTAAATGATCAACTTGCTAAAATGAATGAATATAAAGTATTAAAATGAAAACATGTTTTTCTATCATTTCTTAATCTTAATCAGTGATAATGTAAAATATTAAAAACAACTTCTTTTGAGGTGAAAATATTACAACGCAATTCTATAAATATCAGTTAACAAGTAATTTGAGTTCAGTGGCATTCTTGGTGAATTTGTGCAATTTTAACCATTCTTTGGATGAAAAGGAGTATCCATATTAATGTCTTAAATACAAAATTTATTTATTTATTTATTTATTTATTTGCACTTCTAGACCGCCCCCTCTCCCAAAAGGGACTCGGGGCAGTGTGTGATCTCTAAATTAAATATACTTCTACTCTGTATAGTAAAAGGAGTATCTTCTATACATAGCTTTTACTTTAAAGACAAAAAGTAGTGGCAATATCTGATTATTGTAAGGAAGGTTTCTATCAAGAAAATGGCATAATGGAAAGTATTAAATCTGTTTTCTTTTGCAGGTTAATATTTCTCTGGATCAAAATCTGCTTTTAAAATATAATCATTCAGCTATATGGTTAACATATCTGGTTTTAATCCAAAATGAACAAAGTCTGTAATAATCTTTATATTGGGATAATGACTATACAATTTCAGAATATCTTAAATCAGATCAGTTGAATTGTGAAATACAAGGAGGTAGATTTGTTGTTATTGTTAAATATGTAAGCAATAAGCAGTGCAAGATGTATTGTTTAGAAGAGGTTTCACAGCTCCATGTTGTAAGACTATTTTACAGAACAGATTAGATATTGACTCATTTCTGCAATTATATTTACCTGCAGTCCTTCTTTTCATTTGCACATAAGATATATTTATTACTATATTTGTATTTACATATAAGCATTCTCTTTCCTTCTTCCCTCTAAATATTACTTAGCAATCTTACTTAGCTATATTATATATTAATGCACATGGACATACATAAACACACACAAATACACATTTTGCCTATTGCAAAACCATCTCATACAAAATGCACATGGCTTGTTTTTAAATAGTCTGCTAAAATTGCACAAAAGCATTTGTCCTAATATATACAATAAAAATCCATATTTACATTGAAATTTTACTTGAGTCTTAACAAAAAGTGGACACGCAGCAAACACTAGTGTCCTACAAGCTGCTAAAACAATGAGTTTACTAACCTTGACTGGTGAGAATGCCCCAGTTAGCCTTCCGTTTCACAGGGCGCTCTTCTGTGCATTCTAGGTTTCTCTTTGAGAGATTCTGTTTAATGCTGCTCCTCTCAACAGCAGCATCTGTGGACATTTTCTTTAAACTCCTGCCAAGGCCTGTGTCATCAACGCTATTCCCTGCAGAACATTCATATCTGCTAACTAATTTCTTTCTTCCTTGACATTCTGGCTGTACTTATTTTAGAATAGCTTCCCGTAGAACAGTCACTACAGTTAAACCCATTCAGCAACATTTACTAACAGAACAGGCAGCTAGAGTGAGGGAAAGAAAAGATTGCATTGGCATGTTCTATTTATAAAGTAAGAAAAAATCAGCTTAGCTATGACATGGGTCTGTTTACATTATTTAAATGGAAGACACTCTTGGTTTTTATTCAAAGCTGTGCTAGAAACACTGTCCCATGATGACTCTAATAAAGACCTATCTAATCCCAAATATCCTTTGAAAAAAAATGGGATTAACACCCCCCCCCCACCTAAATACATGTTTGTATACAGTATACAGATACTGAGCTTCTAACAGTTCCTTAACACTTGGTTATGCCAGCAAGGCTGGGGGCCCCAGGAGGAAGCTGAACTTGTAATGTAGCTCTGCTATTATTAAAATCTCTTTACCCATCATTTTTCTGTTTGTTCTGTTTTTATCGTTTTAATATTTTCATAATTAATAATAAACATTTTTGTATTTATTCGGTTTTAGCTTTGTTACACTATCCAGAGTTGCTTTTGATGAAATGAGCAACTAGGATGGATGAATAGATGTATGTATGTATGTATGCATGCATGTATTAATGCATGGACGTATGGATGGATGGATGGACAGATGAAGGTAGGTATGGGAGAAGAATAGATCAATTATCTCTTCCTTGAATTGTTGCTGTTGGTATGTAAATTTCCTAAGTATTGTCTGGTTTTCAACCTATCTCAAATATTACATATATTTAAAATATATTTTAAAATATATGCTTATCCTGACTGGGCGGAGGGACTGAAAGGATATATGCATATTTGTAATCCCAACATTAGAACAGATTAAGTGAAATGATTTATATACTACAATCCCAAATTTTCTAATTTCCCAACAGAATGTCATGTTCATTGTTGTACTGCTAAATGATAAATAAATAAATAAATAAATAAATAAGTAAGTAAATAAATAAATAGGCAACATTAAAAATAAAAATATGGTTTTCTGCCTGGATGGTCTTCTGTGATGAGACGAATGACAGAAGAGGGAGTAGCGAGCGAGCTCCCATATTTGGGCATACCAGGGGTTGTAACACAAATACATACCTATTTCCCTGGCTCAGCTGATAAGGAGGAGAGCCTGTGGCTTCGTGGCTAATATAACTGCCTAATATGTAATACAGCCCTGGTTCGAATCCCAGTAAGGGTATGGCTAGCTGATGAGAGCTAAATAGCTTGAAATGGATCTATACTAGTCTCCCTTTATTTATTTATCAGCACAAATACAACATATATACCAGGGGTTGTAACACAAATACATATACATATGCATATACATACATACATACATACATACATACATACATACATACATACATACATGTATTTAAAATTTTTAAAAAATGTTTTTGGGAATAGGTAGACAGACTTCAAATGTTAAATTCAAGTCTGCATTCCAACAGCCAGAGCCAAAGGTCAATATGGTGTTTAAGAAAGAAAAGCAGACATATGTTTAAAATTAAGGAATATGGCCTCTCTGCAATGCATCATAGCCTAGGAATTTTCCATAGCAGAATTCTTTTGTAGTTCCTTCTCATAAACACTCCCTTCTATTTTTTATTACAGCATATAGGGGCGACACTTATTTTTATTATATTTAGAACAACCAGGACTCAGAAATAATGAGTAATCTAGTTTAAATAACTCTTGAGGTCTACTAATAGATTCCAATCTAGCTCTTGCCCTCCATTCTTCTCAAATACACTCATAGTGCTTACTTATGAATAATATGTGGCATGGATTTGCACTATATGTAGGGCTTGAGACAAATTACTTGTTTGTTTAAAGCATTTATACTGAACACTTAGTTACACATTATTAGAACAAATTTAAAGATCTAATTTACTATCAGACCAGTCAGCCCCATGCAACCAGGACAGTCTGGGGTAATATAGCTATGGTTGTTTCCATGGGTTATCACTGTACCACCTTTTTTCACTGCACCACCTTCCTCCAAACATGGAGAAAGCCAGAAATATAAAACATGAGAAATATCTTATATCTCTTATGCAAAAAAGGAAAGAAAAAAACCTAAACAGCAATTTAAACTCAGGCATCCATTTAATCTGGGGAGCATTAGGACATTTAATATATGTGGCCAGATGAGACCCTCCAGGGGGTAACCTGGCATAATAATTGTCTGATGGAAAGTCTTAGGCCAGTGATGGCGAACCTTTTTTGGCTCGCGTGCCACAAGTGGGGGGAGCGCAGGGGGGTCGAGTGTAGGCGTGCCGCACCCATAATGCAACGCGTGACCCCCCAGTGCACATGCGCGCACAACGCGCGACCCCCCCCATTTTTACATGCTTTTTTCGCCCTCCCCAGGCTCCAGGGGCTTTATAGGAGCCTGGGGAAGGCGAAAAGAGCCTCCCCCGACCTCCCGGACGCCCTCCGGAGGCTTCAGGGACCATCCGGAGGGTCGTTTTAAGCACTCCGAAGGCATCAGGGAAGCCTCGGACGGTCCCTGAAGCCTTCGGAGCGCTTAAAACGACCCTCCGAGCAACCCGGAAGTCACTTAATGGCCTCCGGACGGTCCCTGAAGCCTTCGGAACGCTTAAAACGACCTCCCGAGCAACCCGGAAGTCACTTCTGGGTTGCTCGGAGGGTCGTTTTAAGCGCTCCGAAGGCATCAGGGAAGCCTCGGACGGTCCCTGAAGCCTTCGGAACACTTAAAACGACCCTCCGAGCAACCCGGAAGTCACTTCCGGTTTGCTCGGAGGGTGGTTTTAAGCATTCCGAAGGCTTCAGGGATGGTCCCTGAAGCCTCCGGGGGGGCGGGGAGGCTCTTTTCGCCCTCCCCAGGCTCCTATAAAGCCTCTGGAGCCTGGGGAAGGCGAAAAATAGCTTTTAAAAAGGTGAACTCAGCTGGCCAGTGCACGCATGCGCGCTGGCCAGCTGACAGGGCAGCGTCTCACGTGCCCTGGCAAATGGCTCCGCATGCCACTTGTGGCACGCGTGCCATAGGTTCGCCATCACTGTCTTAGGCTATCCTAATCATCTTGTCACAGTATAATCTCCAAGACACAAACTGGCACCAAAATGGTACATCTAAAATAGTGTATGCTTTATTAGAAAACACAGCAGCAGGAAAAAAAATACAGATGGGTGACGTATGAGCCACGATGGTGCAGTGGTTAGACTTCAGTACTGCAGGCTACTTTTGCTGACTGCTGGCTACCTGTAATTTGGCAGTTCAAGTCTCACCAGGCCAGTGGTGGGTTTCTACCGGATCGCACCGGATCGCGCGATCCGGTTGAAGAATGAACCCGGAAGTAATTTCCTGCCCCGCCCCCTTGGCATTTTTTGCATCGGGGCTGACTCCCCGCCGCCACTGCTGTTCCTTGTCTTCTGGCCGCGGCCCCACGCCGTGGAAAACATAGGCGCAATTACAGCCCGGAGCAGGAGCAAAGCCCCTTTCCCAACTGGCCTTTCTTCGCTTGGAGGGCTTTGGAGGGAAGCTTCTGCAGAAGCCCGGGTGAGTGACAACAAGTTCCCACCGTTACGAAGTCTCGGAGACTGTAATTTTCTGAGCTGTGCGCGCGCGCCTGTTTTCCACGGCGTGGAGCAGCGGCGAGATTCTGTGTGGCCGGCAATGACTCAGGATGCCATCCGGGAAGACGAGGAACGCGAGGGGGGACCATTGACGGCCTCCGCAATCATCGCTCGCCTCGCAGAGCCTCGCTGCTGCTCCACGCCGTGGAAAACAGGTGCGCGCGCACAGCTCAGAAAATTACAGCCTCCGAGGCTCAGAACGCTTCGGAGGGAAGCTTCTGCATAAGCCCGGCCGAGTGACAACAAGTTCCCGCCGTTACGAAGTCTCGGAGGCTGAAATTGGAGGAGGAGGAGCTTCCGGTGATGGCGGTCACCTCCTGAGCTCCAGAGAACGCCGCGGAGCTCCCCGATGGGTTAGGACTGCTACCGGGCCTCATGTCATCAGAGGCCCGAGGGTCTGATAGCCTGTCCACCCTGGCTTGTTTTGAGCCCGTTTTGGGCTGCCAGGGTGGTCGGAGTAGTCCGGAGTCTGGCGGAGAGTGCGGAGAGCGCGGAAGGAAGGCTGTTTAGAACGAGGAGAAGGCGGGGCTGCAATGGCGGCAACAGCGGCAACAGCGATAACAGCAGCACAGAGCAGCACGGAGCAGCACGGAGCGGAACAGCAGCTCAGAGCGGAACGCAGCGTGGTGGACTGCGGGTTGCCCCAGGGCGAATGATGCAAGGTGAAAAAGATTCTGGCATGAATAGCGCTGGGGAGAATAACAACAAAATAATAACAACTAAAAAAGGTCGGATGGGTGTGAGGCTTGAGGCACAAGAGATTTGCATTGCTGCTGGCAACTGGCCTAAGACCGGGGAGGAGAATAAAGAGACCAAGATATGGCTAGGAGTTGGTGAGTTAGCCAGGAGAGACCAATTGGAGGCGGCTATGGCGACGGGTGAGGGAAAGGAAGGTCGCCATTGCCTGGACTTCTGCTGCTTTTTCTATCATACCCTGGCTGCTCCCAACGTTCCTATGCCCCCCCCAGGCCCTGCCAACGCCAGCAGGGGACACCAAACTCTAATTATAAATCTCTGTGGACCTCTAGGAAGGAACCATCCTGAACCAGTTCGAATAGTTTCCCACCTTTGGGTCATCCTGCCATGGAACATCTTGAACATCTTGAACAATCTCTCACCTTGTGGTCATTTTCGTCGTTTTATACAATTTTATGAAATTAAGGGTATTCGATCATTCCCACCCCCTTCTTCTCTATCTAGATATTTTTAACATATCCTTCCTCCCTCTAAGACCCCGACTCATAAGCCATCAACTTTTATTAACTTTTAACAACTTTCTATCAACCTTTATTAGCATCCTGATTCCCATTGGACTTTTAACGAACTATTTATTCGAGGTTGGACCTGCTCCGCCTGCGGGAGGCCCCTCTCTCGCAGGTGTGGCCCTTGGCTCTTTCAAGGGCCTGCCTTGATGACGGGTTTGTGAACCCCGAGAGGTGGAAGAAACGGAGGCTGAGGGGCTTTTTAATTAAATGTTTTTTAAAAGTTGTAAGGGGTTATAAGGATGGGGGGGAGGGGTTGTAGGGATGTGGGGGGGGAACTGGTTAGGAGGGATGGAAGAGCCAGGCACCTAGGTGTGGTCGAAAGAGGAGGGAGCGGAGTGGGGGAGGAGAGGGAAGAAAGCATTCCTGTGCAGGGCACCTTAATACCAACGGTCGTGGGGAGGGGCGGGTGCGAGGACAGTTTAAGAGCACGTAGTCGGTTGGGAGACCGGGGTTTTTGGTCATTCCCGGTCGTTTGTACCAACCCCTGCATACTAGGTGGTCAGGATCGACAGACCCAAGGCCTGAGACTGCTGTTATGCAATGCGAGGTCCGTTGTCAATAAGGCCCCCCTCATCTACGATCTAATTTTGGAGGGGGACCCGGACCTCGCCGGAATAACCGAGACCTGGTTGGGCCACGAGGGAGGTTTACCCCTTGTGGAAATGTGCCCCCCAGGTTATCGAGCATTTCACCAGCCTCGGGCCCAGGGAAGGGGCGGTGGGGTAGCAGTGATTATCCGGGAAGACTTAGAGCCGAGAGAGTTCACTGTGCCGCAGACATCCGGGTGTGAGTCCCTCGTCGTGAGATGGGGCCCAGGGAGGCAGTTGGGCCTGCTGATAGTATACCTGGCTCCTCGCTATACTTCAGCGGCCCTGCCCGAATTCCTTGAGCTGATCTCATCGGTGGCGGTTGAGACCCCCAAACTTTTAGTGATGGGGGATTTTAATCTGCCGTCGATGGGAGAAGCGTCTGAGGGGGTTCGGGAGTTCATGGCTTCCATGACAGCCATGGACCTGACCCAGTTAATTCAGGGCCCTACTCACGAGGGAGGCCACACCCTGGACCTTGTTTTTGTCTCTGGCCAGTGGACGAGTGATCTGGGAATAGGGGATCTAGACACTATTCCCCTGTCATGGTCGGATCACTCACTTCTCCGGCTGGACTTCCCTGGTGCTACCCCCCGCCGCGAGGAGGCGGAACTGGAAGGTATTAGATGGTTCCGCCCCAAGCGCCTGATGGAACCGGATAGGTTCCAGACGGAGCTTGGGCCACCTCCTGTGGACCTGACCCGCCCCCGAGTGGAGGACCTGGTAGTCGCATGGAATAGTGCGACTACCGGGGCCCTGGACCGGGTGGCGCCTTTGCGGCCTCTCCTGCGGCGACGAACCACCCTGGCACCTTGGTTTACCGAGGAGCTAAGGGTGATGAAACGCCACAAGAGACGCCTAGAGAGTCGTTGGAGATCCTCCCGCTCCGAGTTTGACCGAGCACAGGCACGAGCCTATTTGAAGACGTACCTTGTGGCATTAAGAGCGGCCAAACGTCAACATTGTGCCGCTCTTATTGCGTCTGCAGATAACCGCCCTGCCGCCCTGTTTCGGGTGACCCGTTCCCTCTTGTTTGAGAGACCACGGGAAGCCCCTCTACAGGGCAGAGCAGAGGAGTTTGGGAATTATCTACAGGACAAAGTCGCTCAAATCCGGATGGGATGGACCCCTTTCAGTGGCTCAGTAGAGACGCCCGTCGCGAGTCTTGAGGGACCGCTTTGGGAGGAGTTTGACTCGGTTGCCATCGAGGATTTGGACAGGTTGCGTGGACGTCTGCGACCCACCACATGTTTATTGGACCCGTGTCCCTCCTGGCTTGTACTGGCATCCTGGGAGGTTACGCGCGACTGGCTCCTGGGCCTGGTGAACGCCTCGTTGGGTGAGGGGTCTCTACCGGCCGCCTTGAAAGAGGCGGTGGTGAGGCCCCTGCTCAAGAAGCCTTCCCTGGACCCAACGGACCTAGTCAATTATCGTCCAGTCTCCAACCTTCCTTTTTTAGCGAAGGTTGTAGAGAGTGTGGTAGCACAGCAGTTCCCACGTCACCTGGAGGAAAATGATTATCTAGACCTGCGCCAGTCCGGCTTCCGACCCGGGCACAGCACGGAGACGGCCTTGGTCGCATTGGTTGATGATCTCTGGAGGGCCAGAGATAGGGGTTGTTCCTCTATCCTGGTCCTATTAGATCTCTCGGCGGCGTTCGATACCATCGACCATGGTATCCTGTTGCACCGGCTAGAGGGGCTGGGAGTCAGGGGCACCGTTTTACGGTGGTTTGGCTCCTACCTCTCTGGTCGGACGCAACGTGTGTTGACAGGGGAGCAGAGTTCGACCCGGAGGCCACTCACATGTGGAGTGCCACAGGGATCGGTGCTCTCGCCTCTCCTGTTCAACACATATATGAAACCGTTGGGCGAGATCATCCGTGGTTTTGGAGTGGGATATCATCTGTATGCTGATGACACTCAGCTATACATTTCCACTCCGAACCACCCCAATGAGGCCGTCGAAATGATGTCCCGGTGTCTGGAGGCCGTACGGGTCTGGATGGATGGCAACCGACTAAAACTCAACCCTTCCAAGACGGAGTGGCTGTGGCTTCCGGCCTCCCGGTTCAACCAGGTGCTCCCATCTCTGGCCATCGGGGGCGTCCAACTAGCCCCCATGGAACAGGTGCGCAATTTGGGCGTCCTCCTGGATGCCCGGCTGTCCATGGACAACCATGTAACAGCCGTGGCAAGGGGGGCGTTCCATCAGGTCCGCCTGATGCGCCAATTGCGCCCCTTATTGGACCGGGATGCCCTACGCACAGTCACCCATGCGCTAGTGACGTCTCGCCTGGATTACTGCAATGCTCTCTACATGGGGCTTCCCTTGAGATGCACTCGGAGACTACAGTTGGTCCAGAACGCGGCCGCGCGGGTGATTATGGGGAGGACTAGATACTCCCCTGTAACACCTCTCCTGCGCGAGCTGCACTGGCTGCCTGTGGTCTACCGAGTGCGTTTCAAGGTTTTGATTATGATCTTTAAAGCGCTCCATGGCACAGGGCCTAGTTATATGCAGGATCGCATCCTGCCCCACACATCCCTACGACCAATTCGCGCACACAGAGAGGGACTTCTCCGGGTGCCGTCCGCCAAACAGTGTCGGGGGGCGACACCCAGGAGCAGAGCCTTCTCTGTGATGGGCCCAGCCCTGTGGAATGACCTCCCCCGTGATATCAGGATTATTTCCGACCTCCGCTCCTTCCGTGTACAGCTGAAGACCCACCTCTTTCAATTATCCGGCCTGGCTCAATCGCAATCGTAATCTTCCCATTCCTCCAAACTGTTTTTAAACTGTCTGTAAATATTAATTTTTTGGGTTTCTACAATTGGGGTATTTTAAAGCTGATTTTTAACTGTCTATTGATGTAATTTGTTTCCTCCTCCGTGTATGTATGTGTGTATGTATGTGTGTTGTATATGTATGTACATTTGGTGTTGTTATATATTTTTTATGTTTTATGCTCCATTGTACGCCGCCCCGAGTCCTACTTGGAAAGGGAGCGGCTAATAAATCCAAATTTATTATTTATTATTATTAATTTTCTGAGCTGTGCGCGCGCGCCTGTTTTCCACGGCGTGGAGCAGCAGCGAGGCTCTGCGAGGCGAGCGATGATTGCGGAGGCTGTCAACGGTCCCCCCTCACGTTCCTCGTCTTCCCGGATGGCATTTGGAGTGATTGCCGGCCACACAAACCTCGCTGCTGCTCCACGCCGTGGAAAACAGGCGCGCGCGCATAGCTCAGAAAATTACAGCCTCCGAGGCTTCGTAACGGTGGGAACTTGTTGTCACTCGGCCGGGCTTATGCAGAAGCTTCCCTCCAAAGCCCTCCAAGTGAGGAAAGGCCAGTTGAAAAAGGGGCTTTGCTCCTGCTCTGGGCTGGAGGCTTCCCTCCGAAGTCTTGGGATGTTCTGAGGAGCCCCCCAAGGAAAAACGCCGCTGCCAGGTAGTTAAAAGTACCTCTCTGATTCTGTCAGACTCTGTCAGTCTCTCTCTGATTCCCTCTCTCACTCCCTCTCTCTGTTCCTCTCTCTCTCTGTCTGTCTGTCTCACTCACACACACACACACACACACTGTGGTCACCTTGTTGAGTGTTCCAATCACATTTGAAACACTCAACAACTGGCCTGCATTTATGGTATTTTGCAGCATTCTGTAGTCATAGGACCAAAATATATGGTTAAAAGCATATATTTTGGTCCTATGACTGCAGAATGCTGCAAAATACCATAAATGCAAGCCAGTTGTTGAGTGTTTCAAATGTGATTGGAACACTCAACAAGGTGACCACAGTGTGTGTGTGTGAGTGAGACAGACAGACAGACAGACAGAGGAACAGAGAGAGGGAGTGAGGGAGGGAATCAGAGAGACTGACAGACACACACACACACACACACACACACACACAGACAGAGAGGGGGAGGGAGGGAGAGAAAGATAGACACACACAGAGTGAGTGATTAAGTGAATGAGTGAGAGACAGACACACCCACATACACAGAGTGACAGAGAGAGAGGAAGGGAGGGGAGAGAGACAGAGGGAGAGACAGAGACAGACACACACACACACACACACACACACACAGAGTGAGTGAGAGACAGACAGACACACACACACAGAGTGACAGAGATGGGGGAAGGAGGAGAGAGATACAGAGATACAGAGAGAGAGACAGACAGATAGACACCCAGAGAAAATGACAGAGGGAGACAGAGAGGGAGAGAGGGAGAGAGAGACAAAGAGCCAGAGAGAGAGAGAGAAAGAAAAAGAAAAAAAGAAAGTGGGAGAGAGAGATGAAAGAAAGAAAGAAAAAGAACTTATGACCACAATTGAGCCCAAAATTTTGGTTGCTAAGCAAGAGCATCGTTAAGTGAGTTTCACCACATTTTCCAAGTTAGCCATGCCCACCTGGTCACATGACTGCCAAGCCACTCCCGCCAGGTCACATGGCTGGCAAGCCACTCCCACAAAGGAGGCCACACCCACAGAGTAGGTTCCAAAAAAATTTGAAACCCACCACTGCACCAGGCTCAAGGTTGACTCAGCCTTCCATCCTTTCAAGGTGGGTAAAATGAGGACCCAAATTGTTGGGGGCAATATGCTGACTCTGTAAACCGCTTAGAGAGGGTTGTAAAGCACTGTAAAGCGGTATATAAGTCTAAGAGCTATTGCTATTTGCAGAAAGGGTTTGAAGTTCATTAGCAGAGGACATAAAGGGACTATAGATAGTTTCCTCAAGAATGGAGATGGAGCTTCTGGAAAAATAGTTGTGAGATGAATCATAGGAGGCTTTGTACACATCCAAAATTATCTAACATAAATTAACACTCTTTCCCATTGGCTCCTTACTACCTATGGAAGCCAGAGTAGGTTGAATTTATTCAGCCACTCCATCTTCGATTGGGCTATTTTTCTTCCCACTACCATGTTGCTCTCAGAAAGACTCAAGAGAAATATCTAGCAAGGTCCTCTTTCCTGTTTTACTTGAGGGAAGAGGAAGGAGATATGTTTTCTCAAGCTGCACAACCAACTATATCTCTTGGGCTTCCTTCCTAGAGGTAGAACATGCTAGGATACAATCATTGTGTGTGTGTGTGTGTGTGTGTACACTGATTTAATAGAGACTTGATTCTAGAGACTTGCCTATGCAGAGGTGGCCATTACAATCAGACTTAAAATCTTAACTGAGACAACAAAAAAATAAAGAACTAAGGAGAAAAAACAAAAGCAAAAATTCTCCTGTGTAAAGTCTCAGTATTAAGATAAAACTGACAACAGCTAGCTATAATTTTAAAGCTATCATTCCAATACTGCCAGCAATAGGTCCCATCATTATGAGAAAGGAAAAAGCTAATGGGTTTGCTTAACAAACCCAGTGATTGCTTTACAATAGCAGTATTCACTTAACAACCACCACGAAAAAGATTATAAAATTGGGTGCCATCATGTGTTGGCCTGCTTTATGTCTCTCATTATAATACCACTGAAACTACGTTTGATTTGATTTGAATGATTTGAGGTAATCTATTGACCATCTTGCAGCCTATTCTATTTCACAGGGTAAAAATATGAAAGGAGGATAAAACTGGAGGGTAACTGTTAAAACTGTAGTAACAGTACAATATGCTCTAGGGATTAGCCTCACAGCTGTGTAGGCTGCCTGAGCACCTTGACTTCATATGTAGAGCTTTTGGTGTCCTTCTTGTCATGGTTAGATCACATCCTCATTACTATGGGATTATTTGGTGCTATTACCCACTACGGGGAAGCCTATTAGTTTGATCCACCTGCAGCTACCGATAGATCTGGATTTCAGAGAGAACTGGGGTTGTTCTTGTTGGTCTGTTCCATGATCTATCCAAGGCCTTAATGGCGGTTTGGAATGGGGGAGGGCAGTGGAGGCTTTTGATCAGATCCTTATGGGATTACTTTTTCCTCTCGTGGAACAGATCCCTCCCTGTAATTTACAGAGGAACTGAGGTAGTTGAAGTGATACAATAGACATCTAGAGCATTGCTGGTGATCTGCAAGGGATGAACTTGACTGTGCATGGGTTATTGCCATGATTAAGGCTTTCACCTACCTCAGAGTGTTAAGAATGGTGAAGTGCCATTTTCTGCCCTTATTACATTGATGGCTAGCTGTCCTACACTCCTGTTTGACACAGTCTCTCTTGGATAAAGGAACTCAGAGAACCCTTTGTAGGGCCCTGTGTAAGAATCTGTCAAAGTTTCTCAAATTTGCTCACAATTGGATGCCAGCCTTGTTATAGCTCCAAAGCTATAAAACTTTTTGACAAAGTCTTGTCAAATTATCTGAACCTGTTGGTCCCAATAAAGCGGACAGAGGACTGTGAGTTCAGCCACTTCTCTTTAGATCAAAGCCCCTAACTTGTTAAAGCAAGCTGGGGAGTGGCATGTGAGTAAGCTCTAGTGGTGAAAAACTCTTGAGTGAAGGGTTGATCCTTTGCCTCTTAAGAAAGTTTTGGTCTTCTCCCTTCTCAGGAAGCCATTGCTGGGCCCAACAATACTTGATAATTTGGATTATCATTGGCATGTGTGGGACATGTTAGACTCGCACCATCACTCCAGACCTTCCAAAGGTTCCTCAATACATTGTTACACTAGCATGCCAGGTGAACCCAGGGAACTAATGAACTAGTGAGGAGACTCTGTTATTATTAACATTCCTTTGTCTATTATTTCTTTTTAAATATTTTTTATAGTTTTTAATGTTCATCATCATCAGTGCCCTGGAAGACCTACAAGAAATATCATTTGCCTGCAAGCAAGAACTGGTGGGACCATAAATAGAGAAAGTCATAGAAAATGAAAAAACTAAATTGCTCTACCTGCCACGTAAAACCCCAGACTTAACAACTGTCAATAAGAAAGACCAAAAAAGTCTGCATAGTGGACATGGTAGTACGTTGAGAAAGGAAAATAAAAGAGAAAGAACTGGAGAAGATAACAAAATACAAACACCTGCAAACAGAAATGGAACAACTGTGGCAGTAGTAGGGGTCTTGAGTACAGTCCCAAAACATCTGGAGCACCACTTGGACACCATTGGCATTGACAAATTCACCATCATTCAATTACAAAAGGCAGTTTTACTCAGAACAGCTTACATCCTGGTATGAAACATTATCAAACATCCAAGATCTGCCCATTCGAGATCCTTAGAAAGGACCTGACAGGTAGACAAAAATGGCAAATCCAGTCTGAGCATCTGGTTAACTTGCAACAAACAACAATAATAACAATAATAATAATTAGAAACTTTTCCAGAAGTTTGGGTTAGAATGCAGCAAAAATTACTGGGCATACCAAGTTGACAAAGTTCTTGAAAATGAACAGGTCAAGATTTTGCAATACCAGAGAAACAACTAGAAAAAATAACGAAATACCACAATCTGCAAGTTGAAGTTGAATAATTGTGGAGCAAAAAAATCAATGGTTGCAACCAATAGAAGTAGAAGCCCTTGGAGTAATACCCAAAGGGCTGCCTAGATACATGGAAATGTTCAACTTATCAAATCTTAATATTCTGACTTTGCAAAGAACCACCTTATTCAGACATTACCTTAACAGCTCTTAGGTTCTTGGTTAAGACTTGAACTGTTATGTTTTTACCAGTCCTAGATTGTAAATCAAATCGAAGATTAAATCAATAACAACAACAAACATCCAGATCTGCCTATCATAGCTCCTTGGAAATACTCTATGTGTAGATAAAAGTGTCAAAACCAGTCTGAATATCTGGCTTAATAGCGGGTGCAGCAAAATTTCACAAACTGACTATCTACAATTCTATGACCGAGTTGCTAAGATCATTCACTAGAAATTGTGCCAGAAGTTTGGATTTGAGTACAGCAAGAACCACTGGGAACATCAGGTTGAGAAGGTTCTAATCTAGAGAATGAAAAAGTCAAGATCTTGTGGGAATTCAGACTGACAGGCACTTGGCCTACAACACACCTGACATAATAAGAAGCCTCTGACTTAACACATAATAAAGTCAAGGAATTAACTTCAGCCAAGTAGATTCGATGAATTCGCAAGATAAAACTGAGTGGAGGAAACATCAGAAAAGCCATAAATACCTGGGCTATACCTGTAATTCGATACTCTGCAGGAATAATTGACTGGACCCAGATGGAGTTGGACAATTTGGACAAAAAAACAAGGAAGCTTATGACAATGAATCATGCTTTGCACCCTTAAAGTGATGTTGACGGATTGTATCTACCAAGAGCAGAGGGTGGTCGAGGACTCCTACAAGTAAAGCAGACTGTGGAAGAAGAAAGACACAGCTTGAATGATTACATCCAGAAAAGTGAAGAACCAATAATTAAGGAAGTAAATAAAGGAGGTCTTTTGAAGACAACTAAGTCAAAAGCTGAATATAAGAAATAAGTAATTGAGAAGCGAGCTGAGAATTGGAAAAGCAAAGCTATGCATGGCCAATACTTGAAAAGTATTGAAGGCAAAGCTGATCAAAAACTAACTTGGAACTGGTTAAGATCAGGAGTACTGAAAAAAGAAACAGAAGGCTTTATTTTGGCACCTCAAGAACAAGCCTTAGCCACAAACTGCATGAAGGCAAAAATTCAACATGTTACCACCAACAGCAAATGTCGCCTCTGTAATGAGAAAGATGAGATAGTCGACCACTTGATCAGCAGGTGCAGCAAAATTTCACAAACTGACTACCTACAACACCATGACCGTGTTGCTAAGATTCACTGGAAATTGTGTCAAAAGTTTGGATTTGAGTACAGCAAAAACCACTGGGACCATCAGGTTGAGAAGGTTTTAGAGAATGAGAAAGGCAAGATCTTGTGGGACTTCAGAATCCAGACTGACAGGCACTTGGTCTACAACCTGACATAACAATAATTGAAAAGAAAAAAGTATGGTTCATTGACATAGCAATACCTGGTGATGCACGAATTGAAGATAAACAGCAAGGAAAAATCACAAAATACCGGGACTTGCAAACTGAGGTTGAGCGACTATGGAAAAAGAAATCATGTGTTGTCCCATTTGTAATTGGAGCCCTTGGAGCAATACAATACAATACAATAGTAGAGTTGGAAGGGACCTTGGAGGTCTTCTAGTCCAACCCCATGCCTAGGCAGGAAACCCTATACCGTTTCAGACAGATGGCTATCCAACATCTTCTTAAAAACCTCTGGTGTTGGGGCATTCACAACTTCTGGAGGCAAGATGTTCCACTGATTAATTGTTCTAACTGTCAGGAAATTTCTCCTCAGTTCTAAGTTGCTTCTCTCCTTGATTAGTTTCCACCCACTGCTTCTTGTTCTACCCTCAGGTGCCTTGGAGAATAGTTTGACTCTCTCTTCTTTGTGGCAACCCCTGAGATATTGGATACCTAAAGAGCTACCTCGCTATTCGAAAATTCTAAATTTACCTGACTTGAACATTCTGACTCTACAAAAACCACCCTACTTGGAACAACTTATATCCTCCGACATTACCTTAACAGATCCTAGGTCCTTGGTCCTAACTCGAGTTGTTGAGCTACCAACCAGCCCAAAGGCTGTGAATCTCACCAAAGATTAAGCAAATAATAACAATAATAACAATAACAATAACAGCAATAATAATAATAGCTGTTCCAGGAGATGCCAGAGTCGAAGAAAAAGAACTAGAAAAAGTAATGAAATATGTCGATCTGGCCATCGAAACTACATGGCTATGGATGAAGCATGTAACAGTGATACCCATTGTCATCGGGGCACTTGGCACCATGTCCAAGAATTTTACAAGATACATCAACAAATTGCAGCTTCCTACAATAACATCAGCGGAACTGCAAAAAATGCGCTACTTGGAACATCTTATATTTTAAGAAGGTACTTGGTTGATACCTAGGACGCTAGCAGCAAACCGTATCAACCATTAGCACCAGTCAATGGTATTTGTGATGCATTTTTGAATGTTGAGTTGGCTGAGTTTCATGTTTAATGAATAAAGTACATAATAATAATAATAAAATTAAGAAATTGCAGCTTCCCGCAATAACACCCGAACTGCAAAAAACTGCGCTACCCGGAACATCGTTTATTTTAACAAGATACTTGGTTGATACCTAGGATGCTGACAGCAAACCGTATCAACCATTAATACCAGTCAATGGTATTTGTGATGCATTTTTGAATGTCAGTTGACTGAATTTCATGTTTAATGAATAAAGTATATAATAATAATAATAATAATAATAATAATAATAATAATAATAATAATAATAATAATAATAATAATGATGACAGCCATTTATTTTGTGAGAAAGACAACTAAATAATTTGAAACATAAATAAAAAATATGCAGTTTGGACTTGGGGAATGGTGGCATTTAAATACAATAAATAAATGATACAATAATAAAATCAACAAAATAACCCCATATTGAAAGGAAGGGATAGTTATCCAGAGATTATATCAAAAACATTTCTTAGGCACTTGGACTAGATACATCATTTGGCATGCATACTGTATGCTAGTTTAGTAGCTCAACAGTTCACCATAATGCTAGAGAAAAAATATGCTGAATCCTTAGTATCACATATATTGAGTTGAATAGTCTATATGGCATTCCTTTTATAGCCATCAAAACTTATTGTACCTAGAAAGCTTGGGTGAGTTGCTATTGTTTCTATTAATAGAACTCTGTTCCTTCTGGAATGTGAATTGTGAAAACATGTACTATTTTCATTCTCCAAGCAACTGTTGTTGAGTGACATTATCAGTTGCAATTATTAAATGGTACACTATGAAAACATTTAGAGCTGAAGGGTCAGATAATTGGGCATGACCATCAAAGGGAAAAATGGTAGAGAGGGCAAATCTGATCCTTTATCAGCACACTTCAATACTTTAATATTTCTAAATCCCTGTGACAAAAAAATACCCAGATTTAATCAAGACTTTTAAGTTTCCAATTTAAAAAAAAATAAAGAACAGTAAACATTTTTTTCTTACATATCAAATCTAACAATTAGTCTGAATTTCCAAGCCTTCTCTGGCATATCTCCTCTGTCATTTATTTTCCTGATAAGGAATAGTTGGGAAAAAACTTGAGCAGAGTTTATTTTTCCTTCCTGCCTATATTTCAAACCAGTACATGAACAAAAAACTGTAAATAAAAGAAAGGGAACAGAAAAAAAAATCACACTAGAGCACTGCCAGAGGAAAATAAAGCTTGGGAATATAGAAGTACATGTGCAATTTGAAAACTGTAAACTTCCATATTCAATATTTATGGCTAGAAAGATTAATAGCATGCAATTTATAGAAATAATTGTAAATTATTCTTATAAAAGATTTGAGGGATCACACAAGGAATTCCATATATATCATACAAGGAACTCCATAAGTCCATATCTTCTCACTAAGTATGTTCAAGAAAACACAGCTTATATGTCTTTGTATGTGCACATTAAGTTTTGTAAAGATTCATTTGTATTCACTATTATATATTTGTTAATATACATTGTTTATAACTTGTGATATTATTAATATATTTATGAACTTGTGACCAATTCATTTATATGATGTATGTATTTCCAAAAGATTTCCCACCAATAATCAAATTGGGAGATCTGCTCTTCACTTTTAGTGTTCATATTGTTGTTAAGCCACTTCTTTTACTAGCTAACATAATAAATATGTGCATGACTTAAATTTTAGACTACGTAAGTTGTGTTTGAACTGCATGGTCTTATATCTGCCAATTTTTCAAAATTTTTCACTCTAGGACCCACAACATTTTTCTACCCATCACAAAAATCTTCAGGTATGAAATGAATTAAGTTCACTTCCATAATTAGTCAAAATAATGTATCTTTAGGGCTTTCTTAAAGGTCACCAGAGATTCTTAGACCTCTTATTCAGCAGTCCCCAATCTTTTTGATAGCAAGGACCAGTTTTCTGGAAGACAATTTTTTTATGGACTGGGGGTGGTGGTTTTACTTTTGCTTGTTTGCCCGCAGTTCACTTCCAGCTGTGTGGCCTGATTCCTAACAGGCTAAGGACCGGTACCAGTCCAAGGTCCAGAGGTTGGGGAACCATCTTACAATATTTTGGTTGAGTACTCACAGAAGTTCAAACAGCAACTATAAGCAGCTCCCCCCAAAAGTCTTAATGAGTAGTAGTGATCATGTAAGAACAAAGTACTCTCTGGGCTGCTTTGGATGGAGGCTTCTAAGGGCGTTCAAGATAATTATTTATATTATGCTGCAAAGCAAACTGGCAACCAATCCAATCATTTTAATAGTGGAATGATCAGCCTTAGTCACTCTAGAGATCAATAATAAACTAGCATTAAAACTCATTGTAAGAATACATACCTAAGACATATCTCAGCTGAACTTCATAGGAATATGCTTTTTCAAGAATTCACACCATAGAGTGGCATTGTTTTATAAGAACAGTGATGGTGGACAAGCTTTATTTTGCTTGTATGCACATTTTTAGCAGATAAGCGCAACACATTTAAGTGGTATCATAAGGCATTCAGTTGTTTTTAAAATGGAAGAGTATGGGGAAGGAATCACTTGAGATATCAATTATGCAATTAATACATTTACAGTTAATTGATATCATTGCATTTAGTATATAGGACTATCATATCTGGGCTGCAAAACTCCAGATGGTCACTAGATGGCAATACATAATAGGTTTTTAATCTGCATATTTGCCACCTAATTCTGGTACTCCTATTATTAGATTGGAGAAAATACCAGGATCAAAAGCCAGAGTTGAACGGAACCTCAGAGGCCCTCTAATCCAACATAGTGCTCAGTACAGATCCACTGTGCATTTCAGACAGTCACCAACCTCTTTTCAAAGTTCTCCAGCAATGAGAAACACAGCACCATGGAACACAGCTCCATGAAACAACTTATTTGATTGGTTAACAGTTCTTAACATTAGAAAGCTCTCTAATATCTAACCTGAATTTATTTCCCCTTAATTCCAACATATTCCTCTTAATCTTTTGCAGGCTAAACCTATCCAATTCCTCAAGCTGCTCTTCACGTTACTTTATGCCAGCCTCCTCAGCAGACATTCTTGGTCACCTTCCTATTGTGAATCAAATATTAGCAGATCCCTTTGTTTCTTCTTTCACCTTCTGACAAATGAAGTTGTCAGTAAGGGAACACAAGACTTGTTGGACCTCCGTCTCTTCAGAGTTAGATTTCCAGCTGGAATTTGGAAACCTTTCATTGTTGTCATCATACGTCTTCTTTGAAAGTGGGGTCATCTATTAAAGAAAGGCCATATCTTCTGCTTGCCCAAGCCATCTATAATAAACTTACAGAAAAAAATACTTTTGTTTCTCTAGGAGTATCTAGATGGAGTCTGATATGAGTTTTATTCTGTTCATCAATTTGATCCATTTCAAATGTTTTGGGAAAACTGAATCAACTTGATTCGTCGCTTCAGTTTGATATGACATTCTGTTTTGCTTCAGAAATAACATTTAATTTGGACATTAAATTAAAGCATTTTCAAATTGAACGAGAATTTTCCATAGCCTTATAAATAATATTTCCTGGCTCGTAAAAATATTTTTGCATGCTATGGAGAAATTTGTATTTTTAAAGGCAAAGTGTTGATTATAAAACAGGCATATACACAGAAATACTCTTGCAACATTGATGACCAATTGTGCATGTATTGTGTACAAAACAATATAATATATTATTAATGGAGACATATAGTTTCAGAGCAACCATGAGTAGAATCTGGGATGTATGATAGAAAATTTCTCCCCAAATTGACATTCCTCTTAGGAATCTTTTCATAAAGGTTAAACAATCATAAATTCATTATATTCTACCAAAAGATATGTTCTCCACATTTCAGCATTTGCCCATACTGTTAATTATTGCTGTCAGTTCCCAGGCAACACTTGTTCGTAAGAACCTGCATTAAGTTATATTTGCACCTTGAAGACAAATATATGGAGCAGAGGGTCATTATCACACAAATATTAAATATTTGTATCCTACATTTTATATTATTATTACATATAAATTATCCTATTTGTAAATTTACTGTCTGTTTTTGATTGCCCAGTATTTTTTTAAAAATTATAATCTTGCTAATTGAATCATTTTGCTATATACTTGCCAGATCTTTTTGAATATTAGAATATATACTTAAACTATTTATGATTTGTTGTGTTTTTAAATCATAAGATAATTTTAACACAACAGACAAAATAAATGTATATTTCCATTGGTTTATATCATAAGGTTGACTCCTCAATTCAAAGGTTTGTGCGGGGAGTTTATTTGGCAATAATAAGAAAGCCCTGGCATTCCCCCCCCTCCCCCCAAGATGCATAGACTACAATGCAGCCTATGAGATTTCCTCGTAGTCTTCTATCCAAGTACCTACAAACAGTTACGGGAGAAGAGACTGTCAAAAAGTCAGCTATAAATCTAGTATAAAACTATATGGCTATTTATTAGAATGAAATAATTGGCTATTCTAAATTCAGCACTTACTAATAATTCTGAAAGATTACAGTATTGCTTGCTATATATAGAAGTCAGACTTGAGGTGGATATTAACTGAAAAGGAGATTAATTAAATTTTGGAAAATTTATTAATGCCAATTATTAGTATATTTTACATAAAATTAATAAATATATATTTACAATACACAAAGAATAGACATATTAGATTCCATCAGTTTCATTTAAGTTCTTTCCTATTAAATGGTCTGGACACTGCATGAAGACAACTGATACTTCTGAGTGTAAAAACAAATGTATGAATGCAGATAACAAAAATCGACATGGGTAGGATGGAGAACAAATGCTTAACAAGGTATTTTTATAAACCTGGCAGATCAGTAACAACAAATAATAGAAAGAAGCATACCTTGTCCTTGAGGAATTCCATAAAACTCAGCAGCTATTCTTGCTGCCTCTTTACGATTCCCCTTTACAATATAGAAATGACTGAGTATTGCAAGACTGATTTTTACAAAAAGTTTAAAGCAGAAAAGTGAAAGTATTGTAAAGTAGACATTGTATAGTTGTTGGGCAAAAGGCCGATTTTCCTCTACAACAGTCATTGCTGCACAAGTGTCTTTGTCAGTGTTTAGAAACAGCTCTGAAATATGTTGCTAAGATCATATGGCTCCAGCCAGACACTCCTAGGGAACAGCTGGTCCTGAGGAAAGAAAATATCAGCTGGTCATGATGTATGCAGCTCAAAATATGAGGATTATTTATACTGTAAATAGCATTGAGTTCACTAGCACTCCCACTAGCTTGATGGTATTTAACTGAAGAATACATACAAACAGCTTTAAAAAATCAATTATAAGGGGCTGGTTTAAAAGGATCAATAAGTGCAAGTTTTGGGCTGTTGAAGAATGGATCTCAAATTGTATTATTTACATTATATAATGTCAGAAGGAAGAGCAGCCAAAAAAGTACCACTCAGTCACAGTTCAGCTAGCATTCAATTCTGTTTGTCAAGATATTCTAGCTCCTGTTGTTCTTTTTAAGTATCCTGTATCCACGAGAACTTCTGCTTCATCAATCAGCTATACTCATTTGAATAGCATAAAGCATATTAAAATGCCCCTTATGAGCTGTCACTGCTGTTTTAAATCTTTGGCCTGAATGAGAATGTTCTCAATTATAGTTACTCATACAGATACAAGTATACCTACTCTGATACAGGATTGTCTATTCTTATATGCCAGCGATGGTGAACCTTTTTTGGCTCGCGTGCCACAAGTGGGGGGAGCGCAGGGGGGGTCGTGTGCGGGCGTGCCGCACCCATAATGCAATGTGTGACCCCCCCAGTGTGCATGCGTGCACAACAGGCACTCCCCCCCATTTTTACATGCTTTTTTCACCCTCCCCAGGCTCCAGAGGCTTTATAGGAGCCTGGGGAGGGCGAAAAGAGCCTCCCCCCTCCCCCCCGGAGGCCCTCTGGAGGCTTCAGGTATCGTCCGGAGGCTTCCCTGAAGTCTTCGGAATGCTTAAAATGACCCTCCGAGCAAACCAGAAGTCCCTCCGAGCAAACCGGACGGTCCCTGAAGCCTCCGGAGGGCCTCCGGGGGGGGGGCGGGGGAGGCTCTTTTCACCCTCCTCGGGCTCCTATAAAGCCTCTGGAGGGTGAAAAATGGCTTTTAAAAATGGTGAACTCAGCTGAGAGGGCAGCACCTCGCGTGCCCTGACAAATGGCTCTGCGTGCCACCTGTGGCACGCGTGCCATAGGTTCGACATCACTGTTATATGCTGTGCATAGTCATGGTTTTTCTCCATGGTCTTAATTTTACTTACCAGAATTTTAGACAGGATTCCTTAATACCCTCAAAGGATGGTATGGCACTTGATGCTGAGTAGATCTTTTTTTTTTTTTTTTTTTGCTACATTCTACTGCTTATTTTATTATAATTTTAAAATGTATATGGGATCCTTTAAATGAAATTTTCCTTGCAACCTAAGCTGCTGAAAACTCCAATAACTAAGGTTATTGCACAGTAAAAGATTAAGGAAAAATTAAATAAAAGAAGACCAAACTAATGACAAAATATATAGTTACTGGCTTCAGAACTAATAATAAAGCTATTGTGGTGGATATCTTCTGCCTTTGGGATTGACTATCAACAGTAAATGAATCAGCAGTTAAGAAATATGCAGCAGATTAGCCCTTAGTTTCCAAGGCCTAGCAATGAAGGCCTTGGAAAAGATCAACATGTCAAGAGGTACCTATGCCAACAAAGATCAGGATCATGCAGGCAATGTTTTTTGTGTAATGCTATATGGAGGCAAAAGTTAAGACTTTGGAAAACAACACAAAAACAATATTGGCACTTCTGCAGACTAATGAGGATTCATACTGACAGCCAGTTTGATCTAGTGGTTAAGGCACTGAAAGTAGGAAACCATGACTTCATGTCCAATTTAGCTATGAAAGCCAGTTGGGTGACTGCACCAGCCACTCTTTCGAAGCCCAACCCACCTCCCAGATGGTTGTGGGGAAACTAGGAGAATGAAAGAGTATTAAATGTTTGCTGCCTTGAGTTACTTTATAAATAATAAAAATAAATACATACATGCTACACATCTCTAAAATAGTGGGAAGAGCACGGTAGCAGAGATAGATGCCACATGGTGAATTTTGGCCATGGAAAATTCTCTGGAAAAGGAGAGATAATGAGATTGCCCACATGTAGCTTCTAATGTAGCCTGTACGGATAAGATTTGCTGAATTTCATTTCTTAATTGCTTTTAAAAGTTTCCTGTGCTTTTTAGACACTTGGAACATTTGAAATAACTAGTTCTAGAACACCAGGGGAGTTTCCTTCAATCCTTAGTGAAAGTAATTTTAAATAGAAGGTTAAGAAATTTTTTAAAAAATTCTTTATGTTAAAATGAACAACAAAAGGGTATTTAGAATGCTGATTTTAGACGGTTATAAATGAACTAAGACTCCAGATGAATTTGAAATAATTATAAAATAAACTAAGTAGTCATTAATTATAAGAATCTTCTAATGAAAAAATGATGTTGTTTTGAATTCTTTTAAAAAAAACATAAGAT
Source organism: Natrix helvetica (assembly GCF_964273705.1). NCBI lineage: Eukaryota > Metazoa > Chordata > Lepidosauria > Squamata > Natricidae > Natrix > Natrix helvetica. The sequence goes on along the minus strand of NC_138558.1, from coordinate 49,127,677 downwards.
GGGACTTTGAAGTTGGATACTAGAAGGAACCAGAAGGAACTAAAGAGTATAATTAAATTTTACTTACTAATATAGAATGGAGTAGATCAGATGTATTAGAGGATATTTGTGAATATGGACCTATGTGTTAATTTTAAAAATGTCTGCCACTATATATACTGTAGATTGTGTTTAAAAGATATTGTGGAAAAGGAACATGTTTTATTGGAAAGACTGAAACTGATCTGAAAGCAGATGTAAAAGTGACAGGTACAAGAATGATACAGAAAAAGACGACGGGATAATTTCCTCCAGCTAACTTGCTGTGGTTAACTCACCAAGGCCAACTCGCCGCAGCCAATTCACCATAGCCATTTCACCTGGGACAACTTGCTGAGGGACAATTTAACAATTCTATTTAATTATTTAAAATAAAACATTTTAATTTTTGCCATTCAAATTTCATTCTGTCCCTCCTTTTGCAACCTTTTTAAAATGATTCTATTCCACCATTTCTTTGATATTAATGTAACTCTTGTCCCGCAGAAACTTGACCATGGCAAGTTGGCTGCAACAAATTGTCATAGACCCGGAAAAAGATGCTACAATGGATATACAAATGAAATTTGCTGATAACTTAATAATTGAAATAGATTTATTCTCATAATTGCAAATACAAGCAAGATATGAAAAAGATAAGAGAATGTATGATTTTAATATGGGAAGCAGAGCTGATACTCATGGGAATAGAAGAAAAAATGACCAAGAAGTTATTTAGCTATCTATTACAAATTAGATTGGAAGAAGAGGTTAAGGAAATAATGATAGCATAGGCAAAAAAAAATTGGTTACATGATCAAGTTAGAAAAAAGGCAACAACTATGGGAAAGGAATTATAAATTAACTATGTCAACAGCGTATAAAGAAAATTTGTATAAATGTTTTACAGATGACACATGGCACTCGAAAGATTAGCAAAGATGTTTAAAGATAAATCAGCAAAATGTTGGAAATGTCAACAACGTCCGGGCTTGTACTATCACATGTGGTGGACATGTCCAGAAGCAAGGAATTATTGGATTGAAAGAAGCACATGGTTAGACAAAACGTTACATTGAAGTATAGAGTTAAGACTAGAGACATTTTTATTGGGTATCTTAGCAGAGAAATATAACAAAGAAGATACATATTTGATTATACATATAACAACGGCAGCAAGAATTGTATTTGCACAATTGTTGGAAGTGTAAAAAAACACCAGGCACTTTTTATCATGTGTGGTGGACATGCAATGAGGCCAAAAGATATTGGAAAATGATTCAATCATGGTTGGGACAAATGGTGGGAGATCAAATTTTGTTTAAACCAGAAATTTTTCTCCTAGGCATAATATCGGAGGGGTTTAAGAAAAATGTACTCTATCTAATTATACATGTACTAACTGTGGCGCGCATAACTTTTGCGCAGTATTGGAAAAAAGAAAATACAAAAAAAGCCTTTAAAAGTCCTGAATAAAAGCCCCCAAAAGCGTGGAAAACAGTAAAAAAAAAAAAGCTCTGAAAACAGGCAGAAAAAAAGCCTAAAAAACGGCCTGAAAAAAGCCCCCAAAATGGTCTGAAAACAGTCCTAAAAACAGGGCATGCAGAGGCCAAAAAATGTCTGGCGGGTGGGCGGGGCTTCAGCAATATTTGGTCTATAAGACACACAGCCATTTTCACCCCCTTTGAGGAGACAAAAAGGTGTGATATTAGGTTGAAAATATTCATTTTAGTGGACAGCATAATTGACAGCCAGGCTGGAATTGATTAAATCATGCAAATAATAGCAAACAGGGAAAATCCCTTATAATACGAATTTCTCTGATCGTACAGATGTGACACTCCAGAATCCGCATAAAGACACACACCAAAGAAAAAATATTTGCAAATCAAGCTAAGGGCATCCTACTGGAGCTACCTGTCCACCAAATTAAATATTGCAAAGGGCACATTTACGCACACCTCACCAAGGACTGTCGTCCTTATAAATATTACCAACCTCTATACCCAAAATTGTTGCTACTCCAAGGACTGTTTCCATGCTCTCGAATAACAGAATAGCAGAATTGGAAGGCTCCTTAGAGGTCTTCTAGTCCAACCCCTTGCTCAAGCTGGAGACCCTATACCAAGAATGGCTAACCTGTTCCAGACCCGGTGCCCAAAGTGCACATTCGTGCAATTGCGTGGGCGCGTGCCCAAACCCCCAAAATGCAATGTGTGTGCACCCCCACGCCTGCACCCTGGCCCCTGCGCATGTGTGGCAGAAACGCGAAGACCTGCTGGCCAGCAGGAGGTGCGTGCAAATGCACAGCAGAACTGAACTGGGGTGATGCCTCGCATGCCCACAGAGGGCACTCTGTGCCACCTCTGGCTCGTGTGCCCTAGGTTCATCACCACGACCCTATACCATTTTAGACACAAGTGGCTGTCCGGCCTCTTCTTAAAAAGCTCCAGTGTTGGAGCACACATAACTTCTGGAGGCAAGCTGTTCCACTGGGTAATTGTTCTCATTGACAGGAAATGTCTCCTTAGTTCCAGGTTGAATCTCTCCTTGATTTGTTTCAATCCGTTGCTTCTTGTCCTGCTTTTTGTGGTTTGCAGACTAGGTTGCTGCAACTGTTCCTGCAACTCTTCTTCACAAGTTTTAGCCTCCAGTCCTGTTATCAACTTTGTTAGAAACAAAGAAAAATGAAATGCACAGGTACAGTATAGGTGGTACCTGGCTCAATAATAATAATAATAATAAGTTTGAATTTATTAGCCGCTCCCTTTCCAAGTAGGACTCGGGGCGGCGTACAATGGGGCATATAAAACACAGAAAATATATAAAACACATAGGCGTACATACAGAACATACATACAGATACACAAACACGGACTCGGAGGAGGTAAACAATTTACATCATATAGACAGTTAAAAGACCCGCATTAAAATACCCCAATTGTAAAAACCCGATATAAAATTAAGATTTAACGTTTAAAATACAATTTAAAAACAGTTAGGAGGAATAAGAATAATTACGATTGAGCCAGGCCAGATAATTGAAAGAGGTGGGTCTTCAGCTGTACACGGAAGGAGCGGAGATCGGAAGTAATCCTGATGTCACGGGGGAGGTCATTCCACAGGGCTGGGCCCACCACAGAGAAGGCTCTGCTCCTGGGTGTCGCCCCCCGGCACTGTTTGGCGGACGGCACCCGGAGAAGTCCCTCTCTGTGTGAGCGAATTGGTCGTAGGGATGTGTGGGGCAGGATGCGATCCTGCATATAACTAGGCCCTGTGCCATGAAGCGCTTTAAAGATCATAATCAAAACCTTGAAACGCACTCGGTAGACCACAGGAAGCCAGTGCAGCTCGCGCAGGAGAGGTGTTACAGGGGAGTACCTAGTCCTCCCCATAATCACCCGCGCGGCCGCGTTCTGGACCAACTGTAGTCTCCGAGTGCATCTCAAGGGAAGCCCCATGTAGAGAGCATTGCAGTAATCCAGGCGAGACGTCACTAGCGCATGGGTGACTGTGCGTAGGGCATCCCGGTCCAATAAGGGGCGCAATTGGCGCATCAGGCGGACCTGATGGAACGCCCCCCTTGCCACGGCTGTTACATGGTTATCCATGGACAGCCGGGCATCCAGGAGGACGCCCAAATTGCGCACCTGTTCCATGGGGGCTAGTTGGACGCCCCCGATGGCCAGAGATGGAAACACCTGGTTGAACCGGGAGGCCGGAAGCCACAGCCACTCCGTCTTGGAAGGGTTGAGTTTTAGTCGGTTGCCATCCATCCAGACCCGTACGGCCTCCAGACACCGGGACATCATTTCGACGGCCTCATTGGGGTGGTTCGGGGTGGAAATGTATAGCTGAGTATCATCAGCATACAGATGATATCCCACCCCAAAACCACGGATGATCTCGCCCAGCGGTTTCATATATGTGTTGAACAGGAGAGGCGAGAGTACCGATCCCTGTGGCACTCCACATGTGAGTGGCCTCCGGGTCGAACTCTGCTCCCCTGTCAACATATAGTATATGTGAGTAGTAATAGCAATAGTAGTAACTGTGAGAGGGATCTTGGAGTCCTCGTGGACAACCATTTAAATAGGAGCCAGCCGTGTGCAGCAGCTGCCAAAAAAGCCAATGCAGTTCAAGGCTGCATCAACAGAGGGATAGTATCAAGATCACATGAAGTCTTAATACCACTTTATAATGCCTTGGTAAGGACACACTTGGAATACTGCATTCAGTTTTGGTCGCCACGATGTAGAAAAGATGCTGAGACTCTAGAAAGAGTGCAGAGAAGAGCAACAAAGATGATTAGGGGACTGGAGACTAAAACATATGAAGAGCGGTTGCAGGAACTGGATATGTTTAGCTTAAGAGAAAGAAGGACTAGGGGAGACATGATAGCAGTGTTCCAATATCTCAGGGGTTGCCACAAAGAAGAGGGAGTCAAACTATTCTCCAAGGCACCTGAGGGTAGGACAAGAAGCAATGGGTGGAAACTAATCAAGGAGAGAAGCAACTTAGAATTGAGGAGAAACTTTCTGACAGTTAGAACAATTAATCAGTGGGACAGCTTGCCTTCAGAAGTTGTGAATGCCCCAACACTGGAAGTCTTTAAGAAGATGTTGGATAGCCATTTGTCTGAAATGGTATAGGGTTTCCTACTTAGGCAGGGGGTTGGACTAGAAGACCTCCAAGGTCCCTTCCAACTCTGTTATTCTATTCTATTCTATTCTATTCTATTCTATTCTAAATGTTGAATAAACTTCTTCCTCTCCAAGCAGTGACTTTAGTATCATTTTTATGCAAATCCAATGTCAGGGCAGCCTCCATCAGTAACCAAGAAGGAAACCACTCAACTTCATTTTTCAGAATTAAGAGTACTTTTACTGGTTATGAGTAGATAGCAGCTAGCAAAGCAAGATCTGAGGCAAAAGCACGCGCAATCATAGATATCAATATGTGACCCAGCTCCCTCCCCATAGTGATCCCAACCCCCAGTCCAATCCCCACGCCCCACAGGTGTCATGTGGGCTGCACTTTCAAAACCCATCATCAGGATGGTATGCCGGACGGTTGGCCTTGGCGGCAATTCCACTATCTGCAGCATGCGCAGTAGATGGTGAGAAAACGACTCCCTTCTTCATTCACTCCTGTGCTCAAGCTTTCCCTCCCAAATACCATATATCTCCCCCCTCCCCGTTTCAATGGCAGCCGAAAGCGAGCAGCAAAGCAGAGGCTGACATCCGGCCCTCCGTCAGGAAAGGACATCACCCCTGGAAAATGTAGAAAGAAAACAGGAACAAGATAGATAAGTATGGCAATATGAGTTAGGGCTTATCGGGATAGGCAGAGTAGAATTTTCGCAAAAGCCTAGGAGCTCTAACATGGGACTTATCAACCCATTCAGCTTGGGATGGGGGAAAATGTTTCCAGGAGACTAGATACTGAATCTGATTTCTACGTCTCCTGGAATCCAAAATCTCTTTGATCTCAAAATGTTGCTCTCCTTCGATGAGAAGAGGGGCAGGAGGTGGCGGTATGGGTGTCCGAAAAGAAGAGGTGTGCACTGGTTTCAAAAGGTTAACATGAAACACGGGGTAAATGCAGTTGAGATACTTTGGCAATTCCAACCGTACAGAAACAGGATTAATGATCTTCACAATAGGAAACGGACCAACATACTTAGGCCCTAATTTCTTCGACTTTTGGGTAATTTGGAGAAATTTGGTAGACAGAAAAACTTGATCTCCAATCTTGTACTCCCTTTCTTTCACCCTCCTTTTGTCAGTTTGTTTCTTGTGTGCTCGATGAGCAGCTTCCAATGTCTTTCGGGCTATAGGCCAAACCTTTTGGAGCTGGTCACTCTACCCGGAGAGGGACAAGATTTGTGGTTTTTCACAGGGCAGTTCTGGGATTGGCACAAAGTCTTGCCCAAAGACAAGTCGAAATGGGGTGAAACCGGTGCTGCTGTGCACAGAGTTGTTGTACGCTACTTCAGCATGTGGTAGCAGTTCAGTCCAATTATCTTGCTGATAATTGATAAAACACCGGTGGTATTGCTCCAAAACAGAATTAGTCCTTTCACAAGCACCATTAGTCTGAGGATGGTGGGCAGAACTTATCCCTTGGGCGGAGCCAATCAACTTCAAAAATTCCTTCCAGAAGAGGGAGGTGGACTGTACCTCTCTATCTGATATTATGCGCTCTAGCACTCCATGCAAATGGTAAACATGTGTAATAACCAATTTAGCTAAGGACTTACCTGAAGGGATCTTGGAACAAGGCACAAAATGAACTTGTTTAGAGAACAAATCCGTGACTACCCAGATCACGGTATTTCCTTGACACTCAGGTAATTCAACAATGAAATCCATTGATATTTTCTTCCATGGCGATTCAGGACGGGCTACAGCTTGAAGCAGGCCTTGGGGCTTCCCTGGAGGTCACTTAGCAGCAGCACATACAGGACAACTGGCCATGTATGATTCAATGTCTTTTTTCAAAGAGGGCCACCAAAATTGTCTTTTGATGAGATGCAGAGTTTTCACAAACCCAAAATGGCCAACCATGCAGGAATCATGAGCTCGTTGTAACACCAAAGGCTTCATGCTTGCAGGAACATATAATTTAGGGCCTATCCAGGCCAGTCCATTTTTCATGGTGCATTCATTTGAATGTTCCTTAAACCAGTAGTCGGACTCAAGGCTTTCCTTGATTTTGCAGATGGGGTCCATTGTGACCTCCAACTTAGGGTCGCTTTGGCTTCTGGTAACCATTGGAGCAGCAAGAATTTTCGCTGGGATGACGGGAAGTACCACGCTCAACTTGGAGCTGTTGTATTGTGGGAGTCTGGATAATGCATCCGCCATAAAATTCTTCCCTCCAGGGTTGTACTTTAGGGTGAAATTGAACCGGTTGAAATGTTGCACCCAGCGCATTTGTTTAGGAGAAAGTTTTCGAGGGGTCTTTAACGCTTCCAAATTTTTGTGATCAGTCCACACCTCAAAAGGGTGTTTAGATCCCTCAAGGAAATGTCGCCAGGTCACCAAAGCCCACCCGACTGCAAAAGCCTCCTTTTCCCATATAGCCCATTGGCCTCTCCGTTTGACTTAAGGAGATTTGTAATGGGTAGCGCAATGCTGGCAAAGGATGGAATAAATTGACGATAAAAATTCGCAAATCCCAAGAAACTCTGTAATTGTTTGCGGGTGCGGGGGGGGGGGGGGTGCCCATTCCATTCCATTCCTATTCCTATTCCTATTCCATTTTATATCTTCTATTCCTATTCCTATTCCTTTCTATTCTATTCTATTCTATTCCGTTCCATTCCATATCTTCTATGCTATGCTATGCTATGCTATGCTATGCTATGCTATGCTATGCTATGTTATTCTATTCTATTCTATTCTATTCTATTCCAATATTCTAATTAGTCTAGTTTAGTTAGTCCAGTCCATTCTATTCTTTATTCCATTCCATATTCCATTCCACTCAACTTCACTCCCTTCTAACAGGCATAGAATCAAAATCATATGAAGTATTAGTACTGCTTTATAAGGCCTTCGTAAGGCCACACCTGGAATACTGCATCCATTTTTAACCACCGCATTACAGAAAAGATGTTGAGACTTTGTAAAAAGAGCAGAGAAGAGCAACTAAGATGATCCAAGGCCTGGAGACTAAAACATAGGAAGAATGGCTGCAGGATTGGAGTATGGCTAGTCTAGAAAAAAGAGGGACCCAGGGTGACATGATTTGAGTATTTGAGGGGTTGCCACAAAGAGGAGGGGTTCACATTATTCTCCAAAGCACTTGAAGGCAGGACAAGAAGCAACGGATAGCGACCAGCCAAGGAGAGAAGCAACCTAGAACTAAGAAGAAATTTCCAGACAGTGAGAACAATTAACCCGTGGAACCGCTTGCCACTGGACCTTGTGGGGGCTCCATCACTGGAGGCTTTCAAGAAGAGACTGGGCAGCCACTGGTCTGAAATGGTATAGGGCTGTGATGGCAAACCTATGGCACATGTGCCACAGGTGGCACGCGGAGCCATATTGGGTGGCATGCCAGCTGTTAGCTCCGGCAAGCATGCACACACCGGCCAGCTGATTTTTCACATTTCCAGAGGGCCTGGGGAGGCTGTTTTTCGCCCTCCCCAGCCTTCAGGAAAGCCTCCAGAGCCTGGGGAGGGTTTGCGTATGCACATGTGTGGGAGGAGGTCACGCGCGAATGCGCAGTTGGGTGGGGAGATTGGGCACGCGTGGGCGCAATTTTGGCACACCATAAGAAAAAGGTTAGCCACCACTGGTATAGGTTCTCCTGCTTGAGGAGGGGCTGGACTAGAAGACCTTCAAGCTCCCTTCCAACTCTGTTCTGATTGATATTCTAAGGTTCTAAACTCCAGGTGATAAACCTAAAGACATGCGTGGAGCACCGTGAATTCTAGCCAGGGGCTGAAGCGATGTGCAAGTGATAGAAAAGACTTGGCACTTTCCAGGAAGAGGGTCATGAGAGACTTTTGTGAGATGGGTTTGGCTTGGTGCTGCAGGAGGCCTTTATGACGCGCTGAGAAGACATCATATTAAGGCCCTGTTCATGTTAAAAACAGCCCAGAGCCTATTCGGGGTTTCTCCCAAGATGGAGCTGTCAGCTCCGTGTCTTGGGTGTTGGGCTCTTGAGAAGTATATTATACTTCTCTGCAAAAATTCCCCCTTGATCTTAGTCTTCTTTATTATCTGGAAGATCCTGAAAACATTCACAGTGGTACAGGTGACTTTCGGATGGCTCCAAAGAAGCTTGAGTTACCTCTTCAACCCCTTTAAATGGTTCTCCAAGGCAGAACCGGTAAGTTTTTGAGACTCCTATCCCAGAGGGAACAAATCGTAGGGAGGGAAAATGGGACTTTCCTTTCTTTTTTTAAACAAGGTTTTTATTAGGTAAACGTTAAAAACATTGGACATAGTGCGACATTTCTGGCATAGACATTTCCATAGAAGTTTTTTGATCTTACAACAATAACAATTTATATTTTTTACATAGGTAGGTGTAATCAGTCAAATTACCTACCCATTAATTCCTTTCGTTATATAGTTACTATCAGTACATATAGATATCCAATTCCTACCTATCGTACAATATTAACACCACATTTTCCAGTTCTTATCCGTGTTTTTCTGTCCCAATTTTTTTCCCTTGTCTCTAACCATCGGTATCATTTTGTCCCAGATTTCATGGTATTCCGATGTGACTTTTCTTAATAAGGTGAATTCAAGACCTGAGCTTTGGGACATTAATTCAGTCTGATGAAGAAACTTGGTGTTTAACAGAAGAATAGAGTTGGAAGGGGCCTTAGAGGTCTTCTAGTCCAGCCCACTGCTCAAGCAGTTATATCAGTTCGGACAAATGGCTGCCCAGTCTCTTCTTAAAAGCCTTCAGTGATGGAGCAGATACCACTTCTGAAGGAAAGCCATTCTACTAGTTAATTAGCAGAGTAATGGAATAACAGAGATAGAAGGGGCCTTGGAGGTCTTCTAGTCCAACCCCCTGATCAAGCAGGAGACCCTATACCAATTCAGACAAATGATTATCCAATCTCTTCTTTAAAACTTCCAGTGTTGGGGCATTCACAACTTCTGTAGGGAACTTCTGTTCCACTGATTAATTGTTCTAACTGTCAGGAAATTTCTCCTCAGTTCTAAGTTGCTTCTCTCCTTGATTAGTTTCCACCCATTGCTTCTTGTTCCACCCTCAGTTGCCTTGGAGAATAGCTTGACTCCCTCTTCTTTGGGGCAACCCCTGAGATATGGGAACACTGCTATCATGTCTCCCCTGGTCCTTCTTCTCATTAAACAAGCCATGCCTACTTCCTGCAATCGTTCTTTATATCTCACTTAGCAAAAGAAATTTTGGGCTCATTTGTGTCCGGAAGTCGAGGACTACCTCTACTTGACATATATGCCTAGCAAGAAAGATCTTAGAAAATGATTGTGAAGTTTGGAGGCCAGCTTGTCCATGAATGACATTGGGGGCCATAGCCATCTATTTAAATCATTAAAAATTAGAGATATAATACCATCTGATCAGAACAATACTGGATAGCTGGACTGCATTTATGTAGGGCAGAAACGTGGCCAATCTTCCTTGTGAAATAGGAAATGGTAGAAACTTGGAACATTCCATTAGCTTTGTTGTCCAGTGTATTGTATGAGCTTGGTAACGTTCTCCAGGATGAAGACAACCGCAGAGGCCTTTGGTGTGTGGCTGTTTTGAGAGACAAGTCAAAAGAGTATCAAATGAACATCACCTCTTGGACAAAAAATATTCCTTTTTCTTTTTTCTGTCTCTGCAGGTCCAGCAGAAAAATGAGATCGGCTCACAGGAAACCATTAAAACCATTGGAAAAGGTTTTAAGTCTTTCCAAGCATTTAATCCACCAATTTGTACTTTTTTTGTCATCTACCTACCTACCTACCTACCTACCTACCTACCCAATCTACCTATCTAATCGACCTATTTATCTACCTACCTAATCTATCTATCTATCTATCTATCTATCTATCTATCTATCTATCTATCTATCTATTTATCATCTATCTATCTATCTATCTATCATCTATCTATCTATCTATCTATCTATCTATCTATCTATCTATCTACTATCTATCTATCTATCTATCTATCTATCTATCTATCTATCTATCTATCTATCTATCTAATCTATCTAACTAGCTATATCTGTCTGTCTACCTCTCTAATCATCCTACCTACCTACCTTACCTATCTAACCTAATCTAATCTCTCTCTCTCTCTCCCCCTCTCCCCCTCTCTCTCTCTATCTGTCTACCTACCTAATCTATCTATCTATATCTATCTGTCTGTCTGTCTACTTCTCTAATCTACCTACCTACCTACCCCCACACACCAACACACCCATCAATCTAATCTAATCTAATCTAATCTAATCTAATCATCCATCCATCCATCCATTCTCTATCTGTCTTTCTGTCTGTCTGTCTGTCTGTCTGTCTGTCTATCTATCTATCATCTATCTATCTATCTATCTATCTATCTATCTATCTATCTATCTATCCTAATCTAATCTCTATCTCTAGCTAATCTAATCTCTAGCTATCAATCTAATCTAATCTATCTATCCATCCATACATTATCTATCATCTATCATCTATCTATCTATCTATCTATCTATCTATCTATCTATCTATCTATCTATCTATCATCTATCTATCTAATCTATCGATCTATCATCTATCTATCTATCATCTATCTATCATCCATTGTATCTATCATCTTTCTCTATCTATCAATAGTATATCATAGAAGTGAGTACACTCCCTCACATTTTGTAAATATTTAAGGATATCTTTTCGTGTGACAACAGTGAAGAAATGAAACTTGGCTACAATGTTAAGTAGTGAGTAAACAGCTTGTATAACAGTGTAAATGTGCTGTCCCATCAAAATAATGCAACACACAGCCATTAATGTCTAAACTGCTGGCATCAAAAGTGAGTATACCCCTAAGTGATAATGTTATGTTTCAGCCTACAGCGCTGCCCTGACAAATAAACGGTGCTAGATGAAATGAAACGACAGACAGACCAAGAAAGGCAATAATTTAATGGTGTTTTCCCAATGCAGATCATGGTGATTTCCATGGTTCAGATTTGCTGCCCTCTATTCATTCATTCATTCATTCATTCATTCATTCATTCATTCATTCATTCATTTTCTATAGTCAATGACTCTGGGTAGCTTACAATTTTTGGTGATCTCTGAGTTTGGTTGTTTTTTTTCCTTACAGAGATTTCATGACCCAACTAGCTAATGTCATCAGTGCTAGAAGGGAGTGGGCTGTGTGGTTAGGAGGAAGGACTGTGGGGTTCTTGGTCCTCTTTGAGCTTAGTTGTTTTCTTTTTTTAAAGAGATTTTTTATTGTTTTTTCCATTTATAAAAACTTTCAATCATCACATTAACATTGCTGCATCATCATACCTATATATATCGATCTTATATCGCTTCCATATTTATATACATTCATTTACAGTTCTATAAATTTCTCTATTGCTTCTTGGCTAAATTAATTTTATTTCTGTTATACAACCATTTATACCAATTATCCCAAATTTCATAGTATTCAGAATCTTTTTTTTGTCCTTTAATCTTAATGTTAATTTATCCATTTCTGCGCAATCTAGAATTTTCTGAATCACTAATTCATCTGGGGGAATATTACTCTGTTTCCAACGTTGGGCAAACATTATTCTGGCTGCCGTCAACAAGTATATTAATATATATTTAGTTTTCTTTCTATGTTTCCCCTTAGTTATCCCCAGCAGAAAAAGTTCCGGTTTATATTCAATTGGTTGTTCTATAATTGGTTGTATCCATTTCCAAATTTTAATCCAATACTTTGGCTTGGTTGTTTTCTCGCACACATTTCGTGACCCATCTAGGTAACATCACCAATGCTAGAAGGAGAAGGAGGTCTAATGTTAGAATGATTCTTCTCCTCTGCAGGGAGCACTGAAGATGCTGCCCACCAGATGCCCTACCAGCGTCTTCGTCAACTGCTCGACGAACAGGAGTCCTACCTCTGGACCTACAGTGTGACTTCAGAAGTGGGACCCGATTCCTTCAGCTCAGAGGACACTGAGTCCACCGATACCAGTCAGCATGTGGCGAGTGTCCCTGTGGGGCAGAAGGCCTCGAAAGCCACCTCCCAGGACCGAGAGACATGGGACAGTTTCTCTAGGGAGCTGGATGATTATATGGAGGACGTCTCAAGTTGGTCATCCAGCACGTATGAGACCTCTTCCATCAGTACCTGGACGGACTCTTCTAGCCACTCCACCCTCGTCTTCAGCAGCTTGAAGAGCCACCGGTCCAGTAAATACCACAAACGTGTCCTTCAGAAGCAGAAGAGCAGCAGAGGCTCATCTGAGCGAGCTTCTCCTGAGGCTGCCAAGGTAGAGGAGATGCGCTTTCTGCCTGTGCCCGTACCGTTCATGAAGGAAACCATGATTCAGGGCTTAGAGTCTCACTGGGTAGCCAAGAGGCTCCAGCATCTTCTGGGGATGCCCTGGGTTCTTCTCAGGTCCCCCAAGAGCTTCATGCCCTCTGCTCCCGCTTCCTCCTCAGAGAGGCCCCTGGGGGTCACAGTTGTGGTGAGGAGGCCTCGAGTCCTCGCCTTTGTGGCCGCCGAGACCAAAAAGAAGCTGGAGCTTCACCTGAAGAAGAGAGTCCAACTGAAGCGTTTGCAGCTGCCCTGGAAGGTCCAAGAAGCTCTCAGACACCTGAAGTCATCTCCTCCTCCTCCTCCTCCTCCTCCTCCTCCTCCTCCTCCTCCTCCTCCTCCTCCTCCTCCTCCTCCTCCTCCTCCTCCTCCTCCTCTGCCCAAGATTGAAACTTCTCTAGTGCAGAAACTGGAAAAGAAGGCCAAAAGTTCAGTGGTCACAGGTTCACCATTGCTCCAGAGGTCGCTGGAGGTCATCCAGATGAAGTTGAAGCTTCACCTGGCAAAGAAGTGTGTCGAAATACACGCAGAGGCATTTCCAGAGGTGGTCCTTCGTTCCTGGAGGTGCTCAGACTTGGCCAAGCAGGCTCTGCCCAAGCTGGCACCTTGTGTGGACAAACCTTCGGAAGCTCGCCTGGTTTTCCTCCCCCAGGATGCTAAGATGGAGCTGGCGGTGCAGAGAAAGCATCTGAGTTCCTGTTGGGACCCGGGAAAGCAGTATGTAGAGTCCCTGTCTGGAATGGCCCCTCCTCCAGTTTCCGCCAAGCCCCTCCTGGGCAGGAAGGCAGCTTCCGAATTCTCGGGGGCGCAGACCCCGTTTCTCCAGCAAGGGGGGCGAGAAACCTTGGAAGCCCACGTGAGAAGAAAGAGGCTGCACCATGAATTGGGCCTCCCCAGTGTGGTCAGGAGATCTCTGAAGGCTTTCCTGCCAAGCGTGGCCCCACGGGGTTCAGTAATCCGGCAGACTAAGAGCCGCGTCGAAACTCTGCCATGGAAACTTGGCTTTCTCCCTGATGACACCTGCCTTCTCCTGGAGTTCCACCTTCAGAGGATGAAGCTCCAACAGAGGTGGGGCTTGCCCAGGAGAGTCCTCGAGACCTACCGACGGCTGTTTCCAGAACTTCCTTATAAGGGGAAGAGAGGGGCAGTGAACGGGATAAGACCACTGCTGGGACGGCCCAAGCAGGAAGAAGAGAAGGCTAGAGAAACTCAGGGCCTTCCATTATGTCCAGCTCAACCACCCCTGGTGTTAAAAACAAAGGTCTCGGAGAAGGTGCAGGCCCAGCTGACTAAGACACATCTGGAGGTGTCCTTGCAAAGCTTTCCTGCTGCCCCAGAAATCTCCTGGAGATCTTCTCAGTGGTCTCAATCACTAGTTCCGGAGGAGAAACCTCGAGCCAGGTTTGGCCTTGGAGAAACTCTGATGGGCAATGCGAGGCAGGAAGGAAGCAGTGCTCTCCTGCCAAAGAATGTGGGATGTCTGGGAGATCCCTTTAGATCTACTCTGGAGACCCATTTCAAGAAAAAATCCCTGGAGATTAGATTCCAGTTAATAGGATATGAGATGTTTTCTGGGCCCACCAAATGTGTTTTTCTTCCTAAACTTTCTTCTCTCTCCTCGGAAATCAAACCCAGAACATCTTGTTTGTATTTTGTGGAACAGGACATTGTGGAAAAGATTAACTTGAATATTAAACGCAAGCATTTAATGCATCTTTGGGGCCTTCCAAGTATCTACACTAAATCCTTGAATAAGATGTTTGGCAATGTTGTTGCAGGAGGACCGCCACTAGAGATGGCCAGGCTCAAGATGCGGACTCTGGAAAAGTACATTGGCCGGGAGAGTCAAACAGCCAATGCAATGGGTTCCAGAGAACAGAGATTCTCAAGGAAAGGTCCATGTTTTGTCCATATGGAGATTCTGGATCTTCTGGAGAGGCATGTCCAGCGCAAGAAGCTACAGCACGAATGGGACTTACCATCCATGGTTCAAAGATCTCTTCAGGCCTTTGCCGCACTCTCTTTAGAACCAGAACGTCTCTTGAAGGGGCTTGGCATGGCCACTCCCAGCTCATTCAAGGTGACAATTAAAATAACCGAACGCTTGTTATTCTTGGACCTTGAGACGCAGAAGCTTCTGGAGGCTCACATGAAGAGGCAAACTGCAGCCCATCGATGGGGTCTCCCCAAGCGTGTCCAGGTATCATTGAAAATGTTTCTGCACCCTGGAACTTCCCAAGTTGAGGCCGACCAGGGTGAAGCCGAAGCCCCGTGGAACGCCTACAACCGACTCTTCCAGACTGCCTCAAAGCAACGGCACAAAGCAGAAAACATACGTCGTGTAACCACAGTCAAGGAGGCTCTGCCCAAAGCTGGCCTTCTAGGACGAATGTCCCAAGGAAAAATCTCGATGTCTGGAAGAGAGACTCAGAAGATGTCACCTGGCCAAGAGACCACCCTGGCGTTCCTTAAACAAGAAGAGTTGGATTTTATGGAATTCCATGTACAGCACAAGAAGATCCAGCATGAGTGGGGATTGCCAACTCTTGTGCAGAGATCTCTGCAGGCTTTTACGCCAGTCCCTTCTGAGCCTCCGAGAAGGTCCTTGCCAGGTCTGGTTCTGAAGAGGTTGGGAGAGGGAAGAAAAGCAAGTAGGCTGGTGCATGCGCCACAGCCTATGATAAGAGTGGTGGTCCATTACCTGTACTTTTTAAGTCAAGAGGCAAAGGACCGCCTGGAGTATCATGTGAGCCGTCAGATCCAGGAACACACGTGGGGCCTTCCTCTACTGATCCAAGATTCGTTGAGAGCAATGGTCCCTCCACATCAGGTCCCTGTCGAAAAGGCCCACCGTGAACGTCGTGTGGGATTCCACCTGCAAGAGGGAGTTCATGCTTCCCATTCCAGAAGAGAAGGACCACCCTGGTGGACCTCATCCTGGAAAGAAGCCACCGTCAAGCCGGTGAAGAACATCCACCAGAGGAAACCAGAGGCAAGATCTAGTTCCAGCTTCCCAGAGGCTGCCGTCAGATCCCCTGAGGTCAGGCAGCTTTCCTACATCCATACGTCCTGGGACCGTCTGGAGTTTCACGTCATCCAGAAGAAGATCCAGCATGCCTGGGGCCTGCCATCTGTCATCTTGAAATCTCTGGGCATTTTTGCTCCCTTTCCACTCAACCTAGAGAAGCACACTGGAAGGAGGCCCCAGAGGCTTCCAGGAGACAAGGCAGATGTGGAAACGAAGGCCCAGCAGCTTTGGTTCCTTGACACAAACATACGGCAACATCTGGAGAGCAGTGTGAGGACTATGGTCACAAAGCATAGATTGGAGATTCCAAAACGGATTCAACACCTGTTTCATCCATTCCCCCCTCCTCAGCCCTCTTCCCAGGTTCCAGAACGACTTCTCTGGTCTCGCAAGTATAGACAGCCTCAGGACACATCACTTGCTCCCCAAATTTTGGCACCATTGCAAAAGGCAAAGCACCATTTGGGGGCAATGGAGACACCCCAAAGAGCATTAGAGGTTAATGCAGGGGAGGCTACTGAAACAATAAGGTTCTTTAGTCCCAAAATGATGCCCTCTTTCCTCCCTGTTGAGGAGGGGGATCTTCTGGAATTCCACATCCAGTGGAAAAGGATCCAGCACGCGTGGGGTTTGCCGTCAACGGTGCTACAGTCATTGCAAGCTTTTGCCCCACATCTCTTTAAAGCTGAGAAGTGCACTAGAGGGATGATGGCCAAGGTTTCCCCATGGGATGGAGAAGTGCAAATCATTAGTCAAGACCTCGATTTCTTTAGCGTTGAGGAAAAGGAACGCTTGGAGGCCCACCTGAGACATCTTACATTGAAGCACCGATGGGGACTTCTCGAAAGGGTTCAGCGATCTCTGAGGGCCTTCCTGCCACCCATATCGCCTCCTCCTCACTCTGAGATGACTGGATCCCTGCCGCTCTTGCCCTATCGACCCACAGCCACCTACATGCAGCCTTTGTGGACTTCTAAGGAGACGGAAGATCCTCAAATCCTGCCACCTTCCTCTCCTTCTTTATACACCACCAGGAATGACGTGTCCAATGTTGGTAAGCCTGAAAGGAGAGCCAGCTTCCAAAAAGTGACGTTTGCAAATGGAGGGACCACGCCGAGAGGGAAAAACAGGATGCCTATTCCAGGCGTTAATGCAAAGATGGTCAGCTGGCAGATGGAAGACAGTTCTCCAAGGACAACCAAGCAGACAGACGCTCTAGAAGGACTGGATTCTCCTCCAAAACCTTCAGCGGCTACCAGGGAACTGAAAAGGTCTCCTAAGATACCCATCAGTCTCTCCTACCATTCACCAGTCCCAAAGAAAAGCTCCATGGCCTCGTCAAAATGGCCAGAGGAGAAGAAGAAAAAGAAGAAGAAGATAGTCCGATGGAAGCTAGAGGAAGATCTGGTAGATGATTCCTCTCTGCTAGCAGAAGACAACGAAGCCCAGGATTCTTCTTGGTCCTCAGAAGATGACATGGAAGGGTCAGAAGGGTCCTCGGGAGATGTCACGAGCAGTTCTTCTCTCCAAGAGCCAGAAGCTGCCAAGATGTCTTGCAGGCCTTGGGAGGGCCAACCATATCATTCTTCCATCCCTCAACAAATCTCCTATTTCTTCCCACACTGTGTTCATGTTCCCAATTCCTCCTACGAGGATGTTGTAACGAGACATTATGGACAAGTCAAGAGGAAGCATCATGCAACATGGAGCAGCAGGCTACAAAGGAGAGGAAGGAGGCTTATGTGGAAAGAGTTCCTTGGTCACTCTCTGGGAGAAGCAACCAGGTGCCAAGCCTTTTGTAGAACCCAATTGCCGGAACAGTGGTCTTCTGAATGCGAGAGATTCCTCTGCCTGCCACATCCTTCATCCTCTAGACAAAGCAGGTCCCCCATGGGAGGCCATGATGTTCAATCTCCCAAGGAGAGTAGAAGGGGCCCACTTCAAAAGCTAGACGCCATAAGGACAGATGTTGAACTTCAGGTCCATCATGAAAGTTGTACCTTGACCCTGAAGACAGACAGTGAGGAAGAGGGGAGAAAGGAGAGTGTCACTTTTTCCATTGCTAAGGAGCAGAGCCTTTTGTCCCTGGAGACCAAGTCCCAAGGCGGCCCAGAAAGCATGAGGGGAGATGATTGGGACCAGGGGAGAAGGTCGGAGGTGAAGTGGGAAGACCAGAACAAGGAGGCAGGAGAGTCCCTCAGAGAAGAGATGGGCAGCTGGAGATGGGCTAACTCCTCAGCAATGAGACAACCCCCAAATTTAGCTGAGGGTCCTGCCCTTTCCTTGGTGGCCCACTTGGAAAAAACAAGTGATCAGATCTACAGCACAGTGGTGGGATCTGGAGATCATGGCATCCTAAAGCCAAGTGAGATTCCAGACCGTAAGGACAAGGTCCTCTGGCTGAAAAGACAGGCTCCAGTAGACCTTATGCAAGCAGGAGATATGGGGCAGGGCGGTGGGGCCCAATGTCCTCATCCTAGAGGGAGGAGGCCTATCGACTGTTCCCCAGGAAGGCACCCAGAAGCTGGGAAGAAGAAACAGGTGAAGGTCAGCAGGTCTTCGATGGAAACTCGCCAAGAACTCCTCGACTTCCGGAGGCTGGCCTTTGACCCGAAGCTCAGCCAGGGTTTGGAGATTCCTAGACAGGGGCTCCACAAGATGCCCCAGGAACAGAGGTCTCCAGAGAGCGAGAAGATGACCATTTTAGGTAACATCCTGGAGAAGAAATTGAATCTGCAACAGGGACTGTTCATTTGGAGGCAGAGCTCAAGACCAAAGGAAAAAGAAGGAAGGGGGCGAAAGAGAGAGAAAAGGGGAGGAGGAGGAGGAGGAGGAGGAGGAGGAGGAGGAGGAGGACGAGGAGGAGGAGGAAGAGGAGGAGGAGGAGGAGGACGACAGGCAGGGAGACTACCACAACCATTGTCGTCACCCATGGACAAGCAGAGCTCCGCCCTCTGCACCATTCTGCAGGGGAAGCTCCATCTCTGCAGAGAGATCCTGAAAGGAAAGCTTTGTTTCTGGAGGAAGAGCCAGGAAAAGCCAGGAGGGGTTCCCAAAACCAGGAGAACTGGGAAATCCGGTGGGGCGAATGGAATAAAATCAGGGGCGGTGAAGTAGGAGATTTGTATTCTGCAGTACCTTTTCACTAATAAATCTTCATTTTTGGCAGCGTTGTGTCTAGGGTCTGCCTGAAAGAACATAGAATAAAGGATTGGAAGAGACCTTGGAGATCTTCTAGTCCAACCTGTTAAGTAATTAAGCTCCCCATTAGAAGAGCGAGTATGCAGAGAAGCGTAATGAGAGTGATATGGAATAACATGCACAAGCCAGCATACAGAGACACTGAATAGTATAAAAATATAGTAGTTTATTATGTAGAAATATAGAGGTATTCAGAGTCCGGTTAACAGTCCAAGTCATACACGGTTCAGTAATTCAGTTATCAAAATAGTCAATCTAACACACAAAGTATAGCTAAACAGTAGCAAACCACAATACCTCAAAATACACCGATCAGCTTCTAACAAAACAGAGAGCTAACAGCCATTCTGACTCCCTCTTATGGCTGCTTGAGGTAACAAACCAAGTACATCTCTTTAGCATTTAAAGTAACAGTAAAGTAATCATAGCTTATATACATTGCCAAGCTTCCAGCAGAAGGAGATCTTATACCATTATGGACAAACAGCTGTCCATGGCGAAATCTGTGTGCCCAAATTTCACCCGCATCCCTACCCCTTGTGCAGCCTCCATTCCTTCCTCTAACTCGTGAGGCTCTGGAGGCGCCTGTCCCCGTTCTCTAACTCCCCAACCTAGAAGCCACAGCCCACTACTGGGCCATGAGCTGTTCACAACCAGGCTGCCTGAAGTGACAGGCAAGCATTTGCATGAGCAGTGGGCAAGCTCACACATGCATGCTCCATTTCTACGTGTGGCAGACGTGTGTGCCACTTGTGCAAATGAAGCTGTACACGCACTTACCTGTTATCTGACCAAGAGCATGAAGCAAATTCCTTGTCCCAGCAAAAACTCCAAATCTTTCAAGGGAGGATTTACAGACCTTGTCTGGCTTGGAGAGCCACCAGGCGAATATCTGCAGAACTTGGGAAGGAGCCTCAGAGAGTCCCGAACTAATGAAGCGAATTAATGGTCTCCTGCAAACTCCACTCCCCTTTCGCTCTTCTTTTATTCCCTACGGGAGGGACCATTCATCGTCCTCCTGTGGCCTTACTCCCAAGTCGACTCCTGTTCTATAGCTGTTCCCTTTGTCTGGCAACTCTGTGCATGCGCACACCGGGAACAGGCTCCAGTTGTTCCTCTGTCTCACTGATGTTTGACTCTGAAGGCAGCTGATAACTGTCAGACGGCCCTGGCCCCATCTCTGCCTCTGACACAGAGCCTTCCCCAGACTCCAGGACTGGCCCAGGTTCCTCCCCAACCTCCTCGCTGTCCGAATCTGCTGCCAGCTCTGTTGGCTGCTGGTGGGCCATAACACTACCTGTCACCCGCCTAGAACCATCTCTTCTCCTCTCCCCCACCCCACCGGTCCACAAAGCTAGAAAGTTTGGCGAAGTCTACTCTAATTGTTTCCTTTTAAGCAATTTAAATAATAATGGAGGAGTTTGCATGACCAGCCAGATGGAATTCCTTGACCGATGGAGTCCACACCGTGCCCCTTCTGCTAGAAAGAGTGGGGCAGGCCGAGGCTGTTGGGGTGAGATGGCTCCTCATAATTTTGCCTAGTGTACCAGCTTCATTCCTATTGGTCCAAAAAACCTTGGCAAGAGTAACTTAACGGTTTGCGTGGCCCACAAGCTGGACTACTGCAATGTATTCTACATAGCAATAAACTTATCACTTTTCAATGCTTTACAGCCCTCTCTAAGCGGGGTCATCATATTGCCCCCAACAATTTGGGTTCCCAGTTTAATGACCTTGGAAGGATGAAAAGCTGAGTCAACTTTGAGCCTGGTGAGATTCGAACTGCCAAATTTCAGGCAGCCAGCAGTAAGCAGAAGTAGCTTGCAATACTGCGCTCTAACCACCGTGCCACTGTGGCTCATAGGACAGTCTTTGGAGGTGACCCAGGAACTCTTCAGGAACTACCGTACTTTTCTGATTATAAGACACACCTAAATTTAGAAGAGGAAAACAACAAAAAAAGGTTTTTGGCCTCTGTGAACTGCATTTTCAGCCCTTTGGGGAGGGGGCTTTCTTTGGCCCCTTTCCACCCTTTTTCCTACCCACTTTCAAGACTTTTGGGGGGCATTTTAAAGGCTCTTTTGGGCCATTTTTTCCAAAATAAACCAAGCCAAAAGAAAAGCCTCAAAATGGGCCAAAAATAGCCCTGAAAACAGGCCAAGAAAAGCCTTGAAAACAGGCCAAAAACGCCTTTAAAAGTCCTGAATAAAAGCCCCCAAAAGCATGGAAAACAGTCCAAAAAAAGCTCTGAAAACAGGCAGAAAAAAGCCTCAAAAATGGCCTGAAAAAAGCCCCAAAAATGGTCTGAAAACAGTCCTAAAAACAGGGCATGCAGAGGCCAAAAAATGTCTGGCGGGTGGGCGGGGCTTCAGCAATATTCGGTCTATAAGACACACAGCCATTTTCACCCCCGTTGAGGAGACAAAAAGGTGTGATATAAGGTTGAAAATATTCATTTTAGTGGACAGCATAATTGACAGCCAGGCTGGAATTGATTAAATCATGCAAATAATAGCAAACAGGGAAAATCCCTTATAATACGAATTTCTCTGATCGTACAGATGTGACACTCCAGAATCCGCATAAAGACACACACCAAAGAAAAGATATTTGCAAATCAAGCTAAGGGCATCCTACTGGAGCTACCTGTCCACCAAATTAAATATTGCAAAGGGCACATTTATGCACATCTCACCAAGGACCGTCGTTCTTATAAATATTACCAACCTCTATACCCAAAATTGTTGCTACTCCAAGGGCTGTTTCTATGCTCTCAAATAACAGAATAGCAGAATTGGAAGGCTCCTTAGAGGTCTTCTAGTCCAACCCCCTTGCTCAAGCAGTCCACACAAGTCCAATGGAAGCTAGAGGAAGATCTGGTAGATGATTCCTCTCTGCTAGCAGAAGACAACGAAGCCCAGGATTCTTCTTGGTCCTCAGGAGACGACATGGAAGGGTCAGAAGGGTCCTCAGGAGATGTCACGAGCAGTTCTTCTCTGATTAATAAAACTAAGAAGGATCTAGAAAGATGGAAAAACCTACAACTGTCCCTGATGGGCAGGATCGCAATTATAAAAATGAATATATTACCAAAATTTGTTTTCCTATTTCAGAACATACCCATTAAATTAGAGAAAGGTGTCTTCAAAGATTTGAATCAATTGGTTTCGAAATTTATCTGGCAGGGAAGAAAACCAAAAATAAAACTTAAGGCTATGCAAGACACTAAGGAAAAGGGAGGATTTGGTGTACCAGATTGGGAACTCTATTATACTGCGGCCATATTAACATGGCTAAGGGAATGGATAATGCTGAGAAATAAAAGATTACTCAAATTGGAAGGTCATGACCTCCAAGCAGGCTGGCATGCCTTCCTCTGGTATGAAAAAGGATCTGCACACAAATATTTTAGTAGACATTACATTAGACAATCTCTGTTAATAATATGGAACAAAATTAAACATGACCACTATACCAAAATACCTATTTGGCTATCTACGATGGAAACATACATACACCCAAATTTAATTAACGTGGAAAATATAGTCACATATAAAGAGCTATTGAACAGGCAGGGGGAGATCAAAACCAGATCAGAACTGACATCACAAGGAGTACAAGTAGAATGGTGGTCTTATTTACAGATACAATCAAGGTATGCACAGGATAGGAAGAATGAAGGTATTGCCAAAGACTACACAATATTAGATAAACTGTTGATACAGACAGAAAACAGACTGATCAAAGTGCTGTATAGATTTTTGTTGGAATATAAACTAGAGGAAGAACATGTCAAAGAAACCATGGTTGCCTGGGCGAAAAATTTCGGTTACAATGTGGAATTGGCTAAGTGGGAAAAACTTTGGATACTTAATCAGAAATTAACATTGGCTACGGCGTATAAAGAAAACCTTTACAAGATGTTCTACAGATAGCATCTCCCGCCAGCACGGCTTTCTAAAATGTTCAAAAATCTGGCCCCAAATTGTTGGAAGTGTAAAAAAACACCAGGCACTTTCTACCATATGTGGTGGACGTGCAATGAGGCAAAAAAATATTGGAAAATGATTCAATCATGGTTAGAACAAATGGTGGGAGAACAAATTATGTTTAAACCAGAAACTTTTCTCCTAGGCATAATACCGGAGGGGTTTAAGAAAGATACACTCTATCTAATTACCAGTGACGTGCGGTGAGGTTTATGACTGGTGAGGCACTGACACAGTGCTGAGTTTCAAATATTTTTAGACTTGTGGACTTCAACTCTCAGAATTCCACAGCCAGGCATGCTCAGTTCCAATTTAAAGCGACAGCATTTGTTTTTCTCCTTTGCTCCTTCTTACTTTTTCTTTTTCTTCTCCTTCCCCTCCTTCCTCCCTCTCTCCCTTCCTCCCCCTCTCTCAAACACACACACACACACACACACACACACACACACACACACACACACAGAAGTTGGATTGGACTATCTCTCCTACCCCTTCCCTCTCTCACTCACTCTCAAACAAACCCCCCCACACACAAAAGTTGGATTGGATATCTTTTCCAGTGGCTTGAAAGCAGCTCCTCTGCCACCACCACCCCATTCCCCTGCTGCCTTTCCCAAACACCTCCACCATTGCAAATGCAGCCTGCTGTCTGGGTGGGAAATGCCTGGAACACAATAAAGCCCACCCACCACCTCCTGCTGGCAGGCTGGGGTGAGAGGAGAGGCAGAGAAGCCGGAGGGGAGCCGAGCCGAGCCTTCCAAAAGAAAGAGGCTGGGGGGAAGTGTGTGTACTACAGCATGGCTCTTTGCCTGGCTTCCTGCCTCCTCCTGTGGTCTCCTCAGTGCTTGATTGTGCTCTCCCTCCCCAAGTGTAGTTTGATTGCAGGTGGAGCCACATTGCCTTTTCAAACTTGTAATCAGTGAAGCTGGGCTAGATTTTTATATAATTTTATCCAGCTGTGTGTGTGTGAGAGAGAAATGAATGGGGGCCTGGGGAGGAAGTCACTACACTTGGGGAGGGAGAGCACCAGTGAGGTTAAACAGAGTCATCCAGGGTGAGGCAGCAACTAGCTCAGCTTTTTCCTTTTAATTTTTTTTTTCATGATGAGAGTGGTGAGGCTGTGCCTCACTTGCCTCACCTGACTGCACGTCACTGCTAATTACACATATACTGACTGCAGCGCGCATAACCTATGCACAGCATTGGAAAAAAGAAAATACACCATCAGAGCTAGATATAATCAGAAAAGTGTTGGCCTGTGCAGAAGCAGATAGGCTCACTTTGGAACTTAAAAATAAAGGGGAATCAGAACATTTTGAGGTATGGAACAGATTTTATGATTGTTCCATACTTATGAAGTTAAGATGACAAGACTGGAACAAATGTATATATTGTGATCGAACAGAAGGACAGACAATGTATTAAGTAGAATAACTGTTAATGGTTGAAACTAGCTGTACATAATGTGAATATATGATCACCCCGACTCGACGGCATTGCATTGTTTTAAATGTATAAATATATATATATATATATATATATATATATATATATATATATATATATATATATATATATATATATATATATATATATATATATATATATATATATATATATATATATATATATATATATATATATGAAGACTGGCTTATGAAAAATAAACAAGGTTTGGTTCCTCCTTAACCATGAAACGTGGTTTAACGTGACTCAATTTTTACCCCATGGTTCAGCTGGATTTAAAGCTTTTGTTTGGGGATTGCTTATAGTGCGGTGATGGCTTTCATCAATATTTTTTTTACTTTTTTGCAGTCTAAAGGCTGTTGCAATTGCACTTTCTGTAAAGGTGAAAGGATGCAGCTCTCTTGCAACACGGAATGATGGGGAAAGCCTTTGGTTTTCCAGCATGTCTGCAAACTGCAAAAAATATAGATGTTTCTGTCAATGGAAGGAGTCAGAAAGTTTAAAAAAAATGCTTTTTAATTTATCATAGAAAATAAAATACAAAATTTTCAATTCCATTCCATTTCATATTTCCTATTCTATTCTACTTTCTGTTCTATTCCATTCCATTCCATTTCATATTTCCTGTCCTGTCCTGTCCTTTCCTGACCTGTTTCCTTCCGTTTCATATCTTCTATTCCATTCCATTCCATTCCATATCTCCTGTTCTGTTCTGTTCCGTTCCGTATCTTATATTCTATTCTATTCTATTCCATTCCTATTCCTATTCCATTTTATATCTTCTATTCCTATTCCTTTCTATTCTATTCTATTCTATTCCGTTCCATTCCATATCTTCTATGCTATTCTATTCTATTCTATTCTATTCTATTCTATTCCAATATTCTAATTAGTCTAGTTTAGTTAGTTCAGTCCATTCTATTCTTTATTCCATTCCATATTCCATTCCACTCAACTTCACTCCCTTCTAACAGGCATAGAATCAAAATCATATGAAGTATTAGTACTGCTTTATAAGGCCTTCGTAAGGCCACACCTGGAATACTGCATCCATTTTTAACCACCGCATTACAGAAAAGATGTTGAGACTTTGTAAAAAGAGCAAAGAAGAGCAACTAAGATGATCCAAGGCCTGGAGACTAAAACATAGGAAGAATGACTGCAGGATTGGAGTATGGCTAGTCTAGAAAAAAGAGGGACCCAGGGTGACATGATTTGAGTATTTGAGGGGTTGCCACAAAGAGGAGGGGTTCACATTATTCTCCAAAGCACTTGAAGGCAGGACAAGAAGCAACGGATAGCAACCAGCCAAGGAGAGAAGCAAACTAGAACTAAGAAGAAATTTCCAGACAGTGAGAACAATTAACCAGTGGAACGGCTTGCCACTGGACCTTGTGGGGGCTCCATCACTGGAGGCTTTCAAGAAGAGACTGGGCAGCCACTGGTCTGAAATGGTATAGGGCTGTGATGGCAAACCTATGGCACATGTGCCACAGGTGGCACGCGGAGCCATATTGGGTGGCATGCCAGCTGTTAGCTCCGGCAAGCATGCACACGCCGGCCAGCTGATTTTTCACATTTCCAGAGGGCCTGGGGAGGCTGTTTTTCGCCCTCCCCAGCCTTCAGGAAAGCCTCCAGAGCCTGGGGAGGGTTTGCGTATGCACATGTGTGGGAGGAGGTCACGCGCGATTGCACAGTTGGGTGAGGAGATTGAGCACTCGCGGGTGCAATTTTGGCACACCATAAGAAAAAGGTTAGCCACCACTGGTATAGGTGCTCCTGCTTGAGGAGGGGGCTGGACTAGAAGACCTACAAGCTCCCTTCCAGCTCTGTTATGATTGATATTCTAAGGTTCTAAACGCCAGGTGATAAACCTAAAGACGTGCGTGGAGCACCGTGAATTCTAGCCAGGGGCTGAAGCGATGTGCAAGTGATAGAAAAGACTTGGCACTTTCCAGGGATAGGGTCATGAGAGACTTTTGTGAGATGGGTTTGGCTTGGTGCTGCAGGAGGCCTTTATGATGCGCTGAGAAGACATCATATTAAGGCCCTGTTCATGTTAAAAACAGCCCAGAGCCTATTCGGGGTTTCTCCCAAGATGGAGCTGTCAGCTCCGTGTCTTGGGTGTTGGGCTCTTGAGAAGTATATTATACTTCTCTGCAAAAATTCCCCCTTGATCTTAGTCTTCTTTATTATCTGGAAGATCCTGAAAACATTCACAGTGGTACAGGTGACTTTCGGATGGCTCCAAAGAAGCTTGAGTTACCTCTTCAACCCCTTTAAATGGTTCTCCAAGGCAGAACCGGTAAGTTTTTGAGACTCCTATCCCAGAGGGAACAAATCGTAGGGAGGGAAAATGGGACTTTCCTTTCTTTTTTTAAACAAGGTTTTTATTAGGTAAACGTTAAAAACGTTGGACATAGTGCGACATTTCTGGCATAGACATTTCCATAGAGGTTTTTTGATCTTACAACAATAACAATTTACATTTTTTACATAGGTAGGTGTAATCAGTCAAATTACCTACCCATTAATTCCTTTCGTTATATAGTTATTATCAGTACATATAGATATCGAATTCCTACCTATCGTACAATACTAACACCACATTTTCCAGTTCTTATCCGTGTTTTTCTGTCCCAATTTTTTCCCCTCATCTCTAACCATCGGTATCATTTTGTCCCAGATTTCGTGGTATTCCGATGTGACTTTTCTTAATAAGGTGAATTCAAGACCTGAGCTTTGGGACATTAATTCAGTCTGATGAAGAAACTTGGTGTTTAACAGAAGAATAGAGTTGGAAGGGGCCTTAGAGGTCTTCTAGTCCAGCCCACTGCTCAAGCAGTTATATCAGTTCAGACAAATGGCTGCCCAGTCTCTTCTTAAAAGCCTTCAGTGATGGAGCAGATACCACTTCTGAAGGAAAGCCATTCTACTAGTTAATTAGCAGAGTAATGGAATAACAGAGATAGAAGGGGCCTTGGAGGTCTTCTAGTCCAACCCCCTGATCAAGCAGGAGACCCTATACCAATTCAGACAAATGGTTATCCAATCTCTTCTTTAAAACTTCCAGTGTTGGGGCATTCACAACTTCTGTAGGGAATTTCTGTTCCACTGATTAATTGTTCCAACTGTCAGGAAATTTCTCCTCAGTTCTAAGTTGCTTCTCTCTTTGATTCCACCCATTGCTTCTTGTTCCACCCTCAGTTGCCTTGGAGAATAGCTTGACTCCCTCTTCTTTGGGGCAACCCCTGAGATATTGGAACACTGCTATCATGTCTCCCCTGGTCCTTCTTCTCATTAAACTAGCCATGCCTACTTCCTGCAACCGTTCTTTATATCTCACTTAGCAAAAGAAATTTTGGGCTCATTTGTGTCCAGAACTCGAGGACTACCTCTACTTGACATATATGCCTAGCAAGAAAGATCTTAGAAAATGATTGTGAAGTTTGGAGGCCAGCTTGTCCATGAATGTCATTGGGGGCCATAGCCATCTATTTAAATCATTAAAAATAAAAGATATAACACCATCTGATCAGAACAATACTGGATAGCTGGGCTGCATTTATGTAGGGGAGAAACTTGACCAATCTTCCTTGTGAAATAGGAAATGGTAGAAACTTGGAACATTCCATTAGCTTTGTTGTCCAGTGTATTGTATGAGCTTGGTAACGTTCTCCAGGATGAAGACAACCGCAGAGGCCTTTGGTGTGTGGCTGTTTTGAGAGACAAGTCAAAAGAGTATCAAATGAACATCACCTCTTGGACAAAAAATATTCCTTTTTCTTTTTTCTGTCTCTGCAGGTCCAGCAGAAAAATGAGATCGGCTCACAGGAAACCATTAAAACCATTGGAAAAGGTTTTAAGTCTTTCCAAGCATTTAATCCACCAATTTGTACTTTTTCTGTCATCTACCTACCTACCTACCTACCTACCTACCTACCTACCCAATCTACCTATCTAATCTACCTATTTATCTATCTACCTACCTACCTTATCTATCTATCTATCTATCTATCTATCTATCTATCTATCTATCTATCTATCTATCTATCTATCTATCTATCATCTATCTATCTTATCTAACTAACTAACTAACTAACTAACTAACTAACTAACTAACTATATCTGTCTGTCTACCTCTCTAATCATCCTACCTACCTACCTTACCTATCTAACCTAATCTAATCTCTCTCTCTCTCTCTCTCCCTCTCTCTATCTCTCTACCTACCTAATCTATCTATCTATATCTATCTGTCTGTCTGTCTACTTCTCTAATCTACCTACCTACCTGCCCCCACACACCAACACACCCATCAATCTAATCTAATCTAATCTAATCATCCATCTATCCATCCATCCATCCATCCATCCATCCATCCATCCATCTATCCTAATCTAATCTAATCTAATCTAATCTCTATCTCTAGCTAATCTAATCTAATCTCTATCTATCAATCTAATCTAATATATCTATCATCTATCTATCTATCTATCTATCTATCTATCTATCTATCTATCTATCTATCTCTAATCTAATATCTATCTATCCATCCATCCATCCATCCATCCATCCATCCATTATCTATCATCTATCTATCTATCTATCTATTTATCTATCTATTTATCTATCTATCTATCATCTATCTATCTATCTATCATCTATCTATCTATCTATCTATCTATCTATCTATCTATCTATCTATCTATCTATCATCTATTGTATCTGTCATCTTTCTCTATCTATCAATAGTATATCATAGAAGTGAGTACACCCCCTCACATTTTGTAAATATTTAAAGATATCTTTTCGTGTGGCAACAGTGAAGAAATGACACTTGGCTACAATGTTAAGTAGTGAGTAAACAGCTTGTATAACAGTGTAAATGTGCTGTCCCATCAAAATAATGCAACACACAGCCATTAATGTCTAAACTGCTGGCATCAAAAGTGAGTATACCCCTAAGTGATAATGTTATGTTTCAGCCTACAGCGCTGCCCTGACAAATAAACGGTGCTAGATGAAATGAAACGACAGACAGACCAAGAAAGGCAATAATTTAATGGTGTTTTCCCAATGCAGATCATGGTGATTTCCATGGTTCAGATTTGCTGCCCTCTATTCATTCATTCATTCATTCATTTTCTATAGTCAATGACTCTGGGTAGCTTACAATTTTTGGTGATCTCTGAGTTTGGTTGTTTTTTTTCCTTACAGAGATTTCATGACCCAACTAGCTAATGTTATCAGTGCTAGAAGAGAGTGGGCTGTGTGGTTAGGAGGAAGGACTGTGGGGTTCTTGGTCCTCTTTGAGCTTAGTTGTTTTCTTTTTTTAAAGAGATTTTTTATTGTTTTTTCCATTTATAAAAACTTTCAATCATCACATTAACATTGCTGCGTCATCATACCTATATATATATCGATCTTATATCACTTCCATATTTATATACATTCATTTACAGTTCTATAAATTTCTCTATTGCTTCTTGGCTAAATTAATTTTATTTCTGTTATACAACCATTTATACCAATTATCCCAAATTTCATAGTATTCAGACTTTTTTTTTGTCCTTTAATCTTAATGTTAATTTATCCATTTCTGCGCAATCTAGAATTTTCTGAATCACTAATTCATCTGGGGGAATATTACTCTGTTTCCAACGTTGGGCAAACATTATTCTGGCTGCCGTCAACAAGTATATTAATATATATTTAGTTTTCTTTCTATGTTTCCCCTTAGTTATCCCCAGCAGAAAAAGTTCCGGTTTATATTCAATTGGTTGTTCTATAATTGGTTGTATCCATTTCCAAATGTTAATCCAATACTTTGGCTTGGTTGTTTTCTCGCACACATTTCGTGACCCATCTAGGTAACATCACCAATGCTAGAAGGAGAAGGAGGTCTAATGTTAGAACGATTCTTCTCCTCTGCAGGGAGCACTGAAGATGCTGCCCACCAGATGCCCTACCAGCGTCTTCGTCAACTGCTCGACGAACAGGAGTCCTACCTCTGGACCTACAGTGTGACTTCAGAAGTGGGACCCGATTCCTTCAGCTCAGAGGACACTGAGTCCACCGATACCAGTCAGCATGTGGCGAGTGTCCCTGTGGGGCAGAAGGCCTCGAAAGCCACCTCCCAGAACCGAGAGACATGGGACAGTTTCTCTAGGGAGCTGGATGATTATATGGAGGACGTCTCAAGTTGGTCATCCAGCACGTATGAGACCTCTTCCATCAGTACCTGGACGGACTCTTCTAGCCACTCCACCCTCGTCTTCAGCAGCTTGAAGAGCCACCGGTCCAGTAAATACCACAAACGTGTCCTTCAGAAGCAGAAGAGCAGCAGAGGCTCATCTGAGCGAGCTTCTTCTGAGGCTGCCAAGGTAGAGGAGATGCGCTTTCTGCCTGTGCCCGTCCCCTTCATGAAGGAAGCCATGATTCAGGGCTTAGAGTCTCACTGGGTAGCCAAGAGGCTCCAGCATCTTCTGGGGATGCCCTGGGTTCTTCTCAGGTCCCTCAAGAGCTTCATGCCCTCTGCTCCCACTTCCTCCTCAGAGAGGCCCCTGTGGGTCACAGTTGTGGTGAGGAGGCCTCGAGTCCTCGCCTTTGTGGCTGCCGAGACCACAAAGAAGCTGGAGCTTCACCTGAAGAAGAGAGTCCAACTGAAGCGTTTGCAGCTGCCCTGGAAGGTCCAAGAAGCTCTCAGACACATGAAGTCATCTCCTCCTCCTCCTCCTCCTCTGCCCAAGATTGAAACTTCTCTAGTGCAGAAACTGGAAAAGAAGGCCAAAAGTTCAGTGGTCACAGGTTCACCGTTGCTCCAGAGGTCGCTGGAGGTCATCCAGATGAAGTTGAAGCTTCACCTGGCAAAGAAGTGTGTCGAAATACAAGCAGAGGCATTTCCAGAGGTGGTCCTTCGTTCCTGGAGGTGCTCAAACTTGGCCAAGCAGGCTCTGCCCAAGCTGGCACCTTGTGTGGACAAACCTTCGGAAGCTCGCCTGGTTTTCCTCCCCCAGGATGCTAAGATGGAGCTGGCGGTGCAGAGAAAGCGTCTGAGTTCCTGTTGGGACCCGGGAAAGCAGTATGTAGAGTCCCTGTCTGGAATGGCCCCTCCTCCAGTTTCCGCCAAGCCCCTCCTGGGCAGGAAGGCAGCTTCCGAATTCTTGGGTGCGCAGACCCCGTTTCTCCAGCAAGGGGGGCGAGAAACCTTGGAAGCCCACGTGAGAAGAAAGAGGCTGCACCATGAATTGGGCCTCCCCAGTGTGGTCAGGAGATCTCTGAAGGCTTTCCTGCCGAGCGTGGCCCCACGGGGTTCAGTAATCCGGCAGACTAAGAGCCGCGTCGAAACTCTGCCATGGAAACTTGGCTTTCTCCCTGAGGACACCTGCCTTCTCCTGGAGTTCCACCTTCAGAGGATGAAGCTCCAACAGAGGTGGGGCTTGCCCAGGAGAGTCCTCGAGACCTACCGACGGCTGTTTCCAGAACTTCCTTATAAGGGGAAGAGAGGGGCAGTGAACGGGATAAGACCACTGCTGGGACGGCCCAAGCAGGAAGAAGAGAAGGCTAGAGAAACTCAGGGCCTTCCATTATGTCCAGCTCAACCACCCCTGGTGTTAAAAACGAAGGTCCCGAAGAAGGTGCAGGCCCAGCTGACTATGACACATCTGGAGGTGTCCTTGCAAAGCTTTCCTGCTGCCCCAGAAATCTCCTGGAGATCTTCTCAGTGGTCTCACTCACTAGTTCCGGAGGAGAAACCTCGAGCCAGGTTTGGCCTTGGAGAAACTCTGACGGGCAGTGCGAGGCAGGAAGGAAGCAGTGCTCTCCTGCCAAAGAATGTGGGATGTCTGGGAGATCCCTTTAGATCTACTCTGAAGACCCATTTCAAGAAAAAATCCCTGGAGATTAGATTCCAGTTAATAGGATATGAGATGATTTCTGGGCCCACCAAATGTGTTTTTCTTCCCAAACTTTCTTCTCTCACCTCGGAAATCAAACCCAGAACATCTTGTTTGTATTTTGTGGAACAGGACATTGTGGAAAAGATTAACTTGAACATTAAACGCAAGCATTTAATGCATCTTTGGGGCCTTCCAAGTATCTACACTAAATCCTTGAATAAGATGTTTGGCAATGTTGTTGCAGGAGGACCGCCACTAGAGATGGCCAGGCTCAAGAGGCAGACTCTGGAAAATTACATTGGCCGGGAGAGTCAAACAGCCAATGCAATGGGTTCCAGAGAACAGAGATTCTCAAGGAAAGGTCCATGTTTTGTCCATATGGAGATTCTGGATCTTCTGGAGAGGCATGTCCAGCGCAAGAAGCTACAGCACGAATGGGGCTTACCATCCATGGTTCAAAGATCTCTTCAGGCCTTTGCCACACTCTCTTTAGAACCAGAACGTCTCTTGAAGGGGCTTGGCATGGCCACTCCCAGCTCGTTCAAGGTGACAATTAAAATAACCGAACGCTTGTTATTCTTGGACCTTGAGACGCAGAAGCTTCTGGAGGCTCACATGAAGAGGCAAACTGCAGCCCATCGATGGGGTCTCCCTAAGCGTGTCCAGGTATCATTGAAAATGTTTCTGCACCCTGGAACTTCCCAAGTTGTGGCCGACCAGGGTGAAGCCGAAGCCCCGTGGAACGCCTACAACCGACTCTTCCAGACTGCCTCAAAGCAATGGCACAAAGCAGAAAACATACGTCGTGTAACCAAAGTCAAGGAGGCTCTGCCCAAAGCTGGCCTTCTAGGACGAATGTCCCAAGGAAAAATCTCAATGTCTGGAAGAGAGACTCAGAAGATGTCACCTGGCCAAGAGACCACCCTGGCGTTCCTTAAACAAGAAGAGTTGGATTTTATGGAATTACATGTACAGCACAAGAAGATCCAGCACGAGTGGGGATTGCCAACTCTTGTGCAGAGATCTCTGCAGGCTTTTGCGCCAGTCCCTTCTGAGCCTCCGAGAAGGTCCTTGCCAGGTCTGGTTCTGAAGAGGTTGGGAGAGGGAAGAAAAGCAAGTAGGCTGGTGCATGCGCCACAGCCTATGATAAGAGTGGTGGTCCATTACCTGTACTTTTTAAGTCAAGAGGCAAAGGACCACCTGGAGTATCATGTGAGCCGTCAGATCCAGGAACACACGTGTGGCCTTCATCTACTGATCCAAGATTCGTTGAGAGCAATGGTCCCTTCACATCAGGTCCCTGTCGAAAAGGCCCACCGTGAACGTCGTGTGGGATTCCACCTGCAAGAGGGAGTTCATGCTTCCCATTCCAGAAGAGAAGGACCACCCAGGTGGACCTCATCCTGGAAAGAAGCCACCGTCAAGCCGGTGAAGAACATCCACCAGAGGAAACCAGAGGCAAGATCTAGTTCCAGCTTCCCAGAGGCTGCCGTCAGATCCCCTGAGGTCAGGCAGCTTTTCTACATCCATACGTCCTGGGACCGTCTGGAGTTTCATGTCATCCAGAAGAAGATCCAGCATGCCTGGGGCCTGCCATCTGTCATCTTGAAATCTCTGGGCATTTTTGCTCCCTTTCCACTCAACCTAGAGAAGCACACTGGAAGGAGGCCCCAGAGGCTTCCAGGAGACAAGGCAGATGTGGAAACGAAGGCCCAGCAGCTTTGGTTCCTTGACACAAACATACGGCAACATCTGGAGAGCAGTGTGAGGACTATGGTCACAAAGCATAGATTGGAGATTCCAAAACGGATTCAACACCTGTTTCATCCATTCCCCCCTCCTCAGCCCTCTTCCCAGGTTCCAGAACGACTTCTCTGGTCTCGCAAGTATAGACAGCCTCAGGACACATCACTTGCTCCCCAAATTTTGGCACCATTGCAAAAGGCAAAGCACCATTTGGGGGCAATGGAGACACCCCAAAGAGCATTACAGGTTAATGCAGGGGAGACTACTGAAACAATAAGGTTCTTTAGTCCCAAAATGATGCCCTCTTTCCTCCCTGTTGAGGAGGGGGATCTTCTGGAATTCCACATCCAGTGGAAAAGGATCCAGCACGCGTGGGGTTTGCCGTCAACGGTGCTACAGTCATTGCAAGCTTTTGCCCCACATCTCTTTAAAGCTGAGAAGTGCACTAGAGGGATGATGGCCAAGGTTTCCCCATGGGATGGAGAAGTGCAAATCATTAGTCAAGACCTCGATTTCTTTAGCATTGAGGAAAAGGAACGCTTGGAGGCCCACCTGAGACATCTTACATTGAAGCACCGATGGGGACTTCCCGAAAGGGTTCAGCGATCTCTGAGGGCCTTCCTGCCACCCATATCGCCTCCTCCTCACTCTGAGATGACTGGATCCCTGCCGCTCTCGCCCTATCGACCCACAGCCACCTACATGCAGTCTTTGTGGACTTCTAAGGAGACGGAAGATCCTCAAATCCTGCCACCTTCCTCTCCTTCTTTATACACCACCAGGAATGATGTGTCCAATGTTGGTAAGCCTGAAAGGAGAGCCAGCTTCCAAAAAGTGACGTTTGCAAATGGAGGGACCACGCCGAGAGGGAAAAACAGGATGCCTATTCCAGGCGTTAATGCAAAGATGGTCAGCTGGCAGATGGAAGACAGTTCTCCAAGGACAACCAAGCAGACAGACGCTCTAGAAGGACTGGATTCTCCTCCAAAACCTTCAGCGGCTACCAGGGAACTGAAAAGGTCTCCTAAGATACCCATCAGTCTCTCCTACCATTCACCAGCCCCAAAGAAAAGCTCCATGGCCTCGTCAAAATGGCCAGAGGAGAAGAAGAAAAAGAAGAAGAAGAAAGTCCGATGGAAGCTAGAGGAAGATCTGGTAGATGATTCCTCTCTGCTAGCAGAAGACAACGAAGCCCAGGATTCTTCTTGGTCCTCAGGAGACGACATGGAAGGGTCAGAAGGGTCCTCAGGAGATGTCACGAGCAGTTCTTCTCTCCAAGAACCAGAAGCTGCCAAGATGTCTTGCAAGCCTTGGGAGGGCCAACCATATCATGCTTCCATCCCTCAACAAATCTCCTATTTCTTCCCACACTGTGTTCATGTTCCCAATTCCTCCTACGAGGATGTTGTAACGAGACATTACCGACAAGTCAAGAGGGAGCATCATGCAACATGGAGCAGCAGGCTACAAAGGAGAGGAAGGAGGCTTATGTGGAAAGAGTTCCTTGGTCGCTCTCTGGGAGAAGCAACCAGGTGCCAAGCCTTTTGTAGAACCCAATTGCCGGAACAGTGGTCTTCTGAATGCGAGCGATTCCTCTGCCTGCCACATCCTTCATCCTCTAGACAAAGCAGGTCCCCCACGGGAGGCCATGATGTTCAATCTCCCAAGGAGAGTAGAAGGGGCCCCTTTGAAAAGCAAGACACCATAAGGACAGATGTTGAACTTCAGGTCCATCATGAAAGTTGTACCTTGACCCTGAAGACAGACAGTGAGGAAGAGGGGAGAAAGGAGAGTGTCACCTTTTCCATTGCTAAGGAGCAGAGCCTTTTGTCCCTGGAGACCAAGTCCCAAGGCGGCCCAGAAGGCATGAGGGGAGATGATTGGGACCAGGGGAGAAGGTCGGAGGTGAAGTGGGAAGACCAGAACAAGGAGGCAGGAGAGTCCCTCAGAGAAGAGATGGGCAGCTGGAGATGGGCTAACTCCTCAGCAACGAGACAACCCCCAAATTTAGCTGAGGGTCCTGCCCTTTCCTTGGTGGCCCCCTTGGAAAAAACAAGTGATCGGATCTACAGCACAGTGGTGGGATCTGGAGATCATGGCATCCTAAAGCCAAGTGAGATTCCAGACCGTAAGGACAAGGTCCTCTGGCTGAAAAGACAGGCTCCAGTAGACCTTATGCAAGCAGGAGATATGGGGCAGGGCGGTGGGGTCCAATGTCCTCATCCTAGAGGGAGGAGGCCTATCGACCGTTCCCCAGGAAGGCCCCCAGAAGCTGGGAAGAAGAAACAGGTGAAGGTCAGCAGGTCTTCGATGGAAACTCGCCAAGAACTCCTCGACTTCCGGAGGCTGGCCTTTGACCCGAAGCTCAGCCAGGGTTTGGAGATTCCTAGACAGGGGCTCCACAAGACGCCCCAGGAACAGAGGTCTCCAGAGAGCGAGAAGATGACCATTTTAGGTAACATCCTGGAGAAGAAATTGAATCTGCAACAGGGACTGTTCATTTGGAGGCAGAGCTCAAGACCAAAGGAAAAAGAAGGAAGGGGGCGAAAGAGAGAGAAAAGGGGAGGAGGAGGAGGAGGAGGAGGAGGAGGAGGAGGAGGAGGAGGAGGAGGAGGAGGAGGAGGAGGAGGAGGAGGAGGAGGAGGACGAGGAGGACGAGGAGGAGGAGGAGGAGGACGACAGGCAGGGAGACTACCACAACCATTGTCGTCACCCATGGACAAGCAGAGCTCCGCCCTCTGCACCATCCTGCAGGGGAAGCTCCATCTCTGCAGAGAGATCCTGAAAGGAAAGCTTTGTTTCTGGAGGAAGAGCCAGGAAAAGCCAGGAGGGGTTCCCAAAACCAGGAGAACTGGGAAATCCGGTGGGGCGAATGGAATAAAATCAGGGGCGGTGAAGTAGGAGATTTGTATTCTGCAGTACCTTTTCATTAATAAATCTTCATTTTTGGCAGCGTTGTGTCTAGGGTCTGCCTGAAAGTACATAGAATAAAGGATTGGAAGAGACCTTGGAGATCTTCTAGTCCAACCTGTTAAGTAATTAAGCTCCCCATTAGAAGAGAGAGTATGCAGAGAAGCGTAATGAGAGTGATATGGAATAACACGCACAAGCCAGCATACAGAGACACTGAATAGTATAAAAATATAGTAGTTTATTATGTAGAAATATAGAGGTATTCAGAGTCCGGTTAACAGTCCAAGTCATACACGGTTCAGTAATTCAGTTATCAAAATAGTCAATCTAACACACAAAGTATAGCTAAACAGTAGCAAACCACAATACCTCAAAATACACCGATCAGCTTCTAACAAAACAGAGAGCTAACAGCCATTCTGACTCCCTCTTATGGCTGCTTGAGGTAACAAACCAAGTACATCTCTTTAGCATTTAAAGTAACAGTAAAGTAATCATAGCTTATATACATTGCCAAGCTTCCAGCAGAAGGAGATCTTATACCATTCTGGACAAACAGCTGTCCAGTTTGTTTTTGAAAGGCGAGCCATTCCGCTGATTAATTAACAAAATAGCAGAATGGGAAGGGACCTTAGAGGTCCTCTAGTCCAACTCCCAGCTCAAGCAAGAAACATGTATCATTCTGGAGAAATAGCTGTCCAGTTTATTCTTGAAAACCACCAGGGGTGGAGCATCCATGACTTCTCGAGGCAAGCTGTTCCCCTGATCAATTAACAGAATAGCGGAATTGGAATTGCCCCTAGAGGTCCTGTAGCCCAACCCCTTGTCTGAGCAGGAGACCTTATACCAATGATGGTGAACCTTTTCGGCAACAAGTGCCCAAACCAAAATACGTGTCCATGTGCACATCTCGGAGTGCCGGAAACCCAAAGACCAACTGGTCAGTGAACGCATGCCTGTTTTTGGGCCATTTTTGAGCCTTTTCCAGGCTGTTTTTGGGCTGTTTTGGGGGCATTTTCAGGCAGTTTTTCAGCTTGAAAACAGCCCAAAAACACCCCCCAAAAGGTCTGTTTTTTAAACCAGAAGATCAGCTGGCGACAGAGAGTGCCCTGTGTGCCATAGGTTCACCCTCACAGCCTTATACCACCCTGGACCAAGGGCTGCCCAGTCTCCCCTTGAAAAGCCTCCAGAGAGGAGCAACTGGTCGCTCATCTGCTGCTCAAAAAAGGGAGGTCATTTTTTTTACCACTGGTTGGGGCTGGTTTAGGTAGTCCTCGACTTACGACCACTACTGGGACCAGAATTTAGTTGCTAAGCAAGGTGGTTGTTAAGGGAATCATGTGGTCATTAAGCGAATTGGCTTTCCCCATTGACTTTGCTTGTCGGAATCTGGCTGAGATGTTTGCAAAAGGTGACCCCAGGATGTTGTGAGTCCATGGCGAAATCTGTGTGCCCAAATTTCACCCGCATCCCTACCCCTTGTGCAGCCTCCATTCCTTCCTCTAACTCGTGAGCCTCTGGAGGCGCCTGTCCCCGTTCTCTAACTCCCCAACCCAGAAGCCGCACCCACTACTGGGCCATGAGCTGTTCACAACCAGGCTGCCTGAAGTGACAGGCAAGCATTTGCATGAGCAGTGGGCAAGCTCACACATACACGCTCCATTTCTACGTGTGGCAGACGTGTGTGCCACTTGTGCAAATGAAGCTGTACACGCACTTACCTGTTATCTGACCAAGAGCATGAAGTAAATTCCTTGTCCCGGCAAAAACTCCAAATCTTTCAAGGGAGGATATAAAGACCTTCTCTGGCTTGGAGAGCCGCCAGGCCAATATCTGCAGAACTTGGCAAGGAGCCTCGGAGAGTCACGAACAAATGAAGCGAACTAATGGTCTCCTGCAAACTCCACTCCCCTTTCGCTCCTCTTTTATTCCCTACGGGAGGGACCATTCATCGTCCTCCTGTGGCCTTACTCCCAAGTCGACTCCTGTTCTCTAGCTGTTCCCTTCGTCTGGCAACTCTGTGCATGCGCACACCGGGAACAGGCTCCAGTTGTTCCTCTGTCTCACTGATGTTTGACTCTGAAGGCAGCTGATAACTGTCAGACGGCCCTGGCCCCATCTCTGCCTCTGACACAGAGCCTTCCCCAGACTCCAGGACTGGCCCAGGTTCCTCCCCAACCTCCTCGCTGTCCGAATCTGCTGCCAGCTCTGTTGGCTGCTGGTGGGCCATAACACTACCTGCCACCCGCCTAGAACCGTCTCTTCTCTCCCCCACCCCACCGGTCCACAAAGCTAGAAAGTTTGGGGAAGTCTACTCTAATTGTTTCCTAAGCAGCCTGTCAGCCTGGCCATCGCTGCTTTCCTTCAAGCTGGCTGCCGTGGAAGCGGGGCGGAAGGGAGCAATGGGCATTTGGGAGGGTAATTGTGCAGGTGGCGGGAGGGTGGAATTGCCGAGAAGTGATGGGGACTCAGAGAGGCCAGCTTGGGTGGTTTAACAGCTTCAAGGCCAACCGTCCTGGGAAGAGCATGCACGAGGGGGTTGCTCCTCCATCCTAGTCCTATTAGATTTCTCAGCGGCTTTCGATACCATCGACCATGGTATCCCACCTGTTCCGGCTAGCAGGCCTAGCCTAATCGGAATCTTAAGTACAATCTATTACTGCCCTTCCTGGATGGCTTTTTAATATTGTAAATTTTGGGGTTTTAATTTGGTTTTAGACTGTTTTTAACTTGAAATGAGTTTGGGTACGTCACAGACCGTATGTTTATGTTGGTTGTCTAATGTATTGTTGTTCTTGCTTTGTTGTTTTATTTGTACTGTCTGTACACCGCCCCGAGTCCCTGCGGGGAGAGGGGGGCGGTATATGAATTTAATAAAACTTAAACTTAAACTTAAACGAGGGCAGCGTGGAGCAACTGGACCAGAGATGTTCTCAAAATGTCTTCTTGGCTGATGATTGGACTACGTTAGCCTGACTACTGGGGCTATTTTCAATTTGTCTTTTTCGTGTGCATTTGCTTCAGACCTTCCCTGACTTTTGCTGAATTCAGTTCTTTCTTAGTAAAAGCACCTTTTCTCTGAATCTATGGAGTTCAGGGTTTTCATTCCTAGAAATTGATTGGAGGCAGCCCTGAGACAGGCTTTCCACTCAGATCAGAGGCTACCTCCGCTAATAAAATCGAGATTTTCAGCCTGTCTTGAAAGGGAGTGGCGGATTCGTAAGGCTGATGTCAATCCCACTAGATCAGGGGTGCTAAACTCAAGGCCCGGGGGCCAGATCCAGCCCACAGGGGGCCGGGGGCCGCCCTGGAAGCAGCAAAGGACTGGCCCACGGTGCCTCTGCCAGCGAAAATGAAGCTTGGGAGGGTCACGCTGCCCCCCATCTCCGTTTTCGCCAGCAGAGAGGTGCAGGAGGCCATCACGGCTAAAAACCTGGCTCGTGTGTGTGTGTATGTGAGCACCCCTGAGTTCCATTTTTGCTGGCAGAGGGCTAGCAAAACAAACGAAAAACAAAACCGAAGGAGAATGGTTTCCCCTTTTGCATTTGAGCATGCAAGAAGGGAGAGGAAGAAAGGAGAAAGAGAAAGAGGAAAGAAGGGAAGAGAGCAAGGAAAAATAAGGAAATGGAGGAAGAAGAAAGGAGAATGAAGAGGAAAGGAAAAAGAAGGAAGGAAGGAAGGAAAGAAGGAAGGAGGGAATAACAATAGCACTTAGACTTATATCCTGCTTCACAGGGCTTTTACAGCCCTCTCTAAGCTATTTACAGAGTCAACCTCTTGCCCACAACAATCTGGGCCCTCATTTGACCCCCCTCGGAAGGAGGGAAGGCTGAGTCAACCTTGAGCCAGTGAGATTTGAACTGCCAAACTGCAGCTAGCAGTCACCTGAAGTAGCCTTCAGTACTGCACTTTAACCACTGCACCACCTAGGTAGGTTGGTAGGTAGTAGGTAGGAAGGAAGGAGATTATAATGAGAATGAGGGAGGGTCTGAGGGAAGTCCTGCCTTAGTACTTGGCCACCCCAGGCATGAGTGATATCAAGCTGGCCACGCCCCCTCCCAAGGTCACACACAATCCTGATGCAGCCCTCAGTGAAATCGAGTTGGACACCCCTGCACTAGATAGATTCTACCGAAGGAGACCATCAACTGCAGGAGATCCAGAAACATTTCTTTATGGAGAATAACTGAAATAGCTCCATCATGACCACTAGGCCAAAGTTTATTAAAACTGAGACGTCACCCAAGAAACTTCTATCAAAATGAAAATTTGGGAAGCCAAAAGGCATTGGAAAGAACCAACTCAAGCCATATAGACCGCAGGGGGTAGAGCATCCCACCTCTGGATAGTTCTAATGTCTCTGATGTCATTCTCCTTTATCCCAAGCTGTCCTTTATTTGACATATGTTTGCATAATTCTGTCTTGGAGCAATAGTTACCAAGCATTCCAGCAATATCAGATCAGACAGGTGACTTATCTATACAGATAATCCTCAACTTCCAACAGTTCGTTGAGTGACCAAAGTTGCACTAAAAGTGTAACAGGATCATTTTTTACACTTTTAACTATTGCAGCATCACCATGGTCATGTGATCAAAATTCAGACACTTGGCAACTGACTGATACTTATGACTGTTGCAGTGTCTCAGGGCCATGTGATCACCTTGTGCGATTTTCTGACAAGCAAAGTCAATGGGGAAGCCAGTTTCACTTAATAACCATGTTACTAAATAACTATAATGATTCACTTAACAATTGTTAACAAGAAAGGGTGTCAAATGGGAAAAAACTCACTTAACAAATGTCTTGCTTAGCAACATAAATGTTGGGCTCAATTGTAGTCACACGTTGA
Organism: Natrix helvetica; assembly: GCF_964273705.1. Taxonomy (NCBI): domain Eukaryota; kingdom Metazoa; phylum Chordata; class Lepidosauria; order Squamata; family Natricidae; genus Natrix; species Natrix helvetica. The sequence continues at coordinate 49,085,531 of NC_138558.1, read as the reverse complement.
GGGCTACCTGTATGTGGTGAAGGAAACAGATATAGGTCCTAGAAGAAATAAATTTAGACTCTTAGCTACCCTTAAAAAAAGCATGACACCAATTCTATTTTGGACTTATCTGCAAATTTCATGGTGGGAAAGAAGCAGCTGAAACATGGGAGAATAAGTTAAAGACAACAATAAAATTGTCTCACACTAAGACTGTAGTGGAAAAGATAATTAATATTCACCAGAATGAAGAGGAAATTGCTCCAAGAAGAAAACTAAGTGAAATACCACAAGGAGAATTAGCCAATTTCTTCTGAAACTCCATGGATATGTTTTCTCTAAATATATTTTAATGTTCATCCCTCTTCCTACAAACTTTGGAAAAGTCTTTTTGAAAGATTGGACTGAATTATTTCTTACAGATACAGAAAAGGTACTATTGTGTTCTTGGACACTCCGCTGCTAGCAAAGAAGGAACTTTTTTTTTTCTTGCCGAATTACCTCATAAACATAATTTGTTGCAGAATCACACACCCAGATAGGTTGTGACTATAGCCCTAAGAATGTACAAGTCAGCTGTCATCAATATCTTATGTCTATTGTTCCACTCAGTTTCCATCTGTTGCTGGCTGGGTAGCAAAGAAATTGTTGACTGGTGTATCATGCCACATGGAATTTTGTGAGAGCTTTCTTTCCCCCTAGCAGTAGTTTCCTCTCTACATGTAAAAATGTTGGAATATTTTCTTTTTTAGTGGACTTCAGTTGTACTTCCTGCTCTGTACTCTGATCTACCAGATATTATCAGTGTGCATGTGAAATTATGTTTGTTATATACTCTGGCTCCATTTGTCTTTTTAGTAAAAGACAATTCCTTTCAGATGTTATTGAAACAGATTTTCCAGTAGTTTGGTCAATATGTAATCATAGTCAGATCTTCAAAACCTATAGCTAAGAACTATTGCTTTAATTAAATAAGAAGCCAAAGTAATGTGTCTTTGTTGACAAAACCTTAGGTATGTTAAGACAATCTGAGCTGTCCAGATCAACAGGAGATGGCAATTAATAGTTTTCTGGATTTCTTTGCTACCATCTGGTGTTTATTTGGAGTTATTCTGCTAAAATATGTTTATATTAATTCAGCAATGTCTCACATTTCATTACTGCAGGATCTTTCAGATTTTCTGGGTAACTTCTAAACCAGTTTAGTGAGATTGACAGGAGTTCCCCTTTGAAGCATATGAAAGGTTGAGAAAAATTAGAGTAAAATACAAAATCCATTTTATATGAGCCATGGTGGTGCAGTGGTTAGAGTTCTGTACTGCAGGCTATTTCTGCTGATTGCCAGCTGCTGGCAGTTCAAATCTCACCAGGCTCAAGGTTGACTCAGCTTTCCATTCTTCCGAGGTGGGTGAAATGACCCAAATTATTGGGGGCAATATGCTGACTCTGTAAACTGCTTAGAGAGGGCTGTAAAGCAGTATATACGTCTACGTGCTATTGCTACTATAACTGTGCTTTATATTTGTGAGATATACATGCCCCCCCCCCCTAAATCTTTCAGCTCATGGAGTTTTTCTCCCCCCAAAGTATTTAGGATTACATCTATAGTCTTAACACTTATTTTGGCAAGCAGAAAGGTAGCACCACCGGCTCCTGGAAAACTATTTGCCTTCTTACTCGAGTTCCATCGTTACTTTTGACATCATTCTGAAAAGCCGAAATGCGCATCTGATTGTGCAGTATTAATGCATTACAGTACTGTATTGAAAAAAAAATCTTTTCAAAAGGAATATATAGTTTCATTATTTAGTAAGCTTGCAACCGAACTCTCCACACCGAAGTTGGAATCAGATTTCTTTTCTCTTCAAAACGCATTTTATTGTGCTGAGAAAGACAAGTAGGTGCGTTCCCTGTCGAAAACTTGCCATTTCGATGCCTGCACGTTAACTGGGTTACTGCAGCAGAGAACATGGCCGGGAGGGGGGGAAGCTCAACCACAACGTCACAATAAGGTCCTCCTCGCCATTTTAGGTTGAGGCAGGTCCTCCCCGTAGTTCCAATAAGCTGCGCCCAGGGTCTTTCCAGTAGCGTCCCAGAAATAAACGAGATCGAGGCGGTTAAGAGCCTTTTGCGTCGCAAGGGGGGGGGGGGGGACTTTCCGCTACGACCCTGCACGCGGCAACAACCCTTCCCGAGGGAGAGAGGCCGTTCACAGGCGATGCAGTCGGTGTAGAGAAACTAGAGCTCTCCAACCAGCGCCTTCCAAATGAGTTAGGGTAAAAAAATAGCCTCCGGTGAACCTTTAATGCGTTTGGAGTTTTTAGTTTCCTTAGCAACCATTCCGAAACGGCTTGACATTGTTTCTCCCCCCTCCCTCCCGGTAAAGGCTCGGGGAATGCTTGTTAAGTACTCCATAGCACCTAACTAAGCTTGAACGCAGTGTTTCGCCTCAGGCGGACTTCCGGTCACTCTAACTTTCCTATCTCTATGGAGGAAGTGGAGCGAAAGATGGATGCTGAGGCTCATGGGACTTGTAGGCAGTGGAATCGAGAGGGGATTTCCGCTTATGGGCGGGCTGAGGCGGACGGGTGCTCTTTGGGCCCTCCTCTCGCGGGGTGGTTGGGCGGGTTCGTTACCGGGGAAGGTGCTACGTTTGGCCTCCCTTTCTCTTCAATCGCAGGCAGCGGCGGTCCCAGCGGCAGCCTTTTCCTTTCAGATTCAGGTCCTCGTGCCTCTGCCTAACTCGAGCCTGCCTGCCTGCCTGCGTCCCTCCCTCTCCGTTACTCCGGAGCTGAGGTCTGGCCTGCCCGGAGGGCAAGAAGCAGCAGCAGCGGGCAATTGCTAGCTCGTACGCGTGTGTGTCGTGAGGGCTGGAGGGACGGCGGGGAGATGAACACCGTCCTAACTCGAGCCAACTCGCTCTTCGCCTTCTCGCTGAGCGTGATGGCGGCGCTGACCTTCGGCTGCTTCATCACCACCGCTTTCAAAGAGCGCTCCGTGCCCGTCAGCATCGCCGTCTCCCGTGTCATGCTGTGAGTGTGTGGATGAGGGAGGGCGGCCTTTCTCTGTCCCCCGGAGACGGAGATCAGCAGCCCTTGTTCCCGCGTGAAGAGGGGGAAATGGAGGAAAAAACACAATCAGATGCGCATTTCGGCTTTTCAGAATCCTTTAGGGCGTTTGTGAGCCTTTGTGGAACCATGATGCTTCGGCTGCCCCAGCTGTCATAGAGTGACCCGAGTTTGCCGGGTGCTTTAAAACAGCTGCGTAATTTAATGTTGCATTGTGGAGTAACGCCCCCCCCCCCCCCCCGGTTTAACCCGTTTTCTAAATTTCTCGCCTTGCTTGCTTTTAACATAAATCCTTTATATAGTCTCAAAGGAGTTGATGGAGAATAATACTGAGAGCAGCCTCTCCTCCTGTTTGATTGTTGACTGTTGCATATTATTCCACTCCTTTAACATATAGCTGCTTAGTTCACATTTAAAGGAACTCTATATATTTGCCCTTGCAAACTTCTCTAGCTCTTTATTTTCTGTCAGTTAGGTCTTTAATCTAATTTTTTCCCCTCCAGATTGTCAGTTTCAGCAGTGTGGCCTTTCCTTCCTGTTCTGTCATTTCCTTTTTCTTTAAGCCAATGAACGAACAACACGAACCCTCCAGTGCTGTAATCTGCCTTCTGGCAAGCTCCCTTGGGAGTGGATGCACAGAAAGGCAATTCAGTTTAAACATCAGTTGCTGTTTTATATTGGCAGCTTATTGGCTAAGCACATCCCAGTAACTAAGAAGTTAGGAAAGTGTAAGATGAGTGTTATTTTGTAATATATTGTTGCACCAGCAAAATAAATCCTATTTAGATACACTTTTCTGAAAATTTCTGTAGATACCCTTTGAACTATGGATTTCAGATCTCATATATATATATAACATGGTTAAAGTGTGTCATGCTAACTCCACTGCATGAATGAAATGATGGAAGTACAGAGAAAATACATTTATGATCTCCTCTTATAGTGAGCCATTCGGGTGAAAAATGTAAAAATATTCTGATTGTATAGTAATAGTAAAAATTGTAAGTCTAAGAAGATTAAATTATATACTTGGCTATCACAGATGTTGAATTCACGTTTACTTGTTTTGAATAGTTTTTTTTTAAAACAGCTGCGTAATTTAATGTTGATTCCTGGTTAACTAGCAATTTACATTGTGTTGATTATACTGGATATTTATAATTGCTTACTTGTTGATTATAAGAAATATTTAAGATATTTTACAAAAGCATAAATTATTTTTGCCTACAAATCTACAAATAAATGTCACGCTTTTTAGGGTTATTTAACAGAATAAATTACATCTAAAAGGGACAATGTTAGAAAGGAATACATGAATAATATTGAATAATACTTTTATTTTATTTCATAGAAAAAATGTAGAAGATTTCACTGGACCAGGCGAAAGAAGTGACCTTGGAATCATTACTTTTGACATTAGTGCAGATATCCTTTATGACAAATATTAGCATTAAGAGAGTAGAATGTCTTGTTAGCTTCAATAGAACAGGTAAACTGACATAAACTCTACCTCCTTCACTTGTAGCAAGCAGTGCGAGGGACACATCCTCCAAAATTGACAGATGTGAATATTAATGTGTGAACAAAACTCTACATTGTTTTTAATTTCAAATGTGATGGTCCATTCAGATGCTTATGAAGTTTCAAATTGGTTGTACTTTAAATCTTATATTGAGTTTTCTGCAATATGTAATAATGGGAACTGAACACTTGAGTTTTGCTTCCTCATTTATAAGAAAAAGTGGAAACAATAGTTAAGCATAATTCTTTGAAGTCATAACCATAGAACTGAATATAGCAAAGATGCAGTAGTAGTAGATTTATTTCTATGCAAGTTTAGGGAACAATATAACACCAATATTCATTTCTTTGGCTATTGTTTTGACACTTTTTTGATGAATATTCTTACACTGCATACTTCCTGCATTTGACTGTCTGCTAACAAAGTTCAATGAACAAAGTAACACGGTTTTGCACATGGCAACTTGAAAGTTCAGCAACATAATAGCACTGTTATTAATCATGTCTGGAAAAAAGGAAGAAAAATAGTCAGTTGCATTCATTGGAAATGGCAAAAAATGCAAAAAAAAAGCAAATAGCACAGAATTTAAAAAGCAGAAAAAATGAAAAATAATCTTAATACCATATAGATAACAGTCTTTTTTCTTAAGTACATAATAATTCTCATGCTTCCCCCTTTTCCCTCCAACTAGGTCTAATCAGTGACAGGAACAGATCTACTTGCTGTTTTATTGGATAATACCAGTCTCTATGGCATTGAGCTTTTTTTTTTTAAAAAAGTTAAGTACAGGATAGTAGAGTGCTCAAAACACTGTGTAATGAAATGGTCTTTTTCAGTTCCCAAATCAAAGTAAACTTGTGGACTGTATGTTCTGAACTCATAACATTTAAAATTAGTTCAGAATATTTTGTATACTTCTAGTGAGCACTTTCTCTTTTTTCATTTATACTCTACCAGCTTGTAACCAGCAGGGCTTTAAGGCCTGTTGGAATGCTTTGAGTTTGAATAATGTTCTGGCTTGCCAATCTGTGTGTATAGTTTTTTCTTTCTTTAAATAGCAGCTTGGCTTGTTGAGATTTGTACTGAATGTGAATGTTTGAAAAGAATCATATTCTGAAACAGCATATGTTCCTTAACTTTTTCACATCTGCAAAGTATATTTGATTGGAACGTGAAACAGTTATTTCTATATTTATCAGCAGAATATTCAACAAAAAACAATGTAAGTATAAATGGGAAATCATACTAGATTTCATGCTATTAGAATTACTGATCTGCATAACAGTAATACATGGACATATATTTTACTTCTTACATTCTCAATCATTAAAATAAATCTTAAAACATATTCTGTCAATAACTAAAAAGCAGCAGTTGATTATATTTTCAGGTTGTTGTTTGATAGGGTATTACGTATGATGCATTGTAATTTGCACCATTTCATTTTCCTGAATTAACTATTTATTTATTTAAGATAATTTATATGGCTGCCCACTCACCGTCAGTGACTGGGTGGCTTACAAAGATAAACTATAAAATGTGTATAAAAGTTTATCCATATTCTGAAAATTAATTTACCTGACAGCTCTAGCTTGAATACTGTTTGAAAATTTCTCTTAATAGAAAGGAAGCAATTTGGATTTCATGTATTGGCATTACAATACCATCTAACTTCTTTTTCCAAAATTTAACTCTATCTTATTCAGAAAGAACAGCAACATTTTATATGATAGAGATTAGCCATTTAATCCTTCAAATCAGGGCCCCCCAAGGGATCACCACAGCCTGATGCCGGCCACAGTTTATTCAGAATCGGTCCAAATCTGGATTTGTGAAAGTAGCGCACACACACGAAACCATCCCCTCTGCATCCCCTTGCACTGCTACCACTACCAGTCTGCCAAGCCAAAAAGTTTGGAGACTTTGCTTCAAGTGGTCTTATAAAAACAGACTTCTGCATAGTTTTAATTTACATAGTTTTAAATTTTTAACTGCTTTTCTATATTTTTTTAACAATCTGTAGTCCACCTTGACTTATTAAGGAGATGAGTGGCATATCAATTTAATAAATTAATTAATACCTAATCTTTCTGTTTACAGTATTATGGCTTGAATCATGATATTATCCATAGGATCATTGCAACTATTTATAATTTTTCTTCATTTATTACAATTTTCCCATGCCACTGTTTCTTTATAAAAAATACCTTTCCTTAGAAAAAAGTTTCTAATATGATACTTCCATACTTTTGTACATTTTGCCAGATACTGCTGTATTTGCATAGTAAACGTGTAAACATTTATTTAATTTTATTTTCTGAATAATATTGTAAGCAACCTTGAGTAAGGTACACCTACTGTAATAATGTTTTTAATAGTGCTTACTTTTATACTAATATCTCAAAACAAATAGGCTTTAGCATTAACCATTTAGTTTATTTCTTTATTGATTTTTAATGCTTCCAGGGAAATTATATAGAAAAAAGTATGGCTACTGTTGTTATATGTAGATTCAACCAAATCTGTATATCCAGAGAAAGATAGTACATAACAATGTATATGACACAACAATGTATGCTAGATGAAACAGTTTTAATCTCTTTGGTGATGCTACAGTTTTGGTGAAATAAGCAGTAGTTGCTTTTTGGCTCAGAAAAACAGTTCTAATTCTAGAAACTTTTAAGATAATATTTTCAAGTATTACTTCCAAGCTTTTAATGGTCCTAGAAAATGCTGCACTTCAAGAGTGCAAGAGTAACCTGCAAATTGCATGTGGCCTCCTTTTTTTAAAATGACAATTTTATTGATTTTCATGTAGAAGACGCACATAAAATCAGAACTTATAAAAAGTATTAAAACAATTGAAGGTAAACCAAGCATATAAAAAGTATAAAATAATGATACTGCAAAGAAAAGCAAGTGAGAAAACAATACATTAGTAATGAGATTTTTAGCAGTGCATTTTTTTCTTCTATTTAAAGGTTTTATGTACCTATTTTTAATCATTATTTAGAATATGTCCCTTCAGCTCTCATTTGCCTGTGGATATGTGAATAGGAAGCCCTTTTCTGCCTCTGTTTCAGTGGTTACATACAGCTTGATATTAAACATATGTGTTTAATTTACCTGAAATTACTTTATATGTTGCAGAAAAGATTTAAAAATTGCAGATTAATGTTCTACTTCCAAGTGTACTTCTGCCTTGTACTTACTAGCTGACTTTATTTAAAATTGTACTGTGAACAAAATCATCAAATGTTTCTATATTCGGCTTTCTTAAGATATATATTTTATATTCGTTTGTTGATAATAACCTTTTAGTTTTTATTGTAGGCATTGAATCAAGTTGTCCTTTGGGACAAAATTATCTTGAGAGGAGATAGCCCAAAGCTGCTTTTGAAAGATATGAAATCAAAATATTTTTTCTTTGATGATGGAAATGGCCTCAAGTGAGTAAATTTCCCCTTACATTATTTATTGATATATATTTGTGAAATGACTGCTTATAGTTTTATTCTGGGATAAATATATATATATATATTTATTTGTTTTCGTAGATTTTCACGAGTGTAGGTATGCTGGTCTTGTTGTATTCGGGTTTTTTCCTGTGTAAGATTGAGATTGTTTTAGCAACGTTTCAGCGAGGTCTCACGCACCATCTTCAGACTGGGTTTTGGGCTTAAAGTGTGATCAGAGCTGCCGTCTTTATAAATCTGTGTATGTGTGGAGTGCTGGCTTTGTTTCAGTAAGTGGAATGATGATTGGTAGATTGGTGCTGATTGGTGCTGGCTGTGTGTCTATTGTTGTTTCGTGTTGTAACGGCCTGGGTGGTGGGTGGGGCTTGTTTGTTGATTAGGGCTGGTTTCCAGATGTCTGGTAGGCGGGAGGTATCGTCACATTTATTCACGTTGTGGGGGTGTTTCTCTATTTCGATAGCTTCCATAATTATTCTCTTGTTGAAGTGTTCTGTTTTGGAGATTAACCTGGTTCCTTCAAAATTAATTTCATGTCCTGTAGCTTTAAGGTGCTGGAAAAGGGAGGAAGTTTTTTATTTTTTATTTTTACTGCGTTCTTGTGTTCTGCGATGGGTGCATTTATTCTCCTGTTTGTTTGTCCTATGTATGTTGCAGGGCAGATTTTGCATGGTATTTCGTAGATTCCTTGGCTTTCTAGCTGGATTTTGTCTTTGGGTTTTTTTAAGATGTTGGCTATTTTTTGGTCAGTGTTGAAGATCTTGATATTGTGTTTGTGGAGAATTTTGCTGATTTTATCTGTGGTGCCTTTGATTTAAGGGAGGAGGGCGATGCCGTTGTCCTGTTCTGTGTCTTGGTTTTTGGGGGGAGTCTCCCTTTGGATTAGGTTGGTAATTGTTTTTCTTTGGACTCCGTTGGAGATATATATATATATCCCAGAATAAAACTATAAGCAGTCTTATACAGTCTTCAACAGTATATTTATATTACATCTGAGCCTCTTCAGTAGAATATATGGAATTCTCTAACAACAATAATTGGGACTGGAATTTTCATTGCTAATCAATGCACTTGTAAAGAGCAACATCATGCAATTGTATCACTTAACAATGCCAATTCTGGCAGTCCCCATTGCTGTGTTTAAGCAAGGATCACAAGTCATTAAGCAAGGACCTCCTTGATATTTCCTGCCAGCTTCTAACAAATGAAGTCAATGGATAAGCCGGCAGAAAGTTGCAAGCATAAGCATAGCTGGGCCCCATGGGAATGACTGCTGCTTCCTGTGGGAAGTTGCACAGGTACCACAGTGCTGCAGACTCGTGTAATTCATAGCCAGCTTTTCAGCAGATAAAGTGCAGGAGAGCAACTTACAAGAGTAATTTCCTGCCAGCTTCCCCATTAATTTTGCTTGTGGGAAGCTGGCAGGAAAGTCACAAAATGGTAATCATGTGACCATGGGACACTGCAACTGTCAAAAGTGCAAGCTGGTTGCCAAGCACCTGGATTTGAATCACATAACAGCTGTTGTGCTGGAATGCCTAGAACTTTGAGGACTGGTCATAAGTACCATTTGTTCAGTACTGTCATAATTTTAGACAGTTATTGAATGAGTGGTCATTAACTGAGGACTATCTGTAAATAGATACTTTTTCTTTCGAGATAACTCACTACATGTTGACCATCTATTTATAAATGCTGCAAGTATCTACTGTATCTCTAATATAATTTACAGAAGTTCTCTTTATGTATTTGATAGATTTGCTTATGAATATTAAACTGACTATAAGTCTTGAATGTCTAGTGAATTCCCCCGCATTACATGACCACAATAAAGAGATGCAGGTTTCATTGTTTCTCAATATGAAAACTGAACATTACAGTTCACAATCAAATTCTTATTGAATGGAATTAATTATTTTTTTATGATGACATGCATATCAGGCTATGCAAAGCATTTAAAGGCATGTTTCATGAATTGTAAAGACACAAACAAGGTGCTTCTCAAAGGTCTGACAAAGGTTGAGTTGCTTCAAGGACATTCCTGGGAATATGTACTTGTTTGTATACAGGCAGAAGCCTCTGAGAGAATGTGCATGCATGTGCATGAATAAATTAAGACCCTTGAATCAGAATCACCAAGTGTTCTAGAAACATTGATGCCTCAACACTTTGAGGAGGGGCCCTTACACAAATGCCATTTCATGACACACATCCTTTAAATAATTTGCAGAGCAGTTATGCATCATTTTACTTACTGTAGCTTTTCTTGTAGCTTAAAGTAATTAAATGTTTTTTTAACTCTTTGTTCTAATTGCAGGGGCAACAGGAATGTCACTTTGACTCTCTCATGGAATGTCGTACCAAATGCAGGAATCCTACCTCTTGTAACAGGAGCAGGACACATATCTGTTCCATTTCCAGATACTTATAAAACAGCCAAAAGCTATTAAATTATTGGTCTGTACCTTGAGTCACATATTTTTATACTTGTACATTATAAATTTTATCAATTTTTAGTCTCTTGCCCGCTGCAATTCAAAGGTACTGTACTTAATTTCTTTAGTCTTAGCTGAGAGGGAGGGACATTTTGTCAGATTTGTTTTCTGTTAAAAAAGATAAAATTCCAATCTCGAGGAAAGGTGGTTGTTTAAATTTGAGCAAATGGTTTTATGTTTACTATTGGGACAAAAATACCTTTCTTATGAATAAATTTTTTGAAATCAGAAACAGTTTGGTTTTGGTATAGTATGAGTTATTTTTTCTTCCATTCTTCTATCTATCCATCTTTATTTGAAATTCTAGTATTGCCACCATGGCATATTGTTACGCAGAAACAAATTTTGAGTAACTTTAGTCAAACTGAGCATTTACTGAAACTAATTCCTTTGTAAAAAAAATCTTTTGTAAACGAAATGGAACATGAATAAACTTTCTTAAAATGATGCAGCATCCTTTTTAAAAGAAAAAAAAATACTTCACAGTTTTTAGGAGTTGTGTTCCGGATTGATATTTGCTACAAAAAATTCAGATGGTGTATTTTTTTTTTTTCAAAAAGTTTTATTGGTTTTTTAAAACATTTATAAGGAAAAGGGTAAGTGGAATGGTTACACATTTTGGCAGTTGCAAGTGTGGCAGACGCCTCCTCCCTCCAAACTCATAGGTTACATCTAAATATCAAACATTAATACATAATGATAAAAAATCAGCATATTGATTCTAGAAAAAATAATTTTCAATCAATTTATATAGTTATGATATATAGTCTAGATATAATTTCATTATTACTTTCGGTCTGTTTATAACATTGTGGTTTTCTTATTCATTTTTGTGATCTGAGCTTTCTTAGTGTTTCCCCTTCACCCCCCGCTGGCAGAGCTCCGGCCCCTCCCGTGTCCTGTGTGACCGTTGTGGTATCTTCTGTTTTTTCTAGGTTCGCTTTATTTTTTTCCATAAAGGCCTGTGCCTCTATGGGTGTGTTGATTCTGATTCTTGTCTCCTCCCAGAATATCAGCATACCTTCAGGCATCAACCATCTAAACCACACCCCCTTCTGGTATAGTTTATTCGCCAATTGCGAATAGCTTTTCCTTTTTTCCCTAATTTTTTGGGGAATCTGCTTCAGAATGGTTATCTCCCTGTCGTGGTATGTCAATGTTTGCCCCCTTTGTACACCCAGAATTTCATCTCTTGTGGTTTTCCTAAGGAATTTAATATGAACCTCCCTGGGTACATTGTGTGTTCTGGCATATGCTGAATTCACTCTATAGACCAGATCTATTTCCCATTCCATCTGCTGTTTATCTTTGTGTATATATTCAGCTAGAATATTAGTCATAATGTCCCTTATGTTTTCCCCATCTGCTTCTATTACATTTTGAAATCTAAGATAAAAGGACATTCTCTCAAACTCTGTTTTCATTTGTTGGATATCAAGTTCTTTGTTCCCCTTCTGTAAAGCCTCTACCCCCCCTTTCACCTCCGCCACCCCACCCTCCACAAGGTCCAGTCCCTGTGAGTTCTTATAAATTTGAGCTTGATTCTCTTTAATTTCATCTTTCATTTCCCTTAGCTGTTTCTTAATTTCCTCCTGGCCTTGTAAAATTTGTTGAAGCATTTGTTGAAGGTCTATCTCTGTAGTCTTAGGTTGCATCAGTTCTGTTATCTTTGACTGTGTGGCTGGGCTGGATGTTGCAGATGTTGGAGCAGAAGTGGCAAAGCCAGGTTTTCCAGGGGGTGGTCTTTTTGGAGACATGGTTTATGAAACAAAGAGATCAGTCAGTGTAGGAACTGGGCAGCTGGAGAAGTAGAGCAGGCAGGCGAGTCCAGAAGGCAGAGGATCCAAACAGGTGGGAGTTTCTTTAATCACTCTAGCAATAGATGAAAGTTTTTTCTCCAAAGAGTTCAGAAAATAGCAATCCACAAGAGATTCCTCTGGGTGACTCGGAGACAAAGACCGGAAGCCTGAATTTTAAAGGTGGAGTCAGGTTTCACAGTTCATGAAGACAACGGAAGTGTGCCATCTTGCCCTGCCAGCTTTGGGCTCAGAGGCATAGAAAATTTTAAAAGTTCAAAAAGTTCTCAGGTCATCAATAAGTTCTGGATCTAAGTCCCATGAAACGCACTTTTACTGGGGTGAGGCATCGTTAGTTGGCTCTCCCCCCTCCTCCTTCCCCAGGGGGCGAGAGCAGAATTTTAACAAGCCGCTTGTCCAAGGGGGGGGGAATCCCCCTCCCCTCTAGCCGCTCCTCAAAGAATAACTCCGAAAGATTAACTTTTAAAAGTACTGAAAAGCCTTTCAATTCAAAAGTAAGGGGATGAAGAGAGGAAGCATCTCACCGCACCGCCGCTGCTTCCTTCAGTTTTGCATTCTCCGATCGGCATGGGGCGAGACGCAGGCGCGTCCTCCAAAACTGCTCCCCGGTGCCTGGAGCAAAGCGGAAAAGCCCCCACCAGCCGCCGCCGGTGCCAGAGCCTTCCGCGAGCCGCTCCTTCGGCAGGGCGCCTCTTCGGGGCGTCCTGTGCCCCCCCGAAGACGGGGGAAGCCCACAGATGGTGTATCTTTGTGGAATCAATTTTGAATCTTAGGGCAAAGATTAAAGTAGGTTTCCCAAAAGCTGTGGTGGTTGAGATTAGAGAAGATACACCATATATCATTTAATTTAAAAATAAAATTCCAATTCTTAGATAAAACTGAGCAAAAATTTAACTCATGCAATATTGACTATATAAAAGATTTGTTAAGATTTTGTTAAAAAATCTTATATTTTCCATTTTTTAAATTTGTTTCATTCTTGTTTTGCTCTGCAAAGCAGTGATCAAACTATGCATTCTGATTCCTAATCTATTTCGATAGTATTTTTAATTCATCCCTATTGACAAATGAGATATTTAAAAACTACACATTTTCTCTTTTATCAATTGCACTACTTACATTATACTCCACCTAACACACTTCATATAACCCACACAATTAATTAAATCTTAACATATCCCAATCTTAATATAGAGTCAGAGACTTGTAGAATCTCTTTTACCCACATGTAGCTGATAGATCAGAATAAACAATATTTTCTGCATACTTGCATAGATGAGGGACAAAGTATGTGTAAATTCTGTAAAGTATTTTTTCTGAACACTTGCCATGATCTAACCTTTACATTTCTCTAGGGCACTGTTGCTTATTGTTTCTAAGGAAAACCTTTTGGTTGCATAGAATCATTTTATTTCACTTCAGATGCTTCCCAAGTGCCTGCTTTCCTTTTATACAAACAAACAAACAAACAAACAAACAAACAAAGAGTAGGATAGATGTAAACTAATTTGTAGCAAATACTAATCAAACTGATAGGCTAATAGTTGTCAGAGTTTGTTTTATTTCTTTCCATATACATGGAAATTTCATTATTTATATAACCATGAGGAATTTGTCTTATTGCAGGAAGCAAGCTGATAGAATGCATCAGTAAGAAAAGCTTGAAAGTATTTCTGTTGGAATGTATCTTCCTTCTGTATTTTTTCTCCGGCTGTAGTTCGTTGAACCTTTTATTTCCTGTGTTGCAACAGGGAGGGTTCTTTTTAATGATTCTTTCCATTTTATTTTTTCCTGAGAATTCTCTTCTTCTAAAATATTTTGAAAGAGCAAAGCCTATCTTGTGGAAACAACTTTGCCTTAGTTAAGATTCTAGACACTCTATATCCTGGAGAAATTAACTTAAAAATATGCTATACATATGCTGCCCAATTTCTGCTGAAGATGAACTGATATTTCCACTTTTTTCTTAATTATTTTTTCCCTAAGAAAATGTAATGTTTACCTACTAAAATGTTGTTAAGTGTTTTTGGTTTTCTTATAGAGTTAGCCAGATCTGTATTGGCATATCTTCATCAGATCAAATGGCCTTTTCTAAATTGGCTTTTGAGATTTAGTTTGAACAATTTATCACCCATGCATTAATTCCTTCCACTTGTATATTGCCAAAATTATAGCAGTTTCCAGTAACAATCAGCAATGAAAACAACCACAGGAGAAAATCAAAATTACAACATCCAAAATAAAATATAACGAATATACTTACCAATTTGTAAAAAATACACAAGATGATTATCCTAATACTAATTGAATAATAAAAATAAACGTGAATAGAATGGATAAATAATGAAATAAAATAACTATAGTTATAGTAAAATAAAGTTGTCAACAGCAATCTTATAATGGGCTTGAAGCTATCTAAGGGTACATCACTATATGTTTGAATTATTTTTCAATTCCATTTTTCAATTTTCTTTCCTTTAAGAATTTTTGCCTATTTTTTAAATATTTACAATCACAATCATGAGGTTTTGATTGTAGAATTCCACTTGCATCGTTTAACTGGGTGTTAAAGATAAACTTAGAACAATCTGTTGGGTGCAGCAACCTCCAGTATGAAAATTCTAGAAGCTGGGAGCAGAAGGCATAATGACGGCACCTCACCTCACTCCATTCTGGATGCTCTTTCCCAGTAGAACTATAGGAAAATAGACTTTCTCAGCTATTTATTTATTTTCTAATTGTTTAAGGTGGTGATAACTTTTTCATCTGTTCTTCATTGCTTCTATTTGAAACAAGATATGAAAAGCATACAGAGCATGGTATCCCTTCCTCCAAATTCCTTAATTGCAGCTTCACTCTGTTGGAGGTGACTCCAAGGGAGGCAGAGGATTTAAAATGGAGCAGTTAGCAGCTCTCCAATCCATTGTCAAGTTGTCAATAGCTTCATTGATTCAGATGCCTTGACGTATTTTTTTCTGGATCTTTTTCCTCTGGTCCTGTTCTGTACATATGTGTGTGCTTGTATCTGTGTGTGTATACGCACGCGCGCACGTGTGTGTGTGTCTAATTACAGAGTCCCAAGCACTTTAAACAATTCTTTCCAATATTCCCCTGGATAAGAAGGTAAGGAAAACATGTATGACGTCTTTTCAACCCCTGTACCAGCAGTGACCAGTGATCCTCTACATTGGTGTTGCCTTATTGGTGAGGGGACGACATATAAAATAAATATTTTTTCTTCTATGTGGTGAAATAACAGTATGAGTTGTAGTTGTCTATATACAGGCAGTGGCTATATGGTGCATACTGGTCTAGACTATGAAATGAGGGAGTTAGAATGGAGTTGTTAGTGACATTTAAAGTAGCTGCCCAAGTGCTTTTCCCATAGAGTTGTGTTTGATGAAATTATTTGTATTCAGGTAAAATGACTGATCTGTAATCTCTGCTTTACTGGCAGGCAAGTTTACAGATATTGACATTTTGGCACCTGGCGTACCTTATTTCAACAGCTGTGGCAGGGGTGGGTTTCAAAACTTTTTACTATCTATTCTGTGCGTGTGGCCTATGTTGTGGGTGTGGCCTGATGGTCATGTGACTGGGTGGGCATGGCCAACTTGATGTCACTCACCAGGAGATACCATGGATTGGGTAAAATGTGGTGAAGCTCACTTAATGCTGTTGCTTAGCACCAAAATTTTGGGCTCAATTGTAGTCATAAGTCAAGGACTATTTCTGCCTTCCTCTGCAGGGCAGTCTTGTCCTAGTAAACTCCTCCTTTTTTGCCAATTTTCCTTTCTGTTAGAGGCACTAAAATAATCCAGACAATGTAAGTTTTCCTGCTGCAGCAGGGGGTTGGACTAGATGACCTCTCAGTAGCCTTCTAGCCCTAATTGCTGTACTGTTTTTTTTCCTTCCTTCCTTCCTTCCTTCCTTCCTTCCTTCCTTCCTTCCTTCCTTCCTTCCTTCCTTCCTTCCTCCCTCCCTCCCTCCCTCCCTCCCTCCCTCCCTCCCTCCCTCCTTTCTTTCTCTTCCTTCCTTCCTTCCTTCCTTCCTTCCTCCCTCCCTCCCTCCCTCCCTCCCTTCTTTCTCTTCCTTCCTTCCTTCCTTCCTTCCTTCCTTCCTTCCTTCCGTGGGAAGCAATTCCCCCCCCCCCAATAACTGCTGAATGTCACTTTACAAATCTCCTTCTGAGCAGCTTTTCAATTTAAAGCAGGACTCTAAAGTTTGCAGCTTTAAGACTTGTGGAATTCCAGCATTCCACAGCCAGGCATGCTCAGTTCCGATTTAAAGCAACAGCATTTGTTTTTCTCCTTTGCTGAATCTCCTGGCTGAAAAGTGAGTTTCCTTCTTTCTTTCTTTCTCTTTCTCCCTTCCTCCCTCCCTCCCTCTCTCTGTCTGTTACTTTTTAAAGCTTTTTTTCCCCCTTGCCTGAACTGGCCCGGGGAAAAAACTTTTTTAAAAAAGCTTCTGACGAAGCTTCTGACGGGAGAACAGGTTCGGGGTTGTGCTAAGCCACCGTTACTACCGGTCCTATCCAGTACGCCAGATTTTCACTACCTCTTCTGGCATACTGGACCGTACATTTCTGAGCTGTGGTGAGGATAACATGAAAACGAGCAGTGGTAGCATAGTGGTTAGAAGGCAGTATTGCAAGCTAACTCTGCTCACACTGCCAGGAGTTCAATTCCTTTGATCTGAACTGACAGCAAAGAACAGACAAAGAAGAGAACAATAAACGAAGCAACATTGCCATTCCATACATTGCAGGAATAGCGGAAAAGCTCAGTAGGATCTTCAGATAGCACAACATATATGCATACTTCAAACCCAAGAATACACTAAGGCAGAAGGATAAAACACTCAGACACAAACTGAGCAAATGGTATATACAGTACAATGCAGTGAGCCATATGCAGATCTGTACATTGGGGAAACAAAGCAACCACTTCATAAACGCATGGCACAACGTAGGAGAACAAACCCATCAGGACAAGGTTCAGCAGTCCATCTGTATTTAAAAGAGAAAGGCCACTTGCTTGAAGACAACAAACTCCACATTTTGGACAGAGAACAGCTAGTTTGAAAGGGGTCAAAGAGGCCATCTATGTCAAAATTGAACAGCCCTTTCTCAACAGAGAGGGAGGGATACAACATCTGTCTCCAGACTTCCACCCAGTCCTTTCAACAGTTCCAAGAAGTCATTTGCACTATTCAGGGGACCCTGATGGCACAGATAAAGCTTCAGGTGGCCTGAACAACTCTCTAAAAGGATGCAACTGACCAAATGTCTGCAAGGAGTATAAATCCTTCTATTCCCCATGATCCAGTCAGACTCAAAGAAGCTTCTTGGATGAGAAGTGAAACATCTTAAAAACAAGAAAGTCCAATTGCCTCTTGAAAAAGCACCTTTAGAACAACTATGACCTGGATGACAGAATCGTCGTAGACATTTTACACAGCTAGAATTTTCCAATGCTAACTCCTAAACAAAATATAACCATTAGGTGGCATCATTGCATTGCTAAATAAGAAAAGCAGGCAAGGCTTATTTCTGGACAAATTTCTTCCTCTTCTAAAGTTGCTACATTGTTTATTGGGTTGTTTACAGATAAATATCCTTATGATCTGCTCTGGAATTTTCCTAGGTCTCACGTCAGACTGACAATCTCTTGTTGCTGGATCTTATACCCCTCCCCTTTTTTGATAGGGACATTTTGTTTTTTCCAATTGTTTGGCATTTCTTCAATTGCCAGTTCTATGATAATACTAGGAATCTCGCCAGATGATCAGATTTATTTTTATTGCCTTGGGATGCCATTTATCTGACATTGGAGTTTTAAACTAATTAGAGAGGTTTACCTTAACCATCTTTTTTTATCTTTAATCCTGCTCCTTTATACTGCTCACCAAAATTGTATGGCTCATAAAATATTTTTGTTGAAAAAGACAACTGAAATATAAATTAAGTAGCTTTGCCCTTTCTTTCTTTTTTAGCTGTTACCATTGGGCAATCCTCAAGGAGCAGCTTGTATACTAATTATTTTACTTTTATTTTGAGTCTTTCCAACCCAATGGAATGTTGGGAAAGAATTATGTAAAACCTTGGCTACTTTAAGAGGTGTGACTCATGCTGGTTGGGGAATTCTGGGAACTGAAGAAGCTTCTTGAATGAGAAGCAAAAAGTTTTCAAGGAAATCAGTTGCCTTTTGGAAAAGCACCTTGGGACAATTAAGGGAAAAAAATATCCTCAATGCATTGCTCAAAGAGAAGCTGCTAGACATTGTTTTGGAATGTTACTAAATCCTTTATTTTAAGCTTCTTTCTCATTTTCTTCCCAGTCCTGTGACTCAGTGTAGAGCTGTTTGTAAGAAAATAGAAACAATTTAGACTTTTCCTTACACATTTGATCTTCTCAGCATCCTTTGCTAATCTCATCATCTTCTGAGTTTTTACTTTCATGACACCAGATTTCTATGGTAAATATCTGTAGCCTTTCTTTGTGACCTACTCTTTGTTTCATTTCTTACATCAGTACTTTTCTGCTATTAGATTTTCCATAGGGATTTAAGAAAACCATATTGGTGTCTTCCACGCAAGGTTTTCCCTTTTAGGATGCTTTTAGTATCCAATTACCGTATATACTTGAGTATAAGCCGAATTTTTCAGCCCACTTTTTGGGCTGAAAAATCCACTTCGGCTTATACTCCAGTGAACAAAAAATCGGCGTGACCACCGGCTGCCCCACTCCTCGGCTCCCCCGAACCGTCTCACTAAAGCTTCGCAAAACGAACCGGAAACCGACGGACGCACATGACCCCGCTAGAGTGAAACGCTGCCCACGCTTTCCCTTCCTAGCGTTTTTCCCCCCTCCCGTAGCTCTCGCAATCCGTGATGGAACTGATAGCCGAAACCAGGTTTTGCAAGCGGAGGAGGAGGAGGAGTGCCTCGGGAGTGGGTGTCCTGGTCAGCGGGGGAGGATCCGAGGGTGCTGGTAGGGGGTTTACAGCAAAGAAGCGGGATGGAGTGTCAGGGGAGCCGAGTTGGCAGAGGGGAGGGTGGCGCTGGAAGCGCGTTGTGTATCGTGGTGATCGCGGTAAATATATATATAGATAGATGTATGTAAAAAAAGTACCGGTTTCTATTCGTGTTTATGTGTATACAGTCCCATCGCACTCTTTTCCACATGCCTCAATTAAAGCAATTTTATTGTTATCTAGCTGCTGCATTTCCCAGCCTCGGCTTATACTCGAGTCAATAACTTTTTCCAGTTTTTGGGGGTAAAATTAGGGGTCTCGGCTTATACTCGAGTTGGCTTATACTCAAGTATATACGGTAGAATTCCATAACTGATTTAATTTTACTAACTCTTTTGTTTTTCCTCCCATTGTTTTCTGCTGCAACACAACCAAAGTTAAAATTCTTTGGGTGTGTTAAAATTTATATTTTTAGTGTCCAAGAAATATTGCCTATGATTTATCTTTTCCTGTTAAGTCCTATTAAGAACTCCAGCATTGCACAACTATTTGATTTGAAGTAGATATGTTTAAGAGTTACTTTGAGGTAAGATAGGTGACTGATACATTTTATAAGTAAATAAATAATAAATAAATATGTCTGAACTGCTATGTTTCCCGGAAAATAAGACAGGGTCTTACATTCTTTTGACCCACGAAATAAGTACCTGGCCTTATTTTCGGGAAGGTCTTATTATTTTTGAGGTGCAGGAGGCAGCATCATGGTCACTTCATAGCTGCTGCTGTGTTGCAATATTTTCAGGGAAGGCTTATTTTTGGAGGAGGGCTTATTTTAGCACATGCAGGCAAAAGCCTGATTGGGCTTATTATCCTGGGAGGCCTTATTTTGGGGAAAACAGGTTAGTGATTACATTAAATAATAGAAAATTGATTTTTTAAAATCACATGTTTCTCCTGTTGTGCCTTTCATTACTGTTTTTGGAACATATGTAGTTTTCTTACATCGGGTGCCTTCAAAATGGCAGTCACGTAAAAATAACATGACAAATAAAAAATAGAGAATTAAATCTTCATGTCTGATGCACCATTTATTTAAATAGTTCAAAGTAATTAAAAGTGAAAGCAAAATTGTATGTTATTTGAAAACTTGTTCATTAAATTTCTAGGTTCACCAGTAGATGTCAGCCCATTCCTTTCAAAAAGTAAATAATATTACTTAGGTATCTTTTTCTGCAGCTGATTGCTGAAGATTTCCTTTAAAACCAAATGTGAATATATAGCTGCATTTAGACTAAACTCACGCTGTTCAAGAGAAAGTATTCATTAGTAAATGTACCTTATTTTCTTACTAACTATAATATCTAAGAGGAGATAGGGAAATTTCTTAAGTAGAAACTAATCAGATTATAATTCCAATAAGTATTGAACAGAAAATATGTTTGGTTAAGAGGCCATGGAGCGTGCTATCATGTAAGTTTAAAACTACTTATTCTCTGAGACTGGGATATTTTCCCCACCTTTCTTGCTCTTTGAAATACAATTTTCACATTTTTATGATGTCTCATCCATATTTCTATCTTCTTTAGTGACTTCCAAGTTTTATATCATCATGGAAAATTGCTTGTATAAAAGAGAAATGCACATGATATATAGGACGAAAAGCTTATCAGATGATATAATTATCAGTACAGACATATCTTTATTCCAGAAAACAAACACTAACTTAGTTTGAATTGAGGTGTCCTCGGTGTTTTCTAATCTTGGTTGTTTTCTACTCAAATTAGATAATATAATCAGTTCTAGTGTTAATTTGAATTTCTTTAAGTCCATCTACCATCTGTCAGACCTTCCCCCACCCTCTTCCATTCAATCCTGTCCAATATTTAGAGATTGCCTGGACAAGTCTCAGCAATTTTCTTAATGAGGCTTTTCAAAAGTGGGTTGCCATTGTCTCCTTTCTAGAGGTGACAGAAGTGACTGGCACCAGCTGGCTTTGTGCCCAGGTAGAACTATAGCTTCATGGTTTTCCAGTTTCCAGCCTGGTGTGTTAATCCCTATACCAAATTGGCTCTGAATCAAACCTTGGGTGATCTCAAAACTTATTGGTGCCTTGCAGGGGTGGGTGCCTTGCAGAGGTGTTTTTTTACTACCTATTCTGTGGGTGTGGCCTATTTTGTGGGTGTGGCTTGGTGGTCATGTGACTGGGTGGGTGTGGCCAACTTGATATTACTCACCAGGAGATGTCATGGATTGGATAAAATGTGATGAAGCTCACTTAATAACGCTCTTGCTTAGCACCAAAATTCTGGGCTCAATTGTAATAAGTCAAGGACTATCTCTGCCTTCCTCTGCAGGGCAGTCTTGTCCTAGTAAACTCCTTCTCCTTTCTGGCAATTTTCCTCTCTGTTAGAGGCACCAAAATAATCCAGACAATGTAAGTTTTCCTGCTGCAGCAGTGGGTTGGACTAGATGACCTCTGAGTAGCCTTCCAGAGCTAAATTGCTGTGCTGCTTTTCTTCCTTCCTTCCTTCCTTCCTTCCTTCCTTCCTTCCTTCCTTCCTTCCTTCCTTCCTTCCTTCCTTCCTTCCTTCCTTCTTTCTCTTTTCCTTCTGTGGGAAGCAAACATCCCCCCCCCCCCAAATAACTGCTAAATGTCACTTTACAAACCTCCATCCAAGCAGCTTTTCAATTTAAAGCATGACTCCAAAGTTTGCAGTCTTAAGACTTGTGGACTTCAACTACCAGAATTGCATAGCCACGTATGTTCAGTTCTGATTTAAAGCAACAGCACTTGTTTTTCTCTTTGCTGAATCTCCTGGCTGAAAAGTGAATTCCTTCCTTCCTTCCTTCCTTCCTTCCTTCCTTCCTTCCTTCCTTCCTTCCTTCCTTCCTTCCTTCCTTCCTTCCTTCCTTCTTTCTTTCTTTCTTTCTTTCTTTCTCTTCCTTCCTTCCTCCCTCCCTCCCCTCCTCTCTCTCTCTTACTTTTTAAAGCTTTCCCCCCCCCCCTTGCCTGAACCAGCAGGAGAAAACTTTTTTTTTTAAAGTTTCTGACGAAGCTTCTGATGGAAGAACAGGTTCAGGGGCGTGGCCAATCCATCATTATGACTACCGGTCGTATCCAGTATGCCAGATTTTCACTACCTCTTCTGGCGTACTGGACCGTACAGGGAGAAACTCACCTCTAATGCCTTGACTGTAGACCAATTAGAATTCTCGGGCTTCTAAGATAGAAATTATCAGGGAACTTGAAAAAAATATACCAGAAGAAAACATGACAACTCATTTTCATTCTGTTGCCAAGAAAAGTATATGGATGGATACATGCAGTCATCAGAAATTGAGCTTAGTTCAAGAGATTTTACTTTTCTCTGGATGGCATTCCTAAACCTTGGTATAGTGCCTTATCCTTCGGCTGAGTTATTCTGATTCCTTTTTCAAGGTGAACATTTAGTTGGCTGACTGGACCTAATTGGGCTGCAAGCATCACATCAACCTCTCACTTTGCTATTTCAATTCATAATGCTCCTAAGTACCAGAATGACTGAAAGATCATGCAATGGCCAACAGAATACATTTATTCCATGAAAGAAAATGAAAATGTTTTTTTAACGTATGTTAGCATAAGCCTATTCGCCACCCCATTTCCTGCTCTGTTTCTATTTTGTTCTTTTAATCTGAAAAAAAGTTTTTTTAAACATTACGATCTTACCTTTTTTTTATTTTGATCAAGTTTCATCATTTCTGTTTTGTGTCTGTCCTCTTTTTCTTATTTGTTTTCTCTTTGCTCTATCCCTCTCCTATTCAACCTTGTCCTTATTTTATACTCTGTTTTCTCTTAGATTCTTTCCTTATCATTTTATATTCCATTGTTTATTATGTTTACTCCTTATTTTCCCTCATGTTTTCTTCTCTATTCACTTTTCTATACTTTCTCTCCATTTCAATCTTTCCTTTCTGTCAATACTTATTCCTTTATTTAAACATTCTTGTTATCTTTGAGATATGAAGGGGAAGAAAGAAGAATGGGGCAGAGAAGGTGTTAGATACCACAAATATTGGTAATGATTTACACCAAGGTCTTCTGTTCCGGCCGGAACAGAATTTCAATCTGATTGGTCGAAGGGTCTGACAGCTCCCTATAAAAGGGCTGCTGTCAGACTGAACCTTCGCTGGATTGTACATAGTTGACATGTGCTAATAAAGAGCTGTTTGTTACTCTGAAGCCTGAGTGTGCCTTCATTCACCGATCTAACACTAGCGACGAAGGTGGGATCGGAAGGCAACTAGGCAGACAAAAAGAACATGACAATCCAGCAAGTCAATCCAGCCCGGAGCACAGCGCGGCATCAAGCAGCCATCTTTGAGTGGCAAATTCAAACGTGCTCAAAGGCCTCTGCCTCAAAAAAGAAAAATGCCAAATTAACATGCCAAGGGTTGAATTCCTAGGGTACCTCATCAATGGCTCTGAGATTCACCCAACCAACAAAAAAAATTAAGGCAATCCAGGACGCCCCTACACCTCACAATCAGACTGACTGGAGGCATTTCTCGGGCTCCTTAACTTCTACAGTGTCTTTCTCAAGCAGAAAGCTATGGTTGCTGAGCTTTGCATCAGCTTCTCAGCAAACACACCAAGTGGTCCTGGGGCAGAGCTGAAGCATCCGTGTTTGCTGCGGTGAAGAAACTGCTGTCAGCAGACACATTTTTGATCCAATATAGCCAGACCCTGCCACTTGTCCTAACGTGCGATGCTTCCCCGTTTGGCATAGGAGCCGTTCTCAGCCACCGCATGCCCAATGGAACCGAGGCACACATTGCCTACATCTCACGAACATTGTCTGCTGCCGAGTGGAACTACAGCCAACTGGACTGTGAGGCTCTGGCTGTAGTTGCCGGCGTGAAACTATTCCACGAGTACATCTATGGCCGTGACTTTGAATTTATCATGGACCACAAACCATTGCTGGGATTGCTCGCTGGGGACCAGCCTACCCCTGCTTCTTTGTCACCACAAATGACCAGATGGACAATCTTCCTCGTGGCCTACACTTATCGCCTCGTACATCGACCTGGCTCTACCTTGGGGCATGCTGACACCTTGAGTCGATGCCCACTGCCTGAACTGCTTGCAGACCCTATCCCCAAGATGCCAGTCCTCCTCATTGACTGCCTTGAGGCTGGACCTGTCTCATCTTGTGACGTCGTCCGTCACTCAGCAAAAGACTCTACATTCTGATGAACTGGGTGTGGAGGGGGTGGCCCAAGGGGCCTATGGGGTCTGAATGTAAAATGTTTTACTGCAAATGTGATGAACTGTCAGTAATAAATGGTTGTTTACTGTGGGGGGACCAGGTCGTTGTTCCACCAAAACTGCGCATTGCAGTATTAGAGACTTTGCACATAGGGCATCCTGGAATTGTCAGGATGAAATCTTTGGCCATGTGGTGGCCTAACTTGGACAGGGAGATAGAAGAATGGGTGGCTACCTGCACA
Source organism: Natrix helvetica (assembly GCF_964273705.1). Lineage (NCBI taxonomy): Eukaryota > Metazoa > Chordata > Lepidosauria > Squamata > Natricidae > Natrix > Natrix helvetica. The sequence goes on along the minus strand of NC_138558.1, from coordinate 49,060,710 downwards.
CCGTGCCAGGGGTCCAGACCAGCTCCCCCAGAGGCGCCCGCTACGTAGTGGGAGCGACCTCAAGCACCATGGTTTAGGGTGCACATAGATTTTGCTGGTCCTGTTCATGGCCAGACCTTTATGGTAGTTGTGGATGCCTACTCGAAATGACTTGAAATAGTCCTCATGACCTCTACCACAGCAGAAGCGGTCATTAAGGAACTACGGACACTTTTCTCCACTCACGGCATGCCCGATGTTTTGGCTTTGACAAAATTTACGGCCATGCAATTCAAGACCTATTTAGCAGCACAGGGAATCAGACATACCCTGGTTGCTTCATTCCATCCGGCTTCCAATGGTCAGGCGGGGAGAATGGTGATATCTGCAAAAGAAGCCCTATCCAGGATGGGCCCGGGAGATTGGCAAACACGGGTTGATCAATTCCTCCTCATACAACACATCACACCAAGTGCTACCACTGATAGAAGCCCTTCCAAGCTTCTAATGGGTCGCCGGCTAAGGTTCCACTTAGACCGGCTACACCCAAACTACTCTGCTGTGTCGCCACCAGATTCGACTGGCAAAATAAGAAACTTTAATGTAGGGGATCAGGTTTATGCCCACAACTACGCTGGGGAAACTCTTTGGATTCCTGCCACAGTAATAAGCATCACCGGACCTCGCTCTTATCTATTAGAGCTCGAGGATGGTCGAAATTGGAGACGGCACATTGACCAACTCCCTGGCTGCATCTCCACCTCCAGTCTTAGGCAACCGGAGGTAACTTCTGCACGAGTTAGCCAAAGTCCTACACAAAAGGCACACAAATTCACTCCTTCCACAGATAACACAATCCTGAAGGTACCGGGGCACTTATCTGTAATTGTTGCAGGCCCGCAGCGAGTTCCGAGCAAACCGGCTCCAGAAACTCCAGCCGTGGCCTGTGAGAAGCTCCAGGAGCTTCCACCAGGTGAAGCTGCGGAGACAACAGGTCCATCCGACCTGACTGAAGAACACCCACCAACTAAACTGCGCAGGTCTGGGGGATCCACCAGAAAGCCTGCCTACCTGCGTGACTACGTCACAAGTTGGTTGAGCCCATCTAAGAAGGGAGGGGTGTTAGATACCAGAAACATTGGCAATGGTTTACACCAAGGTCCTCTGTTCCGGTGGGAACAGAGTTTCAATCTGATTGGTCAAAGGGTCTGAAAGCTCCCTATAAAAGGGCTGCTGTCAGACTAAACCTTCCCTGGATTGTACATAGTTGACTTGTGGTAATAAAGAGCTGTTTGTTACTCTGAAGCCTGGGTGTGCCTTCATTCACCCTATCTAACAGAAGGGAAGAAGGAGGGGAAAACATTGTCTCCTAGAAATTCTGAAGGTTGTATTCTATGCCTTAAAGGGGATCAGATTGAAGATATTTGTAATAAGTGGTCTTTGCATTACTTAACAATGTAAAACAAAACTAGGTATCTAACTGCAGTCTAATGGAATTTGGGAGTCAATGGAAATGAGATAATTTCAATCAGACTATATTAATAACATATTTTAAAATACTTATTCTTCTCTCATGTTTTTCATTCATGCAAAGAAGGGAAATGGGGTAGGATAAGATGCTGAGGAAAGGCAGAAGAAAACAATAGTAATGAGTCATATTTAGGAGTCTGTTGAATAGAGTCCCATTACACCAGATCTTTTAATGTCAAATAAAACTGCAAGAAAACTGAAGGCAATTATTTTTAATTAGAGTTATATTGCCCAAAACAAACCCTTTCTTTTCAAATGGGCAGACTAGAGTTCCTGCCTTTATGCTGTTCACTTGAATTATTATAGAGATAACACTACGTTTTCCTGTAGATAGGAATCATGGTTCTGTTTCCTAAACAGTCATATTTAATTTTTAAAACCTTAGGAGACAATTTTCTAGGTTCACCTCCTTTTCTCCAAGTTTAGATTTATCAGGACGTTCCCAGCTCTTCTCCACACTTTTCATTTTCTTCCAGCATTAGCTTTTCCTGGGCCTCTGTGATCACCATGACATTTCCAAAATGGCTCCAATAATTCATGCAGCATACTTTCAGGACAGCAAGGCAAACAAGGCAAAAATAATGGCTCACTGAACATTTTAGTTTCAAATTTAAGAAACTATTTCCTAACAGTAGATTTATTGTGAATATTTGGTTTGCCTTTTTTCTTCCTTTTTTTAGCACAGTATTTATTTGATGAAGAAATTGCTAGGACATTTTTATGAAAAAAAAAACATTTTGGTGAAAATATGTAGGGTCCGAACTATGTCCCTGTAAGTTCATTCGTTGTATAACATTTGCTCTCTTTTGGCTTCTCATGCTTCCATTAGATCTGAAAGGGAATCTTTATAAAACTCATTTTGCGTTCCACTGGGTAAAACGGCCAACCCACTTTCTCTATTCTCAAGGTTGATGCTGAATTTTGATTTTTTTTTCAAAAACTAAATTTCTTTTATAAATGAATTTCATTGGCTATCACGTTTATTCTATCAAGATGAAGATTTCTACCATGAGAGTACTCGAATCAAATACTGAATGATGTTATTATATGATTATTACAGTGCATTCCGATGCACTTCACTTTTGTCAATTTTGTTATGCTGCAGCCTGATTCTACTGTTGTTGAAATTAATTTTTCTTCATTAATCTACACGCAGTACTGCATAATGACAAAGTGAAAACAGAAGTTTAGAAATGTCTGTAAATTTATTTACAAGAAAAAAACTGAAATATCACTTTGGCATAAATATTCAGACCTTTTATTCAGTACTTTGTTGAAGCACCTTTGGCAGCAATTACAGCCTCCAGTCTTTTGGGATATGACACAACAAATTTTGTGTTTCCCCCTAGTTTGGGGGATTTTCTGTCATTCCTCCTTGCAAATCCTCTCAAGCTCAGTCAGGTTGGATGGCAACCATTGATGGACAGCCATTTTCAGGTCCCTCCAGAGGCATTGAATAGGGTTCAAGTCAGGGCTCTGGCTAGGTCAGTCTAGGACAGTGATGGCAAATCTTTTCGGCACTGAGTGCCCAAACCGGAACACACATGCATGTGTGCATGCCGGAATGCCATAAACCCAAAGACCAGTTGGCCTGCATACATATGTCTGTTTTTTGGGCATTTTTAGCTGTTTTCAGACTGTTTTCTGTCCATAAAATAGCCTGAAAATGGCCTGGAAAATGCCCCAGAAAAGGCCTGGAAAAGGCCCGGAAACCAGCCTGTCTGTTTTTTGGCCCATTTTATGGTGCTCTGGCACCCATGAAGACCAGCTGGCCAGTGTGCATGTGCACACCGGAAACCAGAAGAGCAGCTGGTGACCATGCATGCCCACAGAGAGGTCTCTGCGTGCCAGCTCTGGCACACATGCCATAGTTTTGCCATCACGGGTCTAGGACATTCACAGAGTGGTCCTAAGCCTCTCCTGTGTCATCTTGGCTTTGTGTTTAGGATTGTTGTCATGATGGAAAGTGAACCTTTGGCCCAGCCTGGTCCTGAGTGCTGTGTGTTAAGTAATTAAGCTCCCCGTTAGAAGAGCGAGTATGCAGAGAAGCGTAATGAGAGTGATATGGAATAACACACACAAAACCAGCATACAGAGACACTGAATAGTATAAATATATAGTAGTTTACTATGTAGAAATATAGAAGTATTCAGAGTCCGGTTAACAGTCCAAGTCATACACGGTTCAGTAATTCAGTTATCAAAATAGTCAGTCTAACACACAAAGTATAGCTAAACAGTAGCAAACCACAATACCTCAAAATACACTGATCAGCTTCTAACAAAACACAGAGAGAGAGCTAACAACCATTCTGGCTCCCTCTTACAGCTGCTTGAGGTAACAAGCCAATTACATCTGTTAAGCATTTAAAGCAACAGTAAAGTAATCATAGCTTATATACATTGCCAAGCCAAGCCAAGGGTTACATCCCTAAAGGTTTTCATTGAGAATATTCATGTACTTTGCTCCATTCGGTTTTCCTTCAACGCTGACCAATCTTCCAGTCCCTGCTGCTGAAAAACACCCCAACAGCATGATGCTGCAACCACCTTGCCTCACTTTGGAATGATATTGCACAGATGATGAGCAGTGCTGGGTTTCCTGCATATGTGGTGATTAGAATGGAAGGCAAATAGTTCAATCTTGGTTTCATCAGACCAGAGAATCTTGTTTCTCACAGTCTGAGAGTCCTTCAGGTGCTTTTTTGCAAACTCCAAGCAGATTTTTGCACTGAGGAGAGGCTTCCATCTGGGACATAAAGCCCAGATCAGTGGAAGGCTGCAGTGATGGTTGTCCTCCTGGAACTTTGTGCCATCTCCACACAGGATCTCTGGAGCTCAGTCATGACCATCAGGTTCTAGGTTATGTCTCTTACTAAGGCCCTTCTCTCTTGATAGCTCAGTTTGTCAGGTCATGCCAAACTTCTGTGAATTAGGGAGGTTGCTTTGCTCTTAGGAAATCTTCAGTGCAGCAGGAATTTTATTGTACCTTTCTGTGCCTCCCAATAATCCTATTATAAAGTTAGGATTATAAAGGTATAAATTTGAATATGGAAATGTAATATTTAATTAATTACATCTAAGCATACATTATTTTACTTTTATTGATACATGTGCTTTCTATTTATTGTGTATTAGATAATCCCATCTTCTTATATATAATGCCCCGGTACTATTTAAAATGTTTTAATTTCTCAGTTGCATCTAAATTATTTGCACTGATTTGGTCTCTCTTTTTTCAAATAATGGCACAATAATGCTATGGATTAATCAAACTATGTGAAGTTAATTCCCTGATTCCTAAGGGTAATTATCCTCACAAATGACCCTTTACCCACATGGAGTAATAACTGCCTGTTCTCACAAACCACATTTAGATTCTTGAAATATTTGTTCAGTTCAGGGGTCTTGGTTACTTTGAGTTATGAGTTCCTGAGTCTCCAAAGGGCCAGTTTTCATTGTCATTATTCATGTGATAGTTTTCACACAGAGAAGAATTGAACAGAAATTCTTATACAGTTATGAGTGTTTGCTTGCATGTATATACATCATAAATCTTTAAGTCAACACTTATTCCTTAAGGGATTTTGGCAGCGTGTAGAAGTTTCTACGAGGAACATAGAAAACTTCCATTTAAAATGGAAACATGTTTCAAACACACATGTTTAAAGTATTTAGTTGTATTTAGTTATATTTGCACAATATAATTTTTGTTCTCTCATTTAGTTCACCTATTGCCCTTCTGTAATCCTTAAATTTAGAAAATAAATTTATATTATACCTATTACGACAACCTGGAAACTATAATAAAAGCAGAGCTCAGACTAAGCACAAGGAAATAATAGCTGCTGATAAAGGAACACTTTATCTCAGGAAATATGGTATATTCTTCTCTGGTTAAACAGAAGCTGAATACTTATTGGCCAAATATTCTCTATCTACATCATATATTGCAAATCTGGGCAAATCCAGGCCATCAAATCACCATAAAACAGAAAAAGCCATGTTAATAAAGCCACTTTATTAATAATGGTGACAGCAGTTAAGAATCTACATAGTTTAAAGTTCATGTTTCATTACACATGAAGAAGGAGGAGAAGAAGAACAACAGATTTTCAAAAAGCCTATGTAAATTTATTTTCTCCTTGTGTTTCTGTGTATCTTATATTTAGTTTAATTTCATAACCATTTTCTGCATGCTGATCCTATTTATTATAGAAAAATAGTATACAGTGGCAAGTTCAAGGATGAACAACCAGTGCCTATATTTGGATCCCAGGTCAGTGGTGGGATTCAAATAATTTAACAACCAGCTCTCTGCTCTAATGACTGGTTGGCTGGGTGTGGCTGGGTAGGCATGTCCATGGTGGGTGTGGTCAGGGGGTGTGATAGTACTCAGCCTACTGTAGCACTCTGCCAGCCAAAATGGGACACAGTGGTTAATTACAAAATGTGGTCTTTGCTTTGTGATATCCAGATCCGGTGAGCAAGGGGTGTGAACTGCACAGAAAATACACTTTTGTTCGGTTATGAAGAAATAACCCAAAGTCAGATGTACACTAAATGCAGACTGACTTTTAGCTACACACCTTCCCCGCAAACAGCAAATTTTGAAGCTGAAAGTTCCAAAAGGAATGCTGGGAAACTCTGTATTTTGAAGAAGATATTGATCCAGTGTGTGGCTGCCATGAAAAATGTAAACTTGAATATCATTAGGAAATTAGTTGAAATAAGACTGAACACACTATGTAACTTGATAGAAATGATAGCATTATCATTTGTTCCATCCTGATTACCATATTTTAAAAATACTATATATATATATATATATATATATATATATATATATATATATATATATATATATATATATATATATATATATATATATATATATATATATATATATATATATATATATATATATATATATATATATATATATATATATATATATATATATATATATATATATATATATATATATATGCTCAATGCGTAAAAGAATAATCAAAGTCATTTAAAAAGTGAATTAATTTTCCTTTCCTATAATACTAAAACCTGGTCATCTAAATGAGATTCAGAATAAAGAAAGGAAGTATTTTCCAAATAGCACAGCTTAGATTTTCAAATATGCATGATGAAATCAATTTAGATATCTTTAAAATAAGATTATAAAGACTATTAGTTCTATGCCAGTATTGGATTAACTAGAAGCCTTAATAATTTGGGAAGAACATAACAAAGATAATATAATTGCATTTATCTGCTGTTTGTAAACTTCCCACAAAGACCTAATTCATCACTATGAGATCTTCCAGGTCAGGACTTATAGTGAGTTAAACATTCCTGTGAATGGCTCTATGACTAGGACAAAACTGTGGTAATATCAATAAATAGGATATGGGTTATAGCTGATTAAAATCTCTCAGAGAAATGAAAGCTCCTGGAATTCTCCACTTGTGCTTTTGAGAATTGCTCCTCATAAGAAAATCACAGGAATTGAGTTTCTTATGGTCAATTATGAATTGGGTGGCTTGGAGATGAGGATTATTAACACAGCCTGAACTACTGAGAAACATTTACAGACCTATGGCTCACAAAATTCTCATTTATTTAAGCACCTTTGGATTTAACTTAATTTGTAATCTAAGAGAGAAATTCCAAAAGGCAGGGGGGGAAATCAAAGACTCTTGGTGAGTTGCTTTCCTTTGAGAATTAAGAAGAAGGAAAAGGTTTATGTTAGAGAATATCTTTAATTTAAAAGAATCGTAATTCAAGAAAGTTTTAAACAGATAAAGGAAACAGTAATTTTGGAAAACTGGATAATGAATGTTTTTGTGTTGGAAGTATATCTGAATATAGTAAAATTAGTTAGAAAAACAGACCAGACCAATATGCTGGTTGTTTATTATTTCGAATAATAGATAATTGGTGAATTTTACAAAATAAGAATATACGGGTAAGATAAGGCTAAGCTATAAGGCTAAGCTATGTGACTAACTTTGGAGAGCTAATTTATACTGAAGGGTTAAAGACAGAGGAAAGCAAAACAGGAAAAAAAAGGAAAACTTTGCCTTTCAGCATGGTAATTGCCATATTTTCATTTCCTTACGGCAACCACAAGAAACGCTGTAAAGTTAGGAAAAGGACAGAGAGTTTCACTAGAACAACTTGCAGATAAAAGCATTTCACCAGATTTATTGCAGAAAATGTTTGAGGAATTTAGCAAAAGAATTGACTGCAATAGTTGCCAATTGTTTGGATTAAAAAGAAAAGATGGAAAGATTTGGCACTACTCACTATGGAAGAATGTTTGGTGAATTGAAGATCTAGCTGAGATAGACAAATTGGCCTCTTTGATTAGAAAAATATCTATATTTATTGGTGATTGGAATTGTTTGCATACAGATGAAAAAAATAAACTTCTGATTTATGGATTTGATAATTACACAAAAGAGAATTATGATGTAACTTTAGACATAGAGGTTAAAATATAATTGTACTTATAATTTCTGGGAAGAATATGAAAAACCCCATCTTTATGGCTATGTATCTTTCTTTATAGATTGTCCTTTTTAAATTTTCTTCTATTTTCTTATTGCACATTTAGCTTTTTCACTCTTTCTTTGTTTTTAACTTATTTTCTATTTAGTTTCTAATCACTCTTATTATTGTTCTTAATTTTTTAAAAATAAAAGTTTATATGCTATTGTGAGAACAAATTGTTGGCCTTTTAAATAAACCCAGCATGAGGTTTTATGTTGCTAATCTTTATGGAAGCATAATATATTAGTTTCTCAATATATTTGTTTACTGATTACAAACACCTTATATGTTCCTTGTTTTATGAACGTATTTACAAAAAAGTGTAAGTAACTTAGGTATAAAGCTGTTCTTTCTTGATTTGAAATAGTATGCTTTGTGGCTGAAATCTGGACCAGCATCTGTTTTTGACTGATTAAATAAACGCATTGGTATTAATGTACATAAATTTGCAGGATGGAATTTTCCTCTAAAGTTAAGCCAGATACATAATAACTGCCAATGTACATAAAATAAATATGATAATATTAAGGAGTCTTTGGTGCAATGATTTCCAAAGACGTTTGGGTCAATGGGACTGAGTTTTGTAACTAGGTTACTTTTTAACTATAAAAGTTTTAAACTATAAATGGAACAAATATTTAGTCTATAAATCTGGTGATTTGTCTTTAATGTCAGTGCCAAAATCCTTGATAATTGATTAAATGCCTGATTTGGAATGATCATTAGTCAATTTTAGTACATTTTGGAAGAAAGTCTACCCTTTGGAGGCTTTGTACTTGGAATGCATGGATTATATTGCTACATATTCATATAGGAAACATAAGGTGGTGTCCAAGCAGCTAATTCAACTGAAAATTAGATAAATAATATCCAGTTGTTAAAAGCATATAGAAAAGAATACAACATTTGTACATAAAGTAGCTACCAAAATCCTACTGAACAAACTATTCAGTGCTCTGCATACTTATAACCAGAGCGTTCAGCTGTCACATTGCTCTTTAGATGTTGTTATGAAAGACAACGTCATTTCTTCATAAACTTAATCTTCTATTATTCTTTTGTGGCTCATTACGCAGACAATCTAAAATGGCTTTCAACTGGCTTTCAAGAGTATTTTTAATTTTTTTATATACTTGAATGTTTTATTTTGTGTTCAATCTTTATTCCTTAATTTTAAGTAGAGGGAAGGTTGTTAAGATCACCTTTATCACTTTCAAACATCTTACATCATTGTGTGAAGTGCCACATATAAAGCACTTAATTGATTTTACAAGGAAAAAGAAGTAGGAGAAGAATTTCATGGATTTATATCAATTATGAAGGGGTCCTTGGTGCTTTCTGAGCTTGCCTGTTTTTTGCAGACATTTCATTGCCCAAACTACCATAGGTAACAATATCATGAGCACTCAACCCTGAGCTACAAATATTTCCCTTTATTATATCAATTATCACAGGTGAAATTAACACTCATAAATGTTTCAGGGATCTTGCCCTCGATTCTGCCCAGTTCATTGGACAGTTATTAATAACACAGCTTCATTAACATCAGACACAAGCTTATGGGGAAGTTTTTGGCTATGGACTGTTAGGTGCTGCTCCTTCCCCTCCATTGTATATTCATATATACTATATTGGATATTCTGATAAAGACTATGGGCAATTGTTGTTAAGGCTTTTTTCTTTTTGATTATTGGTTTTTTTAAATTGTATTAGTGTGCATGCCCTTTGAGAATATTTAATATGTGGTTTTTGTATTTTGTATTTTTAAAATGGTTTATTCTTTTTATTACTATTTTTAAAATTATTATATATTATATAAATAGGTTGAAATTTGAGTTGTTACACTGGCATCCAGTTCTGTGAATAGCTTGCAACAATGTAAGTACTTGCTTTCTTTTCCACAGTAGAATTCAACTGGAGACTGGGGGTGGGACCTGGAAAACGTCTGTACCTTATTTTATCAAAGCAAGTAAAAGCTTTGGTCTATACAGCGGGACTTATTTATTTATCTGTTTATCTAATTTCTAAACGGCCCATCTAACCTAAGTGACTCTGAGCAGTTTGCAATACCTGAACTGAAAAGAACATAACTTTTCTTTACCACAGAAAAGTGATGCTTTTTCTATGGAAAACCTATAAACATCAAGGTACTAATGCTGTATTCTGTCATTAGAAAAGAATGTCATCAGTCCTGGAATAAGATTTATAGTATGTGATAGGTTTTATTTCTTTGCATATTCATATTCTTTAATAATTTACAGATTTGCTGTTGTATAGGATCTATTGGCTAACTAATTGGTCCTTTCAAGAAAAAGAGGTAAATGTTTTAATAGCTTTTTTTTTAAAAAAAATTTGAGCATTTGACTCTTTTGTGAGTGAATTTGTAATCAGGGTTTTTCCCATGTCCAACAGCTGGGAACTATCTAAAAATACATCACTTCAAAAAAAAATTGTGGAGCAGACTGCTTGGGATTAAGAATGGGGCTGGTTTTCAAGATAGTTTCAGCTACATGTCCCATTTATCATATAACTCAAAAGTATATATGTGTGTATATATAGGACTGATAATTAGAGATGCATATAATCCCACTTGCTAATTGTCTATTTTTTAAGGAAGAGTATACTGTAAAATCTCCATTCTCACCCCACTCCAGGTGAAAGTTACTGCAAAATCCCCATTTCCTCCCGATCAGCTGGGACTCGGGAGGCTGAGAATAGATGGGAGTCGGGCCAGTCAGAGATGGTATAGTTCTCTGAACTACTCAAAATTTCCACTCCCGGTTCTCCAGAACTGGTCAGAACCTGCTGAATGCCACCTCTGCTCCCAAGACTTTTCCAATTCTAATTATGTAAATAATTGTATATATAAATAAGTATGTTACATATAATTTATGTATAAATTAATCGTTTCTTAAACATATGATGATCATAATCATTTTAAAACTACAATAAATAATGCAACAATAGTCATAATGATAATTTGACTTTTTGTGTATTTTTGTGACTTGTGACTGTGTTCATTTTATAGATATAAAGTGTTGAACAAGTGTGAGAAAACATGTATTTAATCTGTGCATGAAATGTATGGGAAAGCAGAAGTTGCTTAAAGAGCAGTGGAAAAGCATTTTGTGTGGGTAGGGATTTTTTTTTCTCCTAGAGTCCAAGTGGTAAGTCTATTAGATATTTCCTGCTATTATTTTGACTTGTAAATACTATTATTGTGCTTTGGAAAGTGTACTGTAGTATACAGACAGATTTATAATTTTGCCATTTATTTAAGATGAAGACTTTGACAAGTAATAAACAATAACATATTAATACTTATTGAATGTGCTATGGGTAGACGTTTTGGATTCCACAACTTTTTCTTCAACGCTTTCTTCAGTGACAAATCATACACTGGGATTTTCTTAAATATATGTTTCTGGCAGAGGAGTTATTAAATGTCAATTCATATTCTCTTATAACAATAATTGGCATTTGGCTTTGTTGATATATCTTGCTTTTGAATTTTGTCCAGTATACAAGTGCAGATGTTTTTATTTTAAAATTCAGCTGTTTCTTTGGCTCCTGAAAATGTATGTCCTGAAATGCAGAATCTGAAACATAGTGTATGATGTGTGATATTTACAGCAGGAAGTCTCTGATTGAAAAATAAGAAGTTGCAAACCAACCTAATGATAAAGAGGACCTCCCATGCAGAAGACACGTGCGGTGAATATTTCTTTTACTTTAGGAATTCATCTGAACTGCAGCATCTCTCTAGAATTTAACAACAAAGCTAGTAATAATTTACATCTTTCTTTAAAGTTCTGCTTCAAATGTTTAGCAAACTTCTATGACTTTAATACATTAACTTTATTTGAGAATTGAACAGTGTGATTTGAGATAGGTAGATTTATACAGCCTTGTTTATCAGAATGTCACAGACATCAGTGGGTTATTGCTTTGTGATTTAAAAGAATGCTATATGCATCATTCTCAGTGGTGGGTTTCAAAAAAATTTGGACCTCTTCTGTAGGTGTGGCCTGTTTTGTGGGAGTGGCTTGCCGGCCATGTGACCGGGTGGGAGTGGCTTGGCAGTCATGTGATCAGGTGGGAATGGCTTGGCAGTCATGTGACCGGGTGGAAGTGGCTTGGCAGTCATGTGATTGGGTGGGAGTGGCTTGGCAGTCATGTGACAGGTGGGAATGGCCAAGACGATGTCACTGAATGCTTTCCCCAATGGATGAACTACAATAAGATTAAAATAAGTACTCAAAACAATAAAAGAGCTACTTACTGTCCTTGCCAGTCTTCAATATCACTGACTCCAATGAATGGCCTGCACAAAGAAGAGACACAGAAATGAACTCTTCCATTGCATGCACTGCATTAGGATGAAACCAGCACACAAAACAATAAAGACAGCTACTTACAGAGGGAAGATTACTGCCTTGCTGGTCTTCTGCACCACCACCTCACCACCTTGCTCCAATAACCTGCACAAAGAAGAGACACAGAAAGGAAGACTTTAATTGCATGCACTGCATTAGGATGAAACAAGCACACAAAATAATAAAGACAGCTACTTACAGAGGGAAGATTACTGCCTTGCTGGTCTTCTGCACCACCACCTCACCACCTTGCTCCAATAACCTGCACAAAGAAGAGACACAGAAAGGAAGACTTTAATTGCATGCACTGCATTAGGATGAAACAAGCACACAAAATAATAGAAAAGGAAGATTACTGTCCTTTTCTGTGTATTCTGCACCACCATCTCACCACCTTGCGCCAATAACCTGCACAAAGAAGAGACACAGAAAGGAAGACTTTAATTGCATGCACTGCATTAGGATGAAACAAGCACACAAAATAATAGAAAAGGAAGATTACTGTCCTTTTCTTTGTATTCTGCACCACCACCTCACCACCTTGCTCCAATAACCTGCCCAAAGAAGAGACACAGAAAGGAAGACTTTAATTGCATGCATTTACTATATTAAGGATGAACCCAGCACACAAAGCAATAAAGACAGCTACTTACAGAGGAAGGATGACTGGCCTTGCTGGTCTTCTACATCACTAAATCACACTTGCTCCAATGAATGGCCTGCACAAAGAAGAGACACAGAAAGCAACACTTTGATTCCTTGCACCACTATATTGATTGTTCGCAATATTAACTTTTTGGCCTTGATGATATCTGTGTCTCTCTCCTACAGGGCATTTGACAGAAGAGAAATCTCATTTAGAATATTGATCATGAGGGCCAAATCCTTCAAAATGCTTCAAAAAAATTAGATTTTCAAAACGGGAAGCCATGCCTGGGAATCTTTCATTGCCCAGAAAAAACTGATGTAGTGCTGGATAAGCATGCCACACAGCCATGGTTGCCGTTAAACTACAGGCAGCCTATCTTGGTCCCCAAACTCTGCCAATCTTCACAATTTCAATGCCCAATTGTTCAGAGATTTGGAAAAGGTCATTCTGGCTCTTGAAGGATTTGTGGAAGGTGGTGTGTATTTTATCAAGGAAGATCTTGAAGTGGTTGAGTTGAAAGTAAAAGTTAATTAATAATGATCAAGTAATAATAATATTTCCTTATACATTTTAGTGATCTTTCCTTACATAATTGGTGTTTTCTTTCATAATTTTGGATTTCTAATTTTTGTTTCTGTTAGCAATTGATAAAACAAATCTCATGTGAAAAAGTATTTGAAGCCTTCTTGATTTTAATTGTCAATTTATTCATTCCTGCACATTCTAATATTTATTCATGTTCATATCTTTGTTTTTCCACTGTTGTGCAAAAACACAATTCCAGCAGCTGTTAACATGTGTAAAATTAAATATGTATTGTATTCCTTTTGAAATGCCCAACAAAATATTTCTGGTTTTAATTCCATATCTTGCTTTACCATTGCTTCTAACCATGACACCACTAACTCTCGAATAGCTACTTGGTCTGTCCTAAGTACTGAAGCTAATTCATGTATTCCTGTTTTTTGAACTGAGGAATAAACTTCAGAAAAAGAAATCTGTATTGCTCTGTGAATCTACCTACCTATGACATTCATTCTTGATCTAACTTCTTAGATGAAAAACTATATCTTTCCCATTTGTTGGGGGACATCCTTCCTGAAAAGACATTGTACATTGTTGGGTGAAGACAGAGGTCCCTTCTGTTACTTGTAGTGTAGACCTCAGCTTACAACTACAATCGAGTCCAATATTATTTTATTTCTTCTGCAGTTAGTATTATTTAACAGGATGAAGAGGCAACAGACTATGACCACTAGGACAGTCATCTTTCCTATTTAAGTAGCTGTTTTATTGCTTTGTGCGCTGGTTTCATCCTATAGTAGTGCAAGCAATAAAGTCTTCCTTTCTGTATCTCTTTGTGCAGGCCATTCATTGGAGCAAGGTGGTCAATGGGTGACTTCAACACACAAAAGGACAGTAATCTTCCTTTTCTATTATTTTGTGTGCTCATTTCATCCTAATGCAGTGCATGCAATGAGAGTTCATTTCTGTGTCTCTTCTTTGTGCAGGCCATTCATTGGAGTCAGTGATATTGAAGATTGGCAAGGACAGTCATCTTCCTTCTGTAAGTAGCTCTTTTATTGTTTTGTGTACTTTTTAAAATCTTATTTAAGTAGTAAGTACACAAAGTAATAAATTTCCTTTTTTTATATCTTTTTGTAGATCATCCATTGGGACAAAGAATTCAGTGACATCGTCTTGGCCATTCCCACCTGGTCACATGACTGCCCAGCCACTCCCATCTGGTCACATGACTGCCAAGCCACTCCTACCCGGTCACATGGCCAGCAAGCCACTCCCACAAAGCAGGCCACACCTATAGAAGAGTTTCCAAAAATTTTTGAAACCCACCACTGGTCATAGGGTACAAATAAGCAGTCAGGAAACAATCAATATCAATATTAATCATAAGGATACAAGCAACAAGTTACAGTCATGAAGTCATAAGTGGGAAGAGATGGGTGATAGGTACAATGAGAAGACTAATAGTAATAGTAAAGCAGCCTTAGTGAAGAATTTGACAGTATTGAGGGAATTATTTGTTTAGCAGAGTGATAGTGTTCGGGGATAAACTGTTTTTGTGTCTAGTTGTCTTGGTGTGTAGTGCTCTATAGCATCATTTTGAGGGCAGGAGTTGAAACAATTTATGTCCGGGATGCAGGGGGTCTGTAAATATTTTCATGGTCCTCTTTTTGACTTGTGCAGTAGACAGGTCCTCAATGGAAAGCAGGTTGGTAGTAATTGTTTTTTTCTGCAACTCTAATTATACTCTGAAGTCTATGTCTGTCCTCCTGGATGCCCGGCTGTCCATGGATGACCATGTGACAGCCATGGCAAGGGGGGCGTTCCACCAGGTTCGCCTGGTGCGCCAATTGCGCCCCTTATTGGACCGGGATGCCTTACGCACAGTCACTCATGCGCTGGTGACGTCTCGCCTCAACTACTGCAACGCTCTCTACATGGGGCTTCCCTTGAAATGCACTCGGAGACTACAGTTGGTCCAGAATACGGCCGCGCGGGTGATTATGGGGAGTACAAGGTACTCCCATGTGACACCTCTCCTGTGCGAGCTGCACTGGCTTCCTGTGGTCTATCGGGTGCGTTTCAAGGTTTTGATAATGATCTTTAAAGCACTCCATGGCACAGGACCTAGCTACTTGCGGGATCATATCCTGCCCCATACATCCCTGCGACCAATTCGCTCGCACAGAGAGGGACTTCTCCAGGTGCCGTCCACCAGACAGTGTCGGGGGGCGGCGCCTAGGAGCAGAGCCTTCTCTGTGGCGGGCCCAGCCCTGTGGAATGATCTCCCCCCGGATATCAGGACTACCTCTGACCTCCGCTCCTTCCGTGCAAAGCTCAAGACCCACCTTTTCCAAGTAGCTGGCCTGGCTCAACTATAGTTTGATCATATCGCTCCTGACGGGTTTTTAATCTTGTAATTTTACTTAGGGGATTTTAAATTGCAATCTTAATTCTATTTCCATTTATTTGTCTACCTCCTCCACGTATACGTCTATATTTATGTGTATGTATTGTCCATATTTGTATTTTATGTGTTTTTACTGTACGCCGCCCCGAGTCCTTCTGGAGAGGGTGCGGCTAACAAATAAAATTTTATTATTATTATTATTGTTGTTGGGTTGCAGAACCAAACCAGACAGTTATGGAGGTGCAGATGACAGACTCAACAATTCCTCTGTAGAACTGTATCAGCAGTTCCTTGGGCAGTTTGAGCTTCCTGAGTTGGCACAGAAAGAACATTCTTTGTTGTGCTTTTTTATGATGTTTTTGATGTTAGGTGTCCATTTTAGGTCTTGAGATATGATAGAACCTAGAAACCTGAAGGTCTCTACTGTTGATACTGTGTTGTTTAGTATTGTAAGAGGTGGTAGCATGGGAGGGTTTCTCCTAAAGTCTACCACCATTTCTATGGCTTTGAATGTATTGAGTTTCAGATAGTTCTGGTCACACCATGAGGCTAGTTGTTCAACCTCCCATCTGTATGCAGATTCATCATTGTCTCGAATGAAAACAATCACTGTTGTATCAAACTTCAGTAGTTTAACAGATGGATAGTTTGAGATGCAGTCATTGGTAAATATAGAGAAGTGGAAAGAACACACAGACCTGGGGGGCTCCTGTGGTAATTGTACAGGTATCTGATGTGATTTTGCCTAGCTTCATCTGGTGATTCCTGTCTGCTAGGAAACTTGTGATCCACTTTCAAGTGTGTTCAGGTACTGCTAACTGATTTAGTATCTATTTTACTACAACATATTTAATCAAAATGTTTTGATATGCTCAATAGTAGTAACTGTGAGAGGGATCTTGGAGTCCTAGTGGACAACCATTTAAATATGAGCCAGCAGTGTGCAGTAGCTGCCCAAAAAGCCAACACAGTTCTAGGCTACTTAAACAGAGGGATAGAATCAAGATCACGTGAAGTGTTAATACCACTTTATAAGTAAGGCCACACTTGGAATACTGCATTCAGTTTTGGTCGCCACGATATAGAAATGATGTGGAGACTCTAGAAAGAGTGCAAAGAAGATCAACAAAGATGATTAAGGGACTGAAGACTAAAACATATGAAGAAAGGTTGCAGGAACTGGGTATGTCTAATTTAATGAAAAGAAGGACTAGGGGAGACATGATAGCAGTGTTCCAATATCTCAGGGGTCGCCACAAAGAAGAGGGAGTCAAACTATTCTCCAAGGCACCTGAGGGTAGAACAAGAAGCAATGGGTGGAAAATAATCAAGGAGAGAAGCAACTTAGAACTGAGGAGAAATTTCCTGACAGTTAGAACAATTAATCAGTGGAACAGCTTGCCTCCAGAAGTTGTGAATGCCCCAACCCTGGAAGTCGTTAAGAAGATGTTGGATAGCCAGTTGTCTGAAATGGTATAGGGTTTCCTGCCTAGGCAGGGGGTTGGACTAGAAGACCTCCAAGGTCCCTTCCAACTCTGCTATTGTATTGTATTGTATTGTATTGTATTGTATTGTATTGTATTGTATTGTATTGTATTGTATTGTAAGTTGGGCTATGATCTATGATAAAGTACAAGTGAAATTGAAAAGGATTCTTGAGCTTTCTCACACATTACTAGGAGGCCCTATAGGGAGAAGTATCAATCAGGATACTGACCAATAAGGAAACAAATAACTCCAAGGCAGACATGGGTGTCATTCATTTCATGAAAAACATTGTAAATGCAGGCTCTGAAGTGCAACATACCAGCTTTGATATACAAGATGTGTCAAGGCTCTCATAGTTATTCCAACAAACTGACATGCCACTTTACTGTGGAAAGAGAGATAAGCACTATACATCCATGAATCTACTGCCTCTGTTCTAGGCATTCATTCTATAAGGATTTAATAATAAATTGGTACCATAACAAGAATTCTATATTTACCAGAGCCTTCAAGGTAATATGAAAATACCCATGCAAAGCCACGTGATGGAATAATTATAACACAGTATAATTAATACAGACTAAATTCTTATTCAAAATCACCATGATGTTAACACAAACATTTCTTAGTTTTCTGGAAGTGTTTGTGACGTTTGTTGCAATCTACTGTGAAACACCACATCCAAGTGCCAACCCTTTAAAAAATTCTTGAGAAGGAAGCTAGGCTTCATTCTTCCTTGAACTGTTGAATGGATTTATCGTCAATAAAAGTAGAAACAATAAGTTGTTAACAGCTAAAGCTGTGTACTTCTAGACAGAAATTGCCGCTGAGAGGATTCACACTTCTGTGAGTTTGAAGAATACGGAAGGCAAGAATTTTATTACCAGCACAGCTAATGCTATATCAGTCTAATCCAAACAGGAGACCCTATACCATTTCTGACAAGTGACTGTCCAGTCTCTTCTTGAAAACTTCCAGTGATGAAGACGCCACAACTTCTGAAGGCAAGCTATTCCATTGGTTAATTGTTCTCACTGTCAGAAAATTTCTCCTTATTTCTAGGTTGAATCTCTCTCTCAGGTCCCTGCCAGGAAGCTGACATTGTGAAGGGGAACTTTACTTACTTTACTTTACTTTTATTCATATTTATAGACCGCCCCCTCTCCCAAAAGGGACTCGGGGCGAAGGGGTTGTTTTGTGGGCTTGGATGCTTTGAATACTTTAACTTTTGTTGTAATTGCGTAGGAATTAGGGAGGGGAACTGAGTCAACAATATGGACATCTTCCCAGCCAATTCCAGCCTGTTACCAAGGTCACAGCATCCTGAGGATCACCCATTATCACCTTCCCGCTTCAGAGTTCTCATAACACATTCATGGCATTGTATTGGTTACTGGTAGACTGGGGAATTGGGTTAGGGGTGAATGAGGGACAATTAGTGCTTCGTACAGGAGTTTTCAGATTCCACCTGACTTCTCTGCAATCACTTTCTATCAGTAAAAGTTCCTTTTGAAATACCACTTGTTTCAAGAGTCATGCTTTCCTGAGAAGATAGCTGAGGCAGGTTACACTCTACTTGATCAGTTACCATCCATTGTTCCTTGTCTGGCATTTGGGTGCTTTGGAAAATAGGTTGACATCTTCCTCTCTGTGACAACCCCTCAAATATTGGAACACTGCTTCCATGTCACCCGGGTCCTTCTCTTCACTAGACTAGCTATGCCCAGTTCTTGCAAATGTGTTAGTCTCCAGGTTCCTAATAATCTTTGTTGCTGTTCTCTACACTCTTTCTAGAGTCTCAACATATTTCTTATAGTATGGTAACTGGATGCATTATTTTAGGTATGGCCTTACTAAGGCTTTATAGAGTGGTACTAGTACCTCATGTGATCTTGATTCAATCCCTCTGTTAATGCAATTTAAGATGTAGATGGAGTACCATTAAGGACTTCTCATTGAGTATGGTTTGTTGGCCAGTTATAAATCCATTTGGCAGTGATGCCAATTATCCCATTTTTTTCTAGCTTACCAAGAAGTAGGTTGTGGTCTCTTTTGTCACATGCCTTACTGAAATCTGAGTAAACTATGTCCATTTCATTTTGCTGGTTTACTAATTTAGTGACTTTAGCAAAGAATGAAATAAGATTGGTTTGGTATGATCTGTTTTTAACAAACTCATACTGGCATCTAATTGTTATTTTTATTTTTATTATTTATTATTTATGAAACTTGTTAGCCGCTCCCTCTCCACAAAGGGACTCGGGGCGGCGTACAATAAATAAATCACATGTTACACGATTAGACATTACACGGTTAGACATTACACGGAGGAGGTATAAAATCACAGCAACTGTTACAATACATAAACAACAATAATAATAAGGTTAAAAATTAAAATACCCCGATTTAAAATTTTAAAATGTAAAAAGTATAAAATTGCCAGGAGGATTGGAGATAGAACTATAGTTGAGCCAGGCCAGCTAGTTGGAAAAGGTGGGTCTTGAGTTTTGTACGGAAGGAGCGGAGGTCGGTAGTAATCCTAATGTCGGGGGGGAGGTCATTCCAGAGGGCTGGGCCCATCACAGAGAAGGCCCTGCTCCTGGGCGCCGCCCTTTGGCACTGCTTAGTGGACGGCACCCGGAGGAGTCCCTCTCTGTAAGAGCGGATTGGTCGTAGGGATGTATGGGGCAGGATGCGATCCCGCAAGTAACTAGGTCCTGTGCCATGGAGTGCTTTTGTTTCTAGATATTAGCAGATCTGTTTTTTGATTATCTTCCCAGGTATTGATGTTAGACTGATTGGTCTGTGGTTTCCTGGCTCTGTTCCTCCCCCCTTTTTGATGATAGGAATCATATCAGCTGTTTTCCAATCCTCGGGTATTTCCTGGGTGCTCCAGGATTTTTGAAAGATATAGTACAATGGTTCTGAGATGACGTCTGCCAGTGCCTTCACAACTCTGGGGTGTAATTCATCAGATTCTGGTGGTTTATATTCATCAAGATCAAATACTTGTTGTCTTACCATTCTCCTGTGCGCTGCTTGGAGAGTCCAAGCATGGGTTAAATTAGTCTGCTTACCCTAGGACTGAGTTTGAATTTTCTTTAAACATACCTCCTGTTCCTCGAGGCCAGTTTTTTCAACTCAGTCTGCCCATCAGGACATGGTTATGTGAGCTCCAGCTATTTAATTCAGGCTTGGACTCTTCAATTAGCACAGTTTAGTTTTATTATTTATTTATTTATTTATTTATTTATTTATTTATTTATTTATTTATTTATTTATTTATTTATCCATTATCTATCTATCTATCTATCTATCTATCTATCTATCTATCTATCTATCTATCTATCTATCTATCATCTATCTATCATCTATCTACCTACCTACCTACCTACCTACCTATCTATCTATCTATCTATCTATCTATCTATCTATCTATCTATCTATCTATCTATCTATCTATTTTTTATTTAACTTTGTATTTTTTCTTTGTATTTGAATTTTTCCTGAACTGTCAGTACAAGGTGGGAGCAGTCTGTTGGAGGGAGACGACTAATTAAACTATCAGCTGTTCGGTGGCTCTTGTTGTCAGTGAAGACTGGTATCTAGGCTTCGGAACTGCTGTTGCCACTGCCGCCGTCTTAGCTGCCATTTTTGTGATTTTGTTTGCCGCCGTTTACTGACAGCTACCATTTTTGACATTGCGCCGCTGCCACCGACTCAGCCGCCATTTATTTGAGGTTTTTTGTGCCATTTACTGATGGCCACCATTTTGAAATCACCCCCAACATGTGTGGTGGCCATTTTAAAACAGCCGTTTTGCTGCCTGGCCATTATTGCCGCAGTCTGCTCCAGCAGATTGCCGCCAAGTGGCTAGCGGCCCCTTTTCAGGTCGCCAGAAGGTTATTGCCACTCATTTCTAGGAACTTTGCCTCGTAGTGTGGCAGCTACAAAGTTTTGGCCACCAGATGGTCATTGTCTGTCGCCTCCTAGCAAGGGGCTGATCTGCCTCAGCCAGATAGCCTTCCTTTGGCGCGAGCAGCGTCTGTCTACCAATATCCTTGGCTATGATGACTGCCTCATTTACTGACCATCTCATCATGTCAGAAGTACAGGGAGATTCTGAGCAGCCTGGCCCTTCCACCTCCATACTGGGTAGTTCGGGTTCCTCTAGAGACTCCAGCCCCATAGTTGCTGAAATGAGTGGCAGGAAGGCAGGCAGAGGAAAGGCAGCAAGGAAGAATAGGAATCATTCTTCAAAGGCTGCTGAAAAGGACGCTGAGCGCTGCCAGCATGCTATAGAAAAAAGAATTCTGAAGGCCTAACCCCAGTCAGGGGCTCCTAGCCAGAAAACTACCACTCGGCCGAGGAGGCCCCTCTCTCCCTCTCTTTCTGTGCCATCTCCACTGGGCATAGAGGAGGAAATTGAAGCACAGGATTTGTCCCCTGTAGTTGTTCTGTAGTTGTTATGGCTTCCCCTGCTCTTTCCTCAGGATCAGAACCAGACAGTCAAGGAGTCAGTCAGTATGAAATGGACATTCAATCTAATGCATCCCAACCTGGCCCATCCTCCTTGGCCTCCAGACCCCAGTGCAGGTTGAAGGACTGTGGCCTACAGCTTTCAATGGAGATGCAGGAGATAATTGCCAGAATTATATCTCGGAATAGCTGAAGAGCTGCAATAGAAGGATTTTACACCTGCGCAGGCCTCTATATCTAGGCCCAGGCAGAGCAGTACTGGGGAAGGCACTCGCAGGGCAAGGCACCCTTCCCTAGAATCATCGGTGGTCAGTGAGGTGTCCACCTGGGAGAGGCAAGATCAGGATGAGAAGGAACTCTCACAGGGTGAGGATCTGTCTCCTCTGCCTTCTCTAGGCTCTTCAATCCCACCACCTTCAAATCTATTCTTCACAAGGCCAAAGCTATCACCCAACTGGGTGTCAAGCCCCAGGCAGCTCAGGGATACTGAGAACACACAGCCCACTGCTTCTTCTCCTGATTCTGCTCTCCCCAGGTGGAGGAGACCAACACCTTCCATTGCAAATGGCCCAAGGGTCTCTTATATGCTTTTCCGTCCCTACCAATCCACAGGTGCTCCTCAAGGTCATCGCAGAGGAAGCAGAAGTCCACCTGGTGGCTCTGCACTGGCCCCAGACGTCCTGGTATGCCGACCTTGTCAGTCTTTTTATAGCCAAACCCAGGCAAATCCCTCAGGGTCAGGTCTCTCTCAGCAAGGGGGGCCACTGTCCACCCGGACCCTCAGTGGCTCCAGTTGGCCATCTGGCACTTGAGGGGGACCTCCTGAGAAGGGACAACCTTTTGGACAAGGTAATCCAGACCATCCAGGCATTCAGGAGATTGTCAACTACCAGGATCTATGAAGGTTTGCCTCTGCTGAGGCATCATTTGGCAGGAGGGTTCTTCAGAGGGTTCACTCCACGTCCGACACCCTGGACAGACCTTCTACCCTCCCTAGTGACATTTAACTTGGGTATGTCCCATGTCTGGACTCTCCAAGCAGTGCACAGGAGAATGACCATTGGCTTACCTAAAGGGCCATTCTCTGTGCGCTGTGGGAGAGTCCAACCCCACCCAGGGTCTATCAGGTCCAAGAGTCGGGATTTCAGAACTGTTGTCAGCACCAGAACTACTCCATGTCACATCACCTGATCCTCCGGATCCAACCGTTCTAGCTGGAAGAACACGGGTGGACAAACGGAGGCGAGCCAGGACTTAACAAATGCTAACAGTTTATTGCTAAGAGGTTGCCAAACACGGCACTTCACATTTCGCGGGTCTCAGTTAACTGGCAACAGCTGAGCCCTATTTGACAGCCCTTTATATATGCTGGCTGTCAAACAGTCAACCAATCAGCGTCGAGCACAGCACCCCCTAGCGAAACGGACCAGAGGGAAAACTATGATACATAACACCAACAGTCATTGAAAAAACTAGCCTCAAGGAGGCGTGGTTAAAGAAAATTCAAACTCAGTCCTAGGGCAAGCAGACTAATTTAATCCATGCTTGGACTCT
This sequence comes from Natrix helvetica, assembly GCF_964273705.1. Lineage (NCBI taxonomy): Eukaryota > Metazoa > Chordata > Lepidosauria > Squamata > Natricidae > Natrix > Natrix helvetica. Next base: position 49,037,171 of record NC_138558.1, on the reverse strand, counting down.
CCTGCAGCGCACAGAGAACGATCCTTCAGGTATGCCAATGGACATTTTCTTGTTTATTTTAATTTTAATTTTGACTCTGTCTTTTACAGTTATGTTTTTGATAGGCTGGGATATAGTTTCATGAAGATGGGTACAAAGATTGGGTTTAGCAGCTCTCTCTGTACTGCCTGTTACTTTCTTGCCATCTTCTCTCTTTATGATTTAATGTATGTTGAAGCTGTCTGAAAGTTCCTTTTACCATGTAAACTATGCTTGCCTAGATAAGAAAAATCCCTACACTCATTCAAGTTAATAGCTTATTGTCTCTGCTGTTGGAAGTAAGGTTTAACAACATTTTTGTAAAATTTTGCCATCCACAAAGGAAATAAAACAAATTTCATAAAGTTTCTGTACTGTTTTTGACACAGATATTCAAGCTAATATATTTAAAAATGCCTCTACTAATTCATAGTGATTGTAGTTAAGAGGAAAAGCATATTCTCTATTTTTTGCTATTTAAAAGATCTCCAAAAGGATCAGCAAATACTTTTGTCTTCATTATTATTCAACCTTTAATAATGTAACTTTAGCAATTTTAATTTTGACTTTCAATATATTTTAGTTCATAGTGTTTGATAAGATATAACATATTTTGTTTGGTTTTGGTCTTGATTATAAATTCATAATTTTCCACATGTTTTTAAGCCTATTATGTTCATTTGGAATGGGCAACAGCTTTAAAATAAGGAAACAACAACAAACCTACTGATGTACAATTGGTAAAGTCTCAGCAGTTGTTCCTCTTTAAAAACCAACCACCTATCTTACAGCTTGGTACCCAATAAAGTGATTCAAAAAGACTAAGAAGCAGATCAAAATAAATCTCTCCTTGGGATTTTGCCAGAAACTTACACCCAAAAAACCTCTAGACTCAGATAAAAAGTATTAAGGAGTATAGAAAAAAGGAAATAGGAAAATACACAGCTATTTTGAAAATAAAGTAAACATTAAACATTTGTTAATCTACATTATACAGAACAGGAAATAACAGCCAGTAGCAGTCCAAATAATACAGAATTTCAGCACTTAGACAACTAGCCAATGGTAAAAAACGCTAGGAGATATTAACCACATGTGATAGATCACAAATGGTCTTCTTTGACTTACAGGGAGATGAAATTTATGAAATACAATGTCTACCTATGAATGTTCAAAGAATGAGTTCATTTACAAAACTTAATGGAATCTTGTTATAACTGACCTGGGATTGGGTAGACTAGCCAATTGACCTATATCATAAATGTGAAGAGTCTGAATATCCACAACACACTTATTTATTATCTTTTGGCGTGAAAAGCAAAACATTAATTATAGTGCTGGGATTCAAAAAATTTTACTACCGGTTCTGGGGGCATGGCTTGGTGGGCATGGCATGGCTTGGTGGGCATGGCAGGGGAAGGATACTGTAAAATCTCCATTCCCTTCCCACTCAAGGGGAAGGTTACTGCAAAATCCCCATTTCCTCCTGATCAGCTGGGACTCGGGAGGCAGAGAATAGATGGGGGTAGGGCCAATCAGAAGTGGTACTTACCTGTTCTCTGAACTACTCAAAATTTCTGCTACCAGTTCTCCAGAATTAACCTCTTCTTTCTAATTAATCAGAGGTGGTATTCTGCTGAATACCACCTCTGATTAATTAGAAAGAAGAGGTTAATTAATCAGAACACAGATAATTTTCCAATAAGCATTAAAGTACTAGTAACTTAACACAAGATAATTTAACATAAACAACTAAGCATGCGTATCTCTTAAGAACAGGTTTCGCAGGAAATGATAAGTGATTGGTTCCAGTCAGTCCTTTTTCATAATGATTCAAGCCTGGTTATAGGACTGACATGGCAATTGATAACTCTTATAGATGTATTCTGGCAGGTTCCATATGGAGGCAGTGCATCCATTCTGGCTCTTCTTGATCTCTCAGTAGCCTTTGATGATCCAGAATATAGTAGTGTGTGGGTAGTTTGCGGGGTCTTGTAACCCTCTATTAAACAAAGTCATCTTATTGACCTTGTGAGTCATGCCTTCTAATGGCAGCGCCTGTCTGGAAGAACATTATTCCCTTGGAGATCCAATGTTCCCAACTGTGAGGCTCTGAAGGCTCAAGGTTCTGAAGGCCTGGCTGTTTCCTCAAGCATTTGAGCCTGAGGTGAGAAGATTTCTGTTATTAAAATTATTTTTGGATTGAAATGCATTATTTACCTCAGGTATCATGAGCTACTGTTTTTAACTGCTGAGTTTTAACTGCCCAGAGTCACTATAATCAGAAGAGTAGCCATATAAATTATTTAAATGAATAAACTCTTAATTTATTTTTAATGTGCAAGTAATTATATTAATATACTATTGTTAACAACTTATTTTTAATATTGTTTCATTCTCTTTTTAATATTTTGAGGACAATTCTTACATTCTTTTTGTGTACTTCATGTATTTATTTTACCTTTTCCTCTGATTCTTTCCAGGGTTATATCCTTGATAATTTATAATTCTTGAATTGTGTAAAACATATACCAATGACAAGAATAAACTTGAACATTCTTTTAATTTAATTATTTGAAGAACTTAGGATATTTGTTTAGTGCCAAGGAATGTGTGGCTAGCACGTTGAAGGCCTATGTGACAGAAAATAAGGCAATCATTCAAGTATTAAGGGATTAAAATTATACAGGTGTTCTAACCTATTGGAGTTTCAACATCCTTGTTTATGAATTATGTAATACATGTATTATCTAGCCCACCTGATACTACTTTCCCTCAAAATTCTTCTCCTGCTCCCAACCGGTTATTTGGGTGCTAGTTTGAACAATTACACTATTGTATGCAATCAAGCGCAATATATTTTATAGTATTATCAGTTTTGTTTTTAGGATTCAGTTTGGGAAAAGTCCAGTGGTGGGTTGCAGGCAGTACGCCCTGGTACGGGCATACTGCCTGGAACACTGGATACCATTCTGGTACAGTGCCCTCCCACCCGCCCGAGCTCCTTACCTGTCTTTTAAGGTTTCCACGCTTCTGGGCATGTGCATGGCGCATACAGCACCTGCGCGACACTCTGCTGAGCAGCTGGAGCATTGCAGAGGCTCACGGAAGCTCGCGGAGGCGGTAAGATGCTGCAGGATCCATTCCAACCGTACTGGTTGGAACGGGATCCACAACCCACCACTGGAAAGGTCCATCAATTTATACAAGTATAAAAAACAATATGAACAGTTTTCACTAAACATTAGTTTTATTAGCAGAAACTGAAGCTAATTAGAGTGGATTTTTATTTAATTCACTGGAGAAATTGGTTTGTGTAATTGATAGAATTGCAGTGGACTGAATATGATAAATAGCTAATTTGGTAAGTTACCAAAAGGAGGATAGGATACTCAAAACCTACTCCCTGCCATGGGTTAGTGATAAGAAAAGAGACTATATTAAATGTCCCCAAAAAAAGAATAGTTGCTTGAATGTCTGACTATTTGGAGACAGAAAATAAGATAGGGAAAAAAACACAATTCAAATGAAGTATCTGTTACTTTTGGTTACCAAAATGCATGGCCTTTTAAAGTCAGTCCTTCCTTCCTTCCTTCCTTCCTTCCTTCCTTCCTTCCTTCCTTCCTTCCTTCCTTCCTTCCTTCCTTCCTTCCTTCCTTCTTCCATGAAAATACTGGGGCAAACTTTTGTAAAATAGTCAGATATGAGGAGCCAGAATATTATCAATGTCAGTAATAATGTCTACTTCTATAGATATACTATGTTCAAAATACTGTATATTATTCAACAAATGACAGGTTTATCTGATGAAATAGAGGTGATATCAAAAGTATAAATCATTTGGAAAAAGATGTTTCTCTGAATCTACAAAAGAAATTAGCTAATGTTTTAAAATTCAAAAGAGAAATACATATGATAAACCAAAAGGGACAATTTTTCCTTATTGAATTTTAAAAAGAGTCTTGTGAAAACAGTACAAAGAAGAAATGAAGACCAATTCATGTGATAATATTTGAATAAACTAAAGATTATTAGAAATAAAAGGAAGGAATATGAAGCTGATTTATTTGATCAAGGTTGAAACAAAACGTTACTTCTGGGACCCCTTTCTTGCTTTCTGCTGACAACAGGGCTGAAAAGATGGTTCTTTATGGATTTCTTTATAGTGAAGTGAAGGGATATGTGATGAAGAGATAATTGTTGTAACCTTATAGGGGGTGAGGAGAATCACTAAATGTGCTTTGTACTTCTTTGTCACTTCTTTATAAATCTCTTTTCTCTTTATTATATTCTTATTTTTTTTCTTTATTCTCTTTCTTTCTTCCTTTTATTTTTTTCATTTTTCTCTTCCTTTTAATACTAGTTTGTAGGTTTTACTATTATAATCAAAACTCTTAATAAAATTATATATTAGAACAGCTGATGCTGTTGTTTAAACTAAGATTAGCTGTTAAATCTTACAATGCTTTAACCCCTATCAATCCCTATCAATAATAATATTAAGTTAAATGGACCAAAGTTTATAAGACAGATTCATATATTTTTATGTATTTTTATGAATCAAGACGTTTATGAGTCACAAAAGCCTGTTTTATCTTCAAGGGTCTATATCAGGGGTGTCCAAACTTGGCAACTTTAAGACTTGTGGACTTCAACTCCCAGAATTCCCCAGCCAGCTCTGCTGGCTGGGGAATTCTGGAAGTTGAAGTCCACAAGTCTTAAAGTTGCCAAGTTTGGACACCCCTGGTCTATATAGAAAGATCCAATCTGCTTGCCTAGGCCTCCAAAGTTGACAGGTACAGCTGTGTTTTCCTTGTGCTGAATATGGAGTGCTTTTCTTTTTAACTCACAGTGGGTATGCTTTGTTCTTTAAGATAAATGTTGCCTGGTTTATAGAATAAAACTTTTTTCAGTAGCTAGCTGTGAAGCCTGACATTACACTGCCAAGAGCTCAGTCTCCCAAAACTCTCCAACTTGCACAATGTAATATAGTGAGGCATCTTCTCTGTTGGAGAAGAGGCTGGAAAAAAGTTATGATCCACAGAAAGGTATTGGTTCCTGGAGGAAATCACTAAAGATATTGTTTTTACTGGGATCTGATATAATTGTTTTCTTACCAAATAAGGTGGATTTCCATAATGATTCTGTAATTCACAACTGGTTACCCAGAAAGGATTATGCCTTTCTTCCTTTTAGTGATTTACCATAATAACAGAAAGTTAAATAATTTGTTATTTATTTATTTTTTAAGTTTAAATAATCTACATATAATAACAATTTTGTAGGTTTTGCAGGCAAGGCATTTTATGAACTTATTTAACGATGGAAATCTAACAACAGTGATTCAGAATAAAAATACTAGCAACTGAATGTTAAAATCCTGTATCACTACTACTAATTTATACTGATTTAAATTTAGGGAGTGCTAAGAAAGTGTTTGTTTCTTATATACCCAATACAGAACTGTGTAGTGCATTAATTTCAGTCCCAAGGCTAAGGAGACTACCACCTGGATTTATGTTTAATATATGAATAGAAAAGTTTTCAATTTAGCATTTATTAATGTTTACTTGGGATTAAAATGTGTTCCATGGAACGTAATAATATTATATGTATTTAAAAATACAATGTCAGTCATATTCAGCTTTACATAAACTTTTTAGATTTATTGGAAAGTTTATTTGAATTTTTAAACAATTGAGCTATTTCATGGTAATAATTAAGATAAAAGAAGATTAAAATCCCAATAAAATAAAACCACTGATTTTATGTTAATTAAAAAGTAATTGGAATCATAAGTTTTCATTCATAACCAAACAGATTTATTACCATTATGTTACCTGGCCAAAATGTTGGAGTCAGAAATACTTTTTCAACACTTCAGATTCAGATTGCTACAGTAACTAGTTGTAGACTTACACTTGGACGGAGAAGTCTGGCATTTTTATTTGTCATTTTTAAAACTTATTTCCATATTGTCCATTCTACCTTATTTTTTTCAGAACTTTCTGTTAATATTTTTGTCTGACCACTGCTGTTACAATTATGATCTGCATAAATTAATTTACAGATTAATTTTATTGCCTGACATCTGATATGATGTGACTGAAGGACCAAGTGAAAAAATTCTATCACCTTATTAGTTAATTTTGTCTTGGTGTTTCATATGTTTAATGGAATCTGGGGGGGAAAAAACCCTACAAGGAACTGTTTTTTTCTATCCAAATACCTTCTTGAAAGGAAGACAGTAAGTATATATAGTTATATGTTGGTTCCAGGGCTTGAATTGGAACAATGCTCATTTTCCTATGAGAGTTAGGGGAATCCAAATCATCACTCAGCAACAATTATTCAAGATCTAACAAATCTGAGTTACAACCTCTGGAATCTGCACCTCCCAGTGTTATCAAAGACAAGCTGCAAAAAGTTGCAAAGACTATTGATAGTGAGATGGTGATTCTCATACATATCATGATCACCAAATAGATAATTGATAAATACTTTTTGTCAACTGAATGGCCAACTACCACTAGCAATCCAATTGGTAAAAAGAAATGAGTTGATACATTTTAGTATTGAAAGTTACAGAGTGATGCACCATTAAAAAACCTGAAAGGCCAGTTCTTCCAAATATTTCCCTCCAATTTTATTGGAATTGTTTGGCATAAATATAATAGTCTTAGTAAAATGTTCATTTTTATAGTAGCTTTTCTTCCTGTTAATGACAATTACAGATCTTTCCATTTTGCCAAATCTAGTTTAATTTGTTCCATCAGCTTCATATAATTGTCATCTTTAATTGTTGCACATTTTGCTGTTAATTGTATTCCTAGGTTCTTCACTTTTTAAACTATCTGTATATCAATTCTTTCCATCAACACTCTTTTTTTGTGTATCTGTGAGATTAACTAAAATCTTTGTCTTATCTATATTTTCAGTCCTGCAACTTCCCCATATTCTTCTGTCTTTCTGATTAACTTTGGTCCAGTTTCTAATGGTTTTTTTAACATAAAAACCAAATCATCTGCAAATGCCTGTAACTTATATTTCTATTTTTAAAAGTTCCATTCCTTTTATTTCTTCATCTTGTCGAATGTTTCTGGCTAAGACTTCCAAAGTCAGTATAATAATGGACATCTCTGTCTGGTGTCTTTTTTAATGTCAGTTGTAGACATTAAAGTTGTAGAGTAGATTGTTTGTGGTATATTGCTTTAATCATATTAATAAATATCTCCCCAAAGTGCACATATTTTAATTGTAATAGCATAAATTTCCAATAATGTTGTCAAATGCTTTCTGTGCATCTAGAAAAATTAACACCATTTGTTTTCCAGGGTGTGTTTCATAATACTCCAATGTATTTAAAATCATTTTCATGTTATTTTTAATATGTCTCTTTGGCAACTTATAAGTCTTTGGAACTTATTTTATCGATAGACAATAAAAACAGAAGTTAGAAATGCAGGGACATAATAAGGATAAATGTTAAAATGGAAATTTGATACAATAGACAAGCCAAATATTATTGTTATTATAGTATCAATGTTATTGTGATGACTGTTATTGTAAGCATTTTGATTACAATTGCATAAAAACAACTGTATCCAGACAACACACTGTTTGATTGAAATGGAATTTTTGCATGTTATTCAAATAAAGTAAATAAAACATAAAGAAATATAAAGAAAAAAACATCTAAAAGGCGAGATTAGGGACAGATAATTATGGAGAAAAACTATCTATGGTGTCAGTAAGAGTTGACACTGACTTGATGGCACTCAGTCAATCAATCAACCAACACAAGGTTAAAAAAAACCTTTTTTTAAATAACCAATTTGTTGAAACTTAAAGAAGCATTTACAGTTCCTCTGGGCCCTCTGCTCAAACTGTCTACATGCTAACCTGCTCATAGAAACAAATGCATTTACATGCACGTTTTTGACATTTAAGGCTACTAGATTACATTTTATACTTCTCAAGTGACCTTTTATTTCTCAAAGGTAGATGGCAGTGTTCAAATATAACCAAGAGGAGACAAGCTAATTAAAGCAATATATTTTGCCACTTTAGCAGGAGTACAGGAAGATAAAGTAGCTTATCGTCTTTTTCCATCTAAATCATATATTTAATTTTTTCTTGTTTTTTTTATCAGGACACAAAAGCCAAAGAATAATGAAGCACTTGAAAGACACATAATGCAAATTATTGATATAAATTATTCATGTGGAATCTCTAGTCATCAGTGCACTTTAATAATAACTGATTTATCCATTATATGACAAGCTTGCTTCCATAAGAACATAGGAAAAAGCTTGTTATTCTGAAGAGAGAGAAGGGGTAGGGACTTTTTCCACTCCTTTTCACTTATTTGTATTCATGCTACCACTTCCAATGTGGAGATTTAAGTAAAACTTCAAAACTGGTATCTCTTAATAAATCTGCTCTCCAGGAAATTACCTTACTGTCAGTGACGTGCGGTGAGGTTTATGGCTAGTGAGGCTGGTGACGTCATCAGGAAGGCGGGGAATGGGACTACGTGTGCAGGAGGCTGAGGCAGCCTCAGCCTCCTGCACACATGGTCCCATTCCCCGCCTTCCTGAGTCAACATAAAGGGAACAGCGGAGTGCGAGCTGGCAGAGCACGCTCCACGGTCCCCTTCATATTGACTCAGGAAGGCAGGGAATCGGACCATGCGTGCCTTTCCCCCTTTTTTTTCTTTTAATGATGAGAGCGGTGAGGCTCTGCCTCCCCTGACCGCAGGTCCCTGCTTACTGTAAAGCCATTCAAGTTATCACATAACACTTGTGATAAAAATTTCATAAGCTAATTATTTTCTGTTTGAAAAAAATTGCATACTTTCTTTGGTGTTCTCTGAACTCAGAAAGATCTACACCTAAATGTCATGACTGCTGCAGGTGTTTCCTTATATGTTTCAGCAAAGTGTCACCAGACCAATGTTCAGAAATTGGAGTTGTCTCATCACATTTATAATCTGGCCAGGTTTCAGTTATGTGGGGGTTGGTTGGTGCCTTGGTGTTTTTTGGGGAGTTCCATTGATTGGTGATTGCATGTGGTGTTATTTTTGTAGTTCTGTTCTGATTGGTCTGCCTTGTCAATCTGATATGAATGACTTGGATCTTGCATCTGATTGGTTAAAATTATACCCAATTCAACTGTTCTCTTTATCTGAGTGCTGGTCTTCCAGGAATTCTCTGCCTTTTCTGCATTTGTTTGACTGTATTTTGTATTATTCCAGTTAAAGAGATAGTTCATCTGAGGTCATAGGTGGCTGTTAGGTATTCTTGATCTTCCTTCTTTCATGCAATTATGTGCTCCTTGACTCTTTGCTGTGATTGATGTCTTGTTTGTCCTAAGTAGTGTTGGTGGTAATCTTGACAGAAGAACAAATTACCTTCCATATGCTACAAAGAATGAGATAAAGAGACCCCAATGTAACCAAGTTCTAGAGATGCTCTAAAATCCACAAGACAGCCTCTTGTGCCCCACTGTTGGACTTCTCAACATTGCAATATACTCTCTCTGTCACTTTTTTTTCACCTTGATTAAAATTCTTTTCAAAATTTACCAATATATAATATTATAAATGCAGATAGAAATGGCTACAGTTGAACTGCATCTGCCATTGCTTGATGATTTAACAGCATAAAAAGATCCTTTGATCATTCTTTATTATTAGTTTCAGTTTATGTCACCTGAACAGTTTGGTTTTACTGGCAGATTTAAGTGGCTTATTGCTTATCTTTCCCAATATCATTTATGAACAAATTAAAAATAGTCTATCTCAACACAAATTATTGTGGGACTTCTCTTCCTTGAGAAAAGTACTCATTGATTGCTATGTCTTACTTTCCTATTTTTTACTAGCTTGCAATCCATAAAAACAGGTGATCTCATCCCATTATTAAGCTATTGTTAAGCGTTATTAATGTCAAGCCGGCCTCCCTCAGCAACCAAGGAAGAAACCACTTAACTCCATTTTGCAGAATTAAGAGTACTTTTACTGGTTATGAAAAGATAGCAGCTAAGTAAAGCAAGGTCTGAGGCAAAAGCATGCAAAATCATACATGATATTGATACATCAATATTTGTCCAACCCTGTCCCCCTGGTAACCCTGATCCCATTGTCCAATCTGCAAATCCCTCAGGTGTCATGTGGGCTTCATCTCCAAGGAGCATCATCAGGTTGGCATGCAGGACGGTTGGCCTTGACCAACTCTAAACACCAGTCTTCAGCATGCACAGTAGATGGTGAGAACAAAACTCCCTTTTAACAATCTTTCCTGTACCAAATCTTCCCCTCCCAAATACCAGCCCCCCCCCCCATTTCAATGGTCAAAAACAAATAGCGAAGCAGAGGCTGACATCCGGCCCTCCTTCAGGAAAAGAAGTCATCCCAGTAAGAAAATAAAACAATAGAAAAGATAACACAAAATATGTACATTTCAGATATAATGAAGGCTTTTCCGGGTACTTGGCATAGAACTTCTGTAAAAGTTTAGGAGCCCTAACATGAGATTTATCCACCCATTCAGTCTGGGAGGGGGGAAAATGCTTCCAGGACACTAGATACTGAATTCGATTCCTATGTTTCCTGGAGTCCAAGATTTTTTTAACTTCAAAATGCTCTTCTCCCTCAATGAGAAGAGGAGCAGGGGGTGCAGGTAAAGGTGCATGAAAGGAAGAAGTGTACTCTGTCTTCAACAGGTTCACATGAAACACAAGATAAATCTGCTTAAGATGCTTTGGCAACTCCAATCGTACAGAAACAGGATTAATGATTTTCACAATAGGAAAAGGACTGACATACTTCGGTCCCAGTTTTTTCAGTTTTTGGGTGGTTTGCAGAAACTTAGTGAACAAAAACACATGATCCCCCACTTTGTACTCCTTTGGTTTCACCCTCTTTTTATCAGCCTGTTTCTTGTGCACCCAGTGAGCAGCCTCCAACGCCTTGCGGGTCCTGGGCCAAAATTGGCAAAGTTGATTACTCGGAGAGGGACAAAATTTGTGGTTTCTCTCGAGGTAACTCAGGAATTGGTACAAAGTCCTGCCCAAACACAACTCTAAAAGGGGTCAAGCTGGTACTGCTGTGCACAGAGTTGTTGTACACCACTTCAGCATGTGGTAACAGTTCAGCCCAGTTATCTTGCTGATAGTTGATGAAACACTGGAGATACTGTTCCAAAACAGAATTAGTCCGTTCACAAGCCCCATTAGTTTGTGGATGGTGGGCAGAGCTTAGTCCCTGGGTGGAGCCAATTAACTTCAGAAACTCCTTCCAAAAGAGGGAGGTGAATTGGACCTAATAATTATGCATTCAGGCACTCCATGTAATCAGTACACATGTGAAATAAATAACTTAGCCAACGACTTAGTTGATGGGATTTTGGAACAGGGCACAGAATGAACTTGTTTGGGAAACAGGTTGGTGATTACCCAAATCACTGTATTTCCTAGACTCTCTGGCATTTCGGCAATGAAGTCCATTGATATCTTCTTCCATGGAGCCTCAGGAGGGCCACACTTTGGAGATGGCCCTGGGGTTTCCCCAGTGGTGGTTTTGCAGCTGCACAAATGGGACAACTGGCTATGTAGGACTCAATGTCTTTTTTCAATGAAAGCCACCAAAATTGCCTCTTAATCAGATGTAAAGTCTTTACAAATCCAAAATGGCCTGCCATTCTTGAATCGTGGGCCCATTGAAGAATAATAGTCTTCAGTTTAGCAGGAACATACAATTTAGCCCCTACCCAAGCCAGTCCATCTTTCATGGTACATTCGTTTGAATGTTCCTTGAACCAGTCATCGGACTCAAGACCTTTCTTGAGTTTGTACATGAGGTCCATAGTGACTTCTAAATTCACTGTGCCTTGGATTCTACTAACCATCGGGGGAGCCAGGCTTTTTGCTGGTATCATTGGGGAAGCCTAGACAAGGCATCGGCCATGAAGTTCTTCCCCCCCAGAATGTACTTGAGGGTAAAGTTGAAATGGTTGAAGTGTTGTGCCCAACACGCCTGTTTAGGAGATAGCTTATGTGGGGTCTTCAATGCTTCCATATTTTTATGATCAGTCCATACTTCAAAAGGGTGTTTCGCCCCTTCTAGGAAATGTCGCCAGGTCACCAAAGCCCATCTGACTGCAAAAGCTTCCTTTTGCCATATAGCCCATCTAGTTTATGTGAGGTGTAAGTGCATGGCTGCAATTTTCCATCAGCATTCGTTTGAAGTAATACTGCCCTCACCGCCACATCACTGGTGTCAGCTTGAACGATAAATAGTGCCTCCATATCCGGGTGTTTCAAAACAGGTTCAGCTGCAAAGAGTTGCTTTAATTTTTCTAAAGCGGCTTGACACTCCATAGTCCAATTGAAAGGCTTACCCAGTCTGGGCTTGGCCTCCCCTTTTGACTTTAGGATATTTGTAAAGGGCAGAGCAATGCTGGCAAATAAGGGAATAAATTGATGATAAAAATTTGCAAATCCCAAAAAACTTTGTAATTTTTTGCGGGTGCAAGGAGATGCCCACTCAGTGATAGCCTGGACTTTTGCCGGGTCCATCTCAATGCCATTGTGGGAGATGCAGTAGCCAAGGTAATCAATCTTCTCTTGATGAAATTCACATTTAGACAATTTGGCATAAAGTTCGGCAGCCCGGAGTTTCTTGAGTACTGATCGCACTAAAGTCAGTGTTCATCACATGTTTCCATGTAGATAAGGATGTCGTCAAGGTAGACCATCACACCTTTGTACAGGTGTTCGCGTAAAACTTCATTTATTAATTGCATGAAAACTGCTGGCACCCCCTGTAACCAAACAGGAGTACTCTGAATTGAAAACACCCCAGAGGACAGTTGAAAGCATTTTGCCATCCAAGGACATGCTATGATTCCATATGGAAAAGCAAAAGTTATTCAAAACAACAACATACCGTATTTTTTGGAATATAAGATGCACTGGAGTATAAGATGCACCAAGATTTTGAAGAGGCAATGTTTTTAAAAAAGGGTTTGCACTCTGCAAACCTTCCAAAAATGGCCTATTTTTCACAAAAACGAGCCCGTTTTTTTTTTTTTAAAAAAAAGGGGCATGAGTAGCTTTTCGAAGGCTTGTAGTGTGCTCCTGGGTGGTGGGGTGGGCCAAAATGAGCAAAAAACAGTCCATTTTTTGCGAAAACGTGCACATTTTTGTCAAAACCCCCACCCCCTTCACCAAAATGGCCCTGCGTAGCCTTTAGGAGGCTGACCAAAACTGGCCTGTTCTTTGCTCATTTCTGCCCTGCCCAGCCCCCAGGAGCACTCTGAAAGCCTCCTAAAGGCTATGCACAGCCATTTTGGTAGGGGGTAGGGTTTTGTGAGGCAAAAAAAAATGCTGTATTCACTGCATAAGATGCAACCAGATTTTCAGCTTCTTTTTTGATGGAAAAAGGTACATCTTATACTCCAAAAAATATGGTAAATCAAAAGAAAGAAGAAGAAGAAGAAGAAGAAAACAGTTAAAATGCAGCAAGGAGTTAAAATAGGTCACATTCAAACAGCCAATCAACTTTAAGCAATAAATGTAAAAAGTGAAAATTAATACTCAGGCAGGCATAGAAAATGAAATCCTGAAATGAAGATGGATGTTCTGACTTTCTGACTACTCCAAAAGGGAATTGGAATATTCAAGACTCCCCTTCCCAGATGGGTCCACGGCCATCCAAAAGTCACCTGGGTCATTCATAAATACTTCCATTCGAATACAAGGAGCAGCACTGCCAGAGAACCAGCTCTGGCAGCAAAATCAGCAGATCGTCATCAGGAAAAAATCATACAGTTCATCAGCCATCTTGGGGAGGAGGTGTCCAGAAAGTTCTTCTTTTGTAGACAAAGGGGAATGTGTTGGTGCTAGCTCATAATTTCCAATTTGCATTTATATAAATGTAATAATATTATGGTCACTCTTGCCTCTTCGTTATGCACGTGAACATTTGCATGTAATTTTTATCAGCTTTTAATAAGTTTAAATGAGTTTTGGTAACATTTAAGGATCCACTCTAGTTCTGGAAATATTCTCCATGGTGAAATTGAATGGTGTTCATTAAATCCTCAATTTTCTGAGTTTTTTCCTCCCAAGTCATTAGTTCCTGACAAATGAATGAGAGGTTCTGTTTCTCCTTTTCAGGAAAAAAGAATAAACTTTGAGAGCTGGTGAAGCATAAGCTGTTTTTAATCTGTAAATACTATTGTACCACTGTGCCATGGAGAAGACAGTAGGGTTTCAGTTTCATTTGTGTTGTCATATTGATGGATTAGCAAATATTATTCATGGGTTGCATGCCAAATGACGCCTTTTGAATTTGAATCCAAGGAAAACAGCAGGAATCCCCCCTGATAAAAGGCCTAAAGGAGTTGCTAATTCTGGCTATTTTAGAGAAGTAATAGGTGACTGCAAAACTGAAACATATCAAAATATGCAACCATTCCTTTAAAAATAGCTTGCCTATTAGACTGAGTGTGATGGAGGAAGTAAAAGATATGTTTAAAAGGTTTTGCAGACTTTCATTGCATCCTGGACATCTCAGAAACATTTTTGTAGATAAACCCTTTGAAAGACTGCTATGTACAAAAGAAACTGAATAGTAATATGAATGGTAATTTACAATACAGACAAAGGAACCTCCTCTCCCCCCTTGTTCCACAATTATTGAAACTTACTTTCTGTAGTTTAGTAAGATAAATTAGTTCGTGGTAATTTCTATATGGCCTTATGATTAAATGCAGACCACGCCAAGCACATTTGCTGGCAAAACTGTGATGATAAAGTGCAAGACTTTTTATTTTGACATTACAGTGTATTTTCTGCCTATAATCGTAAGTATAAGTATTCAATGTATTGCCAGTTCTGATTAAAAACAATAAGAAACTATTGCCTTTATAGAATAGCTTTTGTCTAGTATTAAAAAGCAGTTGTGGGTCTTTATTAGTACTTGGATCCAAGCATGCGAGAAGGGGATTAACAATTTTCCCCTATGACATTTTCTTGATCCAGTCCCTTAATCTCCAGCTGCTAATAGCAGCAGGGAGAAAACAATATAGACACAATATGCCTCTCAGAACTGGAAGAAAGAGGATAAGAATTCTTTTTTCTAAACTAACTTAAAGAAGTAAATGGTAAGGAAGTTTCCCAGCCCCCCTTGCACCCCTTCCCCTCCCCCCCCAATATCCTCTCTCACATAATTCAGGAAAAACCCTGATCAGAACTTTCTTCAACAAAGGAAGAAAGATGATTACGGGAGAAGTGGATAGAAACTCTCTTCCTACATATGTCAATAAATGCTTAATTAATGGGCTGCTGTTAAGGTTTCAGGAAAATTTTGTCTCCTAATTTGTCTTGCTCCCAAGGATCTGTTTTGTACCATAGAATTCAAAATTTTTGCAGACTATTATGTAATTGATTCTGGAACAACAATGAGCTAAGGGAAATGACTGAGGAAATAGGAGTTCCTTCTCCAGTGCCTGCACTAAAAGAACCAGGAGAAGAGTAGCTGCTGCAAATCAGTTCAGTGCTGAGAACTACAGAGTATAATCAGTCCCAAGTAGCATTACTGTCTGTCCTTCCTGAGGCAAATTAACAGAGAGGTTATTGAGGTCAAGTCCTACACTAGGTCTAAATTAGGTCTAAACTAACTAAATACAAAGCAGAGGTTTTATTTTTCAAAGAAGACTGCTGGTCTTCCAAGGGCAACCTGCAACTTTCCTGCAACTCCATTAGGCATCCAAAGGTACCTCATCATCTCAGTCTTTGTTCTGGCAAATTTCCAAACTGAGTGAGAGTTAGCCACATTTCAACTTCCAAGAATGCGTATGCAGCCCATTTGAAGCCCAAATCCATATTTGGAAATAAAAGTAACGTTAGAGGGTGACACTTTTCTTGGTATCATGCTTACTTCTATTCATTGTTTTATATTAAAGAAATCTCAGAAATAAAATAATATTCCAGCAGTTCACTGAGCCTGACAGGCACTAATGGGCATATTGCATAGATGCCTGCAGATTCCATCTTAGGGACTCAGAATTCAAACTAAACACTTGACCAAAAAAGAGGAAGAGGAAGAGGGAGAGGGAAAGGGAGAGGGAGAGGAAGCAATCCAAGTGTTTATCCTGCTTTATCTGTGCTCTTTCATCTGTCTTCCAGAATTTTTTAAAGTTTCATACAGAATCCAGCATTGCATTTAGAACATGGAACAGGGGTGTCAAATTCGAATTCATTGAGGACCACATAAGTGTTATGTTTGCCCTCAAAGGGTCAGTTGCATGTAAGACTATGATAACTCACAGCAGCCAGGTGAGTGTAGCTGAGTAGGCATGACTGGGTGGTCACATCCGGGTCCCCCTGATTAGGTGGACATGGCTGGGTGAGCATGGCTGGGATGCCAGTCAATAATAATCAATTATTTTCACGCAATTATACTTCTAAAAACAAGCATTGATTTTTTTAAAAAAAACCTTGTCTTTTAACAGAACTCTATGAGGAAGCTAATTAAAGTGATCCTTCTGGAGCACGCTAGATTCTGTTGGGTGCTAGGAGTGATTATATCAGCCTTTTGGGAATTTTGTTTGGGCTCCATTTAGCCACCAGTAATAGGAGATGACACAGGTATTTTCATGCTTGTTCCCAAACATAGCTTCTGTCTGTTTGTCAGTCTTGGATGTCTCTCTATTTACTTGGGAACTCTGATTAATTAAAGCTGAAGGAGTAAGGACTAGATGACCAATAAAGACTGAAATGTGATTCTGATCAGGTAGGGATATAAAC
Organism: Natrix helvetica; assembly: GCF_964273705.1. Lineage (NCBI taxonomy): Eukaryota > Metazoa > Chordata > Lepidosauria > Squamata > Natricidae > Natrix > Natrix helvetica. The sequence continues at coordinate 49,020,338 of NC_138558.1, read as the reverse complement.
TCAAGTTTTAGCTTATATCTTGGTGAAAATGGAAGTGAATCACTGTTCTCTCTTATTAACAAGCTTTAACAAGCTTTTGGTCAAAAGTCTTGCTTAGAGTGCCAGTCCCTTTCTGTTGAGAGGGCAACAGTTAGATTTCTGACCTGACTTCAATGACTGGGTTACAAAGCATTTTGCCAAAATGTCACTCAAATTTACCAACAAATTGATTTTTCATGGGTAGAGTGATGATTCATTGTCACATTATCTGGAATTCTTTAGACCTGTAAACCCTAGAAGATAAATGAGGGGAGGGTTCTGGGTTGTACACAGTCATTTATGGGTGCAATCCTTCATGCAATCCTATCTTGAAGGTGGCTATGATGCTATGGTTATTGCTGGAAAGTATTTTCCAGATTTCAAATAGGATTTAGCCTGAGTACAGATCAGTGATAGCATTGGTTGCTCTTGGCGTGCTACCTAGATGGAGTTAATGTAACCATCCTGGTCATTTTAGATGGTTTGGCAATCTTTGGTACCAGTTATGTGGTATCTTTTTGGACTGTCTGCAAGTGTTTGGGATTAGAGGTGCTCTTTTACAGTGGTTATTTTCTTCCTTTTAGCAGACATATCCAGACAGTGCAATGATGAAGGAGAAATAATCCATGTGGTTACTCTTTTGTGATGTAAAATAGGATTCAATCTGATTGCCCATGAAATTTATGGAAGCCACTGGAAACCATCTTTTCATTTGGGAATACGATTTACAATTTGACTCATCTTGATATCAACTGAACTTTTGCAAGAGGGCAGGATTGTATCCTCCTATGCTTACTGGTATAAATTGTAAAAGAAAAACTGTGGATGAAAGACCAATGTGTTGTTTTGACAACCTTGTCAATGCAGATATACAACTACAGCATCATGGATAAGGTTAGCAGAATTATCTAAGAGATAAGGAATAGCCCTTTGAATGATGGCAACATCAAGTAGTATTAGAAAAATCCAGACTATTAGATAGCACAGCTGACAAATAAATTATGGAAGTTTTAATCCTAACACCAAGAAAGCATCAGTTTATAAAGGGTTCAGTCAATAGTGAAACTCTAGTAATGAGTTTTAGATCAATTCTTCATCATGACCATAGTTTGGATTCTTAGATAGAGCAGCACATATTCCCCAGTGATTATTTTAAGAAAGTGGAAATTGCAGGGCAGGCAGAATAGAGGCCTTTGTAATTAAATTAAGTTGCATTCTATTGTTTTTTTCCCCATAATTCAGTCACTATTAATATATCCCTATGTGATACTGAAATTAGAATCTCTTTAAGCTAAGACACAGGAACCTGAAGTGATTGGCAGGACTCAAACTTGAAGAATAATTGAAAGATGTAATTTTTTTTTAAAAAAACTTGTTTATACCAAAGTCTTTCTAATATTAGTTTTAATGGTTGATCTTTCTGTTTTTCATCTGTCTCTGTCTCTGTCTATCATCTATCTATCTATCTGTCTGTCTGTCTATCTATCTATCTATCATCTATCTATCTATCTATCTATCATCTATCTATCTATCTATCTATCTATCTATCTATCTATCTATCTATCTATCTATCTATCTATCTATCTATCTATCTATTGTCTCCATCCCAACACTTTTCAGTGATATTACATAGTTTCTAGGCAAAATCCCTAAAGCCATCAGGAAGTTACAGTGCAGCTTCCAAATGAATATTGGTGCTCATCATAGGGGAGATGCTATCTCAACTTTAAATTAAACTATATATTATCCGAGGCCAAGGAATTTACTGCAGGATGTTCATCAGAAACTCCCACCAGCATCTCTTTTACAATTGTAAGATTCTATTTGCTCTCCCCAGTCAGCTGCTGAAGAAGTCATATCCTTCTCCTGATTGCAAGACCAGCCTTGCTGGGAAGAATTACAATAATTGACTAATTCTTATCAGTACAGTATTTTGCCTTATTTTCTACAGATTGATTCAATGATCATGAAGTCCATCTCTATGAAGCATGCGTTGTGTACCAATCTCTTGCCTGAAGAATGTATACCCTTTAAAACAAAAGGTTTAGAATGACACAAAGAACAGCTCCGCTTCTGAAACATAAGCTTAATAGACTAGGCCATGCTTTCTTGTAGCTATGACAACACGGCATTGCCTTTTCTTTCTCTTTCCAACTTTCATTTCAATATTTTGCCTACCAGAACAAAAAATTGCCTTGGTTCCTAGTATAACTAAAATGGAATGAAAGAATTTTTAGGCAACTGTCCCAATAAGCATACATTAATAGTCGTAGTAATAATAGAAGTTGTTTTGATAAACTACTTTTCAATTAATCAATCAATTGAGGTGCAATCGAATTCAAAACCAACTCTGAGTAGCTCATAGTATAATAAAACTACCAAACCAAAATACAATGTAAGTAAAACACAAAACAAAGACAGATGTGATCCAGTTCCTCAGTACAAAATTACTGGCAAAACCACATCCAACAAGAGGCTCCATTCATCTTAACATAAGATCTGGGAGAACCACCAGATCTTTAAGGTCGTACAGAATACAGAATTTGGTACCAGTAGAGATATCTTTTTGTTTTAACTCTAGTGGATGGAATGCAAAGAAGCTTTAAGCAACAGGATGCTATGAACAGTTGTCTGTGTATTAGATATTTGCAGGCATTATAGAAGTAATACTGGTAAGATGCAGTGGGATTGGGTGTTCTTGACCTTTGATAAATATTTTTTCATTGAATTCATTCACATCATCCAGAACATTGCTGCTTATGAGAATGCTAGGCAGAATATATTGCTTATCAGCCAATGTTGAAAGAATTGGCCTGATCAGGATAGGCAAACAATGGAACTGTCAGCTCTTAAGGTAAACACTCTAGAAAATTATGCCATATATGTCAGTGCTACTTTAACTGTAAACTATAAAACAGAATCTTGCAAGTATTAATGTAAGATTCATACTTCCCCTGTATCCTTTATTATTTTTATAAATAACTCAAAGAGGTAAACAGACCTAATACTCCTTCCTCCTTCTATTTTCCCACAATAACAACAACCCTCTGAGTTAGGTTGGACTGATAAAAATGAGTGGCACAAAATCACCCAGCTGGATTTCATGTTTAAGATAGAATTAGAACTACAATTTCCTGGTTTTTAGCTCAGTGCTTTAACCACTATACCAAATTGGACTATTATCTTCTCCTTTATCTTTGTATGAACTAGGGATAGGCCTGGCATGTTTACTCACATTACTTTCTTGGAGTGGGTTCAGATTCCTTTTATCTGACTATAATAAGTATATTATGTCCACAATATTTTGCTGATCTACTAATTTAGTCACTATGTTGAAGAATGAATTTAGATTGGTTTGGCATGATCTGTTTTTAACAAACTCATGCTGGCTACTAGTTATAACTTTATTTGCTTCCAGTTATTCACAGATCTGTTTTTTGTAATTATCTTTTCCAGGATCTTCTCAGGTATTGATGTTAAGACTGATTGGTCTGTAGTTTTTTTACCTTTCTTGAAAATGGTAATCACATCAGTCCTTTTCCAATTCTCAGGTACTTTCCCGGTGCTCCAGGATCTTTGAAAGATATGGTACAGTGGTTCTGACATAACATCTGCTAGGTCCTTTAGAACTCTGGGATGTACTCTGTCAGGTCCCGATGATTTATATACATCAAGATCAGATAGGTGTTCTCATATCATTTTCTTGCTTATTTTTATTTTTATTTCGGGTTTGTCTTTTACAGTAGGTTTTTTTGTTAGGTAGGGCTATAGTTTCTTTTTTCATGAAGATTTAAGCGAAGAATGAGTTAAGAAGCTCTGCTTTTTTCCTACTGCCAGTTACTTCCTTGCCTTCCATCTTCTCTCTTTAGTGGACCTACTGTTTCCTTGGCTTTTTTTTCCTTGTTATTAATATGTTGAAAGAAACTTTTTAATTATCTTTGACTTTTGTAGCAAGCCTTAGTTTGTTCTGAGCCATTGCTTTCCTGACTTTATCTTTGCATGTTCTTGCTATCTGCTGATAATCAGTCTTAGTTATATGTCCCTCTTTCCATTTTTTTGTGCTTGTCCTTTTTGTCTTTCAGTTTGTCAGAAAGATCTTTGTGCAGCCATGCTGGTTTCTTATTGAATTTCCTGTTTTTCTTTTTCAGTGGTATTGTGTTGGACTGGGCTTTTATGACACATTTTTCAGAGTTTCCCATGCTTCTTGAGTTGCTTTCCCTTTAGCATTTTCATTCATGGAATCTTTCGGACGCTCTCTCTCAGTTTGTTAAAATCAGCTTTTAAAGTTTAAGACAGTTTAATTGGGGGTTTTTCTACGGTGTCTGTTTGCATTATAAACTGAATTATGCAAATGTAATCTAACAAAAACAATCGTTTACATTTCTGTTAGTAGAAATAGCTTAATTGCTATTGAAGTTTCTGTGCTTTTCTTTTCCCTTTTTTCAAGTTATTTGGCACAGTGTTTGCTGTCAAAGGCCCTTTGCCTAATCTTATTCTACTCTAGCTGCTCCTGTACTGCTGAGCCAATATCCAAGGCCAGCAACAAGTTAGTGATAAAAAAGACTGGCTCCCTCATTCATATAATCTACCATCAGTTTGGCAGATTGAATCTCACCAGGCTCAAGGTTGACTCAGCCTTCCATCCTTCTGAGGTAAAATGAGGACCCAGATTGTTGGGGGCAATATGCTGTAAAGAAATCAAATAGAAAAGTGAACAAGCCAGCCCATCCTATGCAGTCAAATAGGCCACCTGCTCAAGTACTTTTATCATGGTTTGCCAAGTGGTTATATTCTCTCATAGTCAACAGTGGCTGTTGTTTCCTTTCATAATCAATAAGCTATCCTTAATTTAGAATGTCATGCTCCTTCCAACCATTTCACCTCTCAATAAGCACACGTTTCGTTTCTGTCCAAAGTGGATGCTCCACTTGGTTTTCCACTCACTGTCCATCCTACTGCAAAGCCTCCTTTACTCTCACTGTTTTTAAAAAACATCTTTAAGTCACAATATCTTGCTACGTGGTTTCTATGAAACTGATCTACTGGTTTTTTCTTGCTATACAATGGACTTACAAAAAGATTAGAGGCTAAAAAAAAGGCTGTTTAATTGTAGGAGAATTGGAGGATGGGATGATGGAAGGATAGCTGGAGTCTGTATTAGTGTCAAAAAAGATAATTTGAGATGGGAGATGAGAGAAATATGAATTCTTGTGTGCAACCATCTATGAAAATAAAGAGTGGAATGAAGAGTAGTGGGACGGGAACAGTGATATAAAAACAAATGGTAGACTCAAGTACAACAATCCACATAAAAGCCAGCAAATTAGGCTTCTCTTCCCTGCTCTGATGGAAAAGGCAGAAGCAGGGCAATGAGCAAATGGATTAGTCATGATCCTGAACTGGACAAGTCCCATTGCCAGTAAATTCACACCTGGACTGGATATTCCCAAGTTGGTTTAAGAAATGAAAGAAATAGCAGAAGAGACAAACAGAACTGCCCAGAACTTTGCAGCATGCTTTCTTTCTACATGAACTTTCTAAAAGGATGAAACACAAATAAGAATATATCTAGAAAACGAAAGGCAAATAAAAATCAAGGAAGTCACCAGAAATTGTAGGAACTATGTCAGAAAGACTAAAGTGGAGTTGAGATGAGGTGACCAATGTCCAAAACAATAAGAATTGCTCTGATTTCGCTCTCTCTCTCTCTCTCTCATGAGAAATAAAAGCAAATGTTACAAGTATGCTGAGAGGAGATATATAATGGACACATCTGAAGGTGAGAAGGCAGAATGTCTTATGTCTTATTTTATGTCTCAGAAAGGAAATTAAGTCTGAGCTAACTGTCATATTGCCATTAGAGGAAGAAAAAGTTGCATTCTAAGAACAGAAAAGAAGGTAAAAGGACATTTAGCTAATTTAAATTAATTCAAGTTTTGAGGACCAGATGAATTACATTGTAGGGTATTGGAGATATTAGTGGTGGTGATTGTAGAACCATTAACTGTTATATTTGAGAATTTCTGGACTACTGGCTATGTCCCCAGAGACTAGAGGAGGGCACATCTTGTTCCTATCTTCAAAAAGGAAAGGAGGATCTGGGAAATTGCAAGCCTGTCAGTTTGCTGTTTATGTTGGCATGTTCCTTGAGATTATGAAGCAATAAATTTGTTAGCACTAAGAAGGGAATGCAACAACCAACAATAATAAGCACAAATGAAATGTGCTACAAAGAAATAACATTCTCCTCCTCCCCCACTCATTATACCATCTGCCATGTTAATGTCATTTGATTATATTATTTAGAGAGATTCATAACTGGATGAATTATAGGAGTATGTTCATAAATAGGTTCATAAAAAAACTCCATATCAAAGACATGCCACATTATATTCTATGCTATTTACCATTTACATAAACATAAATTATCTTGATGAAGAGATTTAGAAAGTGAGATTTAGAGAATATTTAATTCCAGGTAGACTACTTAACACTCTAAAGGAGAAAAAGAAACAGAACCCTTAACAAGGATCAAAACAGACTTGAAGAAACTTAACTGGAATGAAATTTATCAGTGAAAATGTCTGGGAATATGAAATTAAATGCATAAACATAGGTCCATATGAAAGCAATAGCAATAGCACTTGGAATTCTATACTTCTTCATAGTACTTTGCAACCCTCTCTAAGTGGTTTACAGAATTATTGCTCCCAACAATATGGGTCTTCATTTTACCAACCTTGATCCTGTCACAGTCGAACTCTTGGCAGTTGGAAGAATCAGCTTGCAATACTGCATTCTAACCACTGTGCCACCACGGTTCTAAAAGAGACCATACTTCACAGTTGTATTTGTAAAATTGATTGGAGTGTTGTAGTAGATCAGAAGTGGAACATGAAGAAACAGTGTGATGTAGATGCTGTAAAAGTAAAATATTATTTGGAGATCTTCAAGCAAAAACAGTAGAATAACATCCTTTAGCAGAGATTGAAATGATCAGGGCATTGGACTAGATGACCTCTGAGATACCGTCAACTCTAGATAATTGACACACACACAAACATAATATGCACATGTATGTTTTGTCTGTGTGTTTGTATGTAGACATGTGAAATGTAGCAGTAGTCTTGTCAAAAGCCTATCAAAAGATTTGTGCACAGATTGGTTTCCCTCTTGCATATCTCTTTGGGACTTGAAACATAATCTATTGTGTTAAACCAGCCAACTGTAATTGATTCAAAAGTCTATTATTTAAGCACACTCTGGCTTAGCATAATGTGAAAATTCAAATCAACTAAATATAATACTATGGGACTATATATTTGATTTTGTTTATTTCAAAATATCTACACTGACCTATTTTTATTGCTACGTAATGTAACCAAATTGCCTACTTTCTTCCTGAATGTTTAGTTTTGCTTCCCACTAGATTATCCTGGTTCTCCTTGTCATTTTATAAACTACCACCCAGGAGCTTAAGTTATAAAAGGAATATTTCTTTAAGATAAGTTAAAAAGAAACAAAAGACATTCACAACTTAATATTTTTTGGCTCACTGCACAGTCCTTAGTGATGAAGTTAGCAGGAAACACAGGGAAAATAATACAAGGAAACCTTTTCATCAACACCCATCCCCAAAGCTACGTCTCACAGGTCTTTGTTTGGCTTTTTGAGGTGGACTCCTAACAACACAGCCAATGTGGGAATTACTGATCAACCACTCAGCCAAATAATATTTTTATCATATTGACATAAGTATGCTAAGAACTGCCAAACACCCTTCAATTAAAATATAATTTCCCTTTTTCAGGAACTGGATGTTTATACTTCAGTTTCCTATCTCAGCATACCACAGGGTTCATAGCATTCTCCTCCTCCTCCTTCTTCTCTTTATTTCTTTGAATTAATAAATACTTAACACTAGAATGGTTCATTCAATAGCATTTAATACATCATTAACTTATATTGCTTGTACGAAATAGCCACTTAGACTGAAGAGAACGTAGTCAATCAGTTTTAGGAATTTGAAAAAAATGTAGCTGAAGTAAGTGCGCAGAAAGTAGAAGATTGGCACTTGACAAAGATGCTGATTACTTTTACAATCTCAAAGTGAATGAATCTTAACTTTAAAATATTTATAATGATTCTTCTAATTAGAAAGGAAATATGAAAATGATTCCAATTAACCTTAAGGGGTGTAAATCATTTTGTGTTCTTTGTTTAGGTAGGAAATTACATGATAGGAGGGACGCAGGATATCCTGTCCATCATACTTTCCTCTACAGTTATAAGTCCTAAATTTCTCCCTTCTAAAAAAAAACCCTATTGAAACAGAAGGAGGTTTTTCTGTAAGAAATACTAAGTTGGGTCCTGTAATACTAGAGCGAAGAAATGGTACACTGGCCTGCGAGTGACTATTTATTTATATATTCATATAAGCAAATTTATATAGCCACACCTCTCATGGCAGTGATTTTGGAATTCTAATTAGAAATATTAAATTATTGTAGTCTACCTGGAATTTTAAAAAACAATTAATCAGCTTGATCTTAGTAGTAAAGTATGATTCTTTTTGTTATGACTGGGTCCATGTGGCTCTTCCAAATCAGCAAATTTTAAGAGTAATTCCTTCTCTTTGATAAGTATCAGCTATTTTATTACCTACCCCAGTCATCTGGCTGTTATAAATACTGGTTGAATATCTTTCTGCAATTCCCACAATAATGCCACATACATTTCATTTCATACAGATTAATCTACTTTTATAAACTACTAATCTTCCTTTTTCCTTCTGTAATTAATGTAAGAAAATTTACTTTATAATGGACCCAAAGACATTCCAATTCTTGTGTACTTATGAGTTTCTTGTGCCTAGATTTTTACCTAAATTTGATATTAGCATTCTTTCTTGATGTGACTATTAATACAATTTTTTTACCAAATTCTACACTTACATCTACACTAATCACAATTTTCATCTTATATTGCTAATGGATTTGAATCAGTTTGCTGGAATTTCTATGCTAGACAGTAGAATAGAATTTCATTCAATAGAATGAATGAAGTTCTGTTTTAATTAATATTGCTCCAATATCAACATCAGAACAGACTACACAACAAGCAATCTGGAATTATTTAGACCATGCCTGAAGCAACTTGTCAGTCTTTTGATTAATCTTGATGTTTATGCATACACCATAATTATGATGCATGTGAATCCTAGTCAAAACTACATCTGCGTTATTTAGATAGTTCTAGATTTATTTATTAAACACAAAGAAATAAAACAAGATAGTCCTAGATATCAGTTATGCCACTGACACCCAAAGAAGGCTTATGCTAGCTGAAATGCTATATTCCTTTCAGCTCTGCACTCTCTGAAGAGTTATTTGAGGTCCCTTAGGATGCAGAACCTTTGACTTTATCCCAGTATCCAGGACAACAAGACATCATGGCATTTTGGAGAAAGTAAAATGGGCCTAACGATGAGAAGCCAACTGCCAGGATTTGATTGAAATACTAATTTATCCCAATCAGTATGTTTCCCTTCCAAAATTTGGATTATCTTCATGACTTCAGTGCAGGATGCATTAGATTTTGAACATCCCTTAGAGTATTCAACATTTGGCAGTCAAAGCTGATTTTTGTGTGTGACTGAAACACAATTTATGTAGTATTTAAAAAAAAGATTATGCTGTAGAATCTATCACAGTTTGAGTTTTATTTCCAGTTCTTAACATCACCCAAGCTTTATTGTTTTAAGACTTAAGGGTCGCAATACATACAAACACACACATACAAAAAGTCAACTGAAAATAGAATCATAAATAAATTGTTCAAAGATAATTTTATCATGAAATGGCAATCATGACAAAACAAAGTAAATTAAGTCTAGTTTATTTTTAAATAAGGGTTTTTGCTAAAGTTCTTACTGTTGCCTTGAAAATTCTCAAGGTTAGGAAGTGCTAGCCATTTTGCCCCAAGAGATAAATTTTGAAATCATGCCACAAGATAACCTACAAAATGAAAATGTAGTTCCTTTCAATTTATGGATCTATTAACACTGAACTATTGCAAAATAGTGGAGAGATATTGTACTCATAATGAAACATATATGCTTGATTCACTCTTCATTGTATCATTCTTTCAACTCTTACAATATGTGTATGATACACTTGGAAAAAGCAATATTTGTGGTTCCATTTACCATTTCCATTTGTCTCCTCAGAAGTAAACTCTACTGAGTTCCTCATTAATTAATCTCAGAAAATTGGAGACTATTTTTAAGATCTGATGGGAATTGTTTTCATGAATTAAAAGATCTATGTATCAACAGGGAAATGGCAATAGAAAATATAATATAAACATATAACTAAATATAAGAAAAAGAAAATCTGAGTCTGAAAATGGACTGGATCAGGCTGTGGGTTGTGGGAAATACATAAAAAAATATTTCCCTGAGGTTCGAAATGCAGGTGAAGAGTTCCCTGCAATGGTGCCGACTTTCCATTTTAAGCCCATCTTTCCTATCACGACAGTAAACCATGCTTTGCATATTTTCCCTATCTTGTTACCTCTTGTTGGCTAAATAGTGGCTTGAATTTAATAAGAATAGACTGAAATGTGGGTGGTTCAGTTTTTAACATGTTTGGGGTTGCTATAAGATTGTGATGAAGCAATTAGGTACATACGGAAAAGTATTATTGTAAATATTAATGTACTTTAAAATGCTGGTAAAAGGAAGCTTTTGTTCAGTCAGTTTCTTAATGTAAATATTTTGATTCCTATTTTAATTAAAATGATTCTATTCTGTTAATAATGACAACAATTTAAAGTGGGATTTAAAACAAGATTCAATCAGAGTAAAAAGTAAATGGATTTACATTTAGGTTATTCTTATCATCTGTTTACTTAGGCAAATTCTTTATTGAAGAAATGTAGCTTTTTGTCTTATGAACTGAGAGACATATTGTTAAGAAGCACATTTGGAAATTACCGAGATTAGTATTCCTTTCTTATTGCAAGTCTGTCCTAGGTATCATATCTTCACATCTTGAATTGCAGGAATTTAATGTCTTTTATGGGTTTATTATGGTAAAAAACTGTATCATTTGTGTAATATGAAATCTAGCCCTAACTGACTTATAATAGAATTGTCCCATTTACTATGGAAAGACAGTGTGGTGTAGTGATTAAGGCATAAGGATAAAAATCGGGAGACTCTGTTCATGTTCCACCATAGGCACAAAGCCAGGTGGGTGTCCTTGAGCCAATCACTCTCTCTCAATCTAAGGAAACCACTTCCAAAAATGTTGCCAAGAAAACTGCAGGAGGTTGTCTAGGCAGTCACCAGGAGTCTTGAAGGCACACACACATTTATTGTAACTAAGCTGGTTGTTGTCTTCTTCACAGCCCAAATTCTCTCTTGATCTTCAAATTAAGACAATCTTCCAGGAAAATTTACTTCCAGTTTAGAATCAGCTATATCTTTCTGATCATGCAACATTGGCTTGAGAGATATCTAATCCATTGATTTGCTTTGTGCTTCATTTGTTCATTGTTTTATTTGAGACTGGAATAAGGCTTTTATGTGTCCCCCAATAGCCATAACCATCCATTGGACATAAGCAACTCTTCTGTTTTAAGGAAGATAGGCTTTGTAGGCAGGATAATGCCTTCCTTGCTGAAGAGAAGGGGGAAAACACAACAAAATGCTATTCTGTGGATTGCTGTTCACTTTGCTTGAGCTATAAATGTAACATTGCAAGGACTCAGTATTGCCCAGATCAAGCATGGCTATCTTTATGGCAGAATTGCTAGACCCTATGCCCATTTTCAGAATAATTATCCCGGCACTCCAGCAATTATAGGCAGCATGGCTGGAAATATTGGGGCTAAGCTTGATTGCCAAAGTGGAAATCACTTTGCAGTTTCAGATGCTTTTACACTCAATCTAGTGATGGCGATGGGATATTTGATTATTTTACATATTGCAATCTCTCACAGTTACCTACAGTAGCAATCTAGTATGAAAACAGTCACAATTTATTCCAAGTGTGTGAAACAGTTCCTCCAAGGGCTCATAGTAGTTCAACAGGCTGGACATTGATTGGATGACCTTTTGGGGAATTCTTTTCTAGGTCAGCAAGAGCAGCACTCATAGTGTTCTTCAGGATTCTGTAACCATTAAACATGTTTGGAGAGTTAATATGGTAGTGTCCACAGGCAATGAATACAAATTTATATTTATTGTAGCCTTTGACAATGAAATACTTGGGAGTCTATATATTTTATAATAGCTCAAGAATAAAAATCTTGGGTTGCATTGTGTGAACTTATCGTTTCATTAGTATAGACTTTATGGAATCTAGAATAATAACTTTTTGGATTATTATTTTATAATTAATATTCTAGTATTAAATGGAAAACAAAAAAAATTACAACTAAGATCAAAGGATAATATAGGTTACACTAGGTGGTGTTGTAATCCTAATTGGAGTTTTGCAATTTGCAGTAATTGCAATGAGGAATATACTGAGATTTTTGAACAAAAGAGAAAGCTCTTGGATATGTGAAGCACACCTGGCTTTAAATAAAATATATGCTTGATATCCTGATTTATTTAGTATATCAAAAGGAGTTTTGTAAAATCATAAATTGAGGGAAAAGCATTACCCTTTTAATAGTACTGATAATAATAGTACTGCTAATGAGTGAGAGTAAATTACTACTTTTGCTATTAATATGTGTTAACTAGTTTCTTAATATGATAATTATAACTAAATGGAACCTTTATGGTGCTTTTCCGCCCACCAAATTCTGAGAAGATACAACATTATAATTGACACATTATGTAGGATCTTAAAGACTGTTTTGTCTTGGAAATTGTACCACAAAGTGACACATTTCTTTTCCAGTGGTCCCATTTTCAGTAGAAGACCCCTGATGGCACAGTGGTTAGTGTGCAATATTGCAAGCTAACTCTACTCACAGTCTGGAGTTGATTCAGTCTTCTATCCTTTTGAGGTCAGTAAAATGAGGACCCAGATAGTTGGGGGCAATATGTTGATTCTTTAAATTGCTTAGAGAGGGATGTAAAGCACTGAGAGGCGGTATTTAAGTCTTAAGTGCTATTGGTATTGCTAATTGGTTTAAGTGACCTTGCTTTTTCAGCAGACCAACATAAGTGAAATTTTAGAATCTTGTTGATTTTAAAAATTTGTAATAGTGTACACTAAAAAGAAACAAAATTTTAAAAATCATGTTAGTTCCTTTCCAAAAAGCCAAAACGGGAGGGGCCTGCTTCAGCTACAGTTTAAATATCTGGTGCCACTGTTATGTTTGTTAATGGAAAGGTTATTTCTCAGGTATCCCAGTCTGGGTTTTTCATGGTTTTAAGTATTGGGTTTAGCATTAAATTATACTCCTGGCAACTGATGCAATTATTACAGAGCAGAAGTAATGTGTGCCTGTCTTCCAAAGTGTTATTAGCATTAAATTCTAATCCAATTCTAACCATAGAATTGTTGTTATCTGAATGAGATGCTACCAACTAACAACACACTAAATAAATGCAGTAGTTAAAGTGTAGACTAGGAGGGAGAAGATCACGGGTGAAATGCTACCGGTTCAGACTGGTTCGCCTGAACTGGTAGTCAAAATGCTACTGGTTTGCCTGAACTGGTAGTAAAAAAAAAATGCTACCGGTTAGTGCGAACTGGTTTTTGTAATAATAATAATAATAATAATTTGAATTTATTAGCCGCTCCCTTTCCAAGTAGGACTCGGGGCGGCGTACAATGGAGCATATAAAACATAGAAGATGTATCAAAACACATAAACGTACATACATACAAAACACACATACACGGAGGAGGTAACAAATTACATCATTTAGACAGTTAAAAATCAGCATTAAAATACCCCAATTGTAGGAAACCCAATATGCAGTTAAAAATTTGACATTTAAAAGACAATTTAAAAAACAGTTAGGAGGAATAAGAGAGATTACGATTGCGATTGAGCCAGGCCAGATAATTGAAAGAGGTGGGTCTTCAGCTGTACACGGAAGGAGCGGAGATCAGAAGTAATCCTGATGTCACGGGGGAGGTCATTCCACAGGGCTGGGCCCATCACAGAGAAGGCTCTGCTCCTGGGTGTCGCCCCCCGGCACTGTTTGGCGGACGGCACCCGGAGAAGTCCCTCTCTGTGTGAGCGAATTGGTCGTAGGGATGTGTGGGGCAGGATGCGATCCTGCATGTAACTAGGCCCTGTGCCATGAAGCGCTTTAAAGATCATAATCAAAACCTTGAAACGCACTCGGTAGACCACAGGAAGCCAGTGCAGCTCGCGCAGGAGAGGTGTTACAGGGGAGTATCTAGTCCTCCCCATAATCACCCGCGCGGCCGCGTTCTGGACCAACTGTAGTCTCCGAGTGCATCTCAAGGGAAGCCCCATGTAGAGAGCATTGCAGTAATCCAGGCGAGACGTCACTAGCGCATGGGTGACTGTGCGTAGGGCATCCCGGTCCAATAAGGGGCGCAATTGGCGCATCAGGCGGACCTGATGGAACGCCCCCCTTGCCACGGCTGTTACATGGTCATCCATGGACAGCCGGGCATCTAGGAGGACGCCCAAATTGCGCACCTGTTCCATGGGGGCTAGTTGGACGCCCCCGATGGCCAGAGATGGAAGCACCTGGTTGTGACGATCATCTGTGACGTGCGATTTATATATCAGCTAGAAAGCAGGATATGCACATGCTAACAATGCTACTGAATCAGTAGTAAAGGTATGGTAAGTGGATTTCACCCCTGAAAAGGTACCACTCTCTAGTCTCAACCATAAAGCTTAATGAGTGAATTTTAGGAGTCATTTTCCTTCAGCCCAACATGCTTCACTGGGTTGGTATTGTGGAGAAAAATATGAGGGGTATATGGTACATTAACTACGGTAGTGTTATAAATTAAAGGAGGGCTAAGACCTCGTATAAACTTAATGTTTCCTATTTACTTGGGGTTTTATTCATTCAGTCAATCAATATTTAGACAGATCTTTCAAAATGTTATTAGACATAGCACTATCTATTGCAAGAAACAGATGAACATCTTGGTTTTGTGCTTTGTGATTTTGAATTTTTTAGCATATTGGAATGTCACTGAGTGCATGTCAGTCAAGAAAGAACACTTCTATTCCAAATGAAAAATAGTTCATGTTGCATTTTTCAGGCACTTATTTTAACTAAAGTATAGGGGAGGGAACTGAATTTTTTAAGCAACTTACTTGAATAATGTTTACAAGTTCAAAGTTGCGTTACTTCCACTGTTTTGGCAAATGCCACGTTTGCCTGTAAACCCAGACATTTTGTTATTTCAGCAGGCGTTAAACATATAAATAAATTTCCACTGGGTTGGCATTTCCTTTTTTACTTCCTTGTTGCAGACAGATTGTTCCTTAACACTCTCTGGGGACTCTATGAGGTTTCTCAGAATGACTAAAATGGTCAGGATTCTTATGCCATTATCACACAAAAAAACGTAGCAAAGGACAGTTTACAACACAACTTTGTGGTCAAGTGCATTCTAAGGTGTAGGGAAGGCAGAGATGGAATACATTTTAATTCTCTTTTGACTAACGTGTAAATTAATGGAAACACAGAATGGCTGCTACTGCCGCTTTCCTCTAAAATTTCAAGTATACTACTAAACACTCTCATGAGTCTCTTGGGAAAGATATATCCTAGTCAAAGATCTCTATAGAAAACACTAACATTAAGAAAACAAGAACAGTGTACTATCTCAGTGCTAGAGCTGGTTTTTTATAAATCTCTCAGTCTTAAATACAATGCTTTGAACCTGATTTCTCCAGAGATCATCATAAGCAATCTCTTTTTTCCCTCTTCTTTTCATTCCATACAACAATATTACATGTGTACATCTATACTTTATGCTGTTTTCATTGTTATGTAATTTTAGCAGCTGAGAATATGATCAGCAATTGTTTTTCTTTTGCCATTTTGTATATGAAACTACATTTGTTTTTTCATACCAATTCCATTTACTTTATATTAGAGTAGATAACATGGTGATTTCCAGATATTGTAAACTCCAGTTTCCATAACCCATAAGCAGTGTGGCTACAGATAACAGGTTATGACAGATATAGTTGATGATATTTTGAGCATGCTGAGTTGACATCCTTCTCAAGACCAAGTGATAACTATCTGGAATCCCAAGTATTGCTTTTATTTTTACTTAATTGGCTGCTCAACTCCCAAATGACTCTGGATAATTTACAATAAAGAATCAACACATATAATGCCAGATGAAATACATAATGGACAAGAAAAACTAAGTATTCAGAACAAGACTAAAACAAATTAATGGAATCCAAACCCTCCCCTCAAAATAAAAGAAGAATCTACAATCATCCTCTACCTTGATCTGAATAATTAGGTCTTCAATAGATCCTGAGCAACATTAACAGTGGAAAACACACAAATCTGTAAGGGGAGATTATGCCAAAGTAGGTCTTCAGGGCCTTTCCTAGGCTCTGTAAGATAACATATAATTGATGGGACCAGGAGTATGCCCATCCTGCTGGATCATACTGGTCAATAAAATCTTCTGGATAGAGGCAGTCCCTTATTGCAGTTATCAAGTTTTCTACACTGTTGTTTTTGAACTGGAATGCACAGAGGTATGGTATGAATTTTGGGATTAAGTTTAAGGTAGTTCCATAAAATGGCTGCCATTTGAAGCCAAAAAATGAAGTTAATGAAAAAGCAAACTAGAGATAAAAAACTCCCTGGAGCATCTTCATTCTGCTGAGATGCTTCTGTACACTCACATTGGCTTTTTCTGGTAGGTGCATCTTTTTCAAGCAATGCATTCAGATGCTCCAATTACCCATTCTATTTGCTAAGAATGCTTATAGTTTCTGGGTGACATTGGAATTTTGATTATTTCTTACCCAGGAGCCTGGCTGGTACAAAAGAAAGTGCCTTTTAGGCACATTACATTGATGCTGAAAGGTGTCATTTTAGAATAGTCAAGCTACATACCAAAGAACATACCATTTGAACAGGAAGTCATAACTTAACATCAGATTTCTACAGAAAGAGAAAATAGGTGCAAAATTACAATTTTAGTTTCCTCTGTTTTCAAAAATAACAATTCAATTCAATTACTGGGCACCGAGGGTCATATTAAACATTGCACCATTGCTTATTAGTTATTTTTTTCAGGTCAGAAATAAAGCTTTAATATGGATTTGAGTGAAGAATGTAATGAATGAGAGAAATTGAAAAGACGGATTTCTTAACAATTTGCCACTCTTTGGTATTCTTTTTTTATAATTTGTCTCCAACTGTTCTTGTAATGTGGAGAAAGTTAAATATACTTAGGTGGTTGAGTTTGTAGGTAGGAAAGCAACCAGAAAGATTTTGAATAGAACAAAACAGGCAAGGCACTGGTTAAGCAACCAGTTTTTCAAGAGTTTGCAGCCTTTTAGAACTGCTATTAAATTATAAAACAAATAATGATTGTACATGTAGTTTTTGTCTAATAAAGTGGATACATTTAACATTAATTAGATATTCTAATAACAAACAGTGCAACTAACTGTAATTCAGTAGCTTCTAGCTCAACTCAATTACATATAAAGCTTCTAACACATAAGACTTTGTTTTAAGATTAGTTTTGTGATAATATTCACAGGATAGGTCAGAACTTTTTTTTTGTTACCTGTCAGTTTAGAAATAAGCTAGTCTTGCAAAGTTAAAAGCTGATTATTTGTTTACTAAGGAAAGCTGAAATTAATATTGTAACACTGAGCTCTGAGTATATAAGCTTTACTAAAGTAAATAACCACACAGCTAGATTGAAATTTATAAGTGCATTAGCCCAAAGCAACTAGAACAGTTGCCAGAAAGCATATTTGCTTAAGAAAAAATAGTGGTAGGAACATTTTTTGAGTGCAGCCTGCAAAAGGTTAATTGTTTGTACAAACATATACATTGTTGAAAGAACTGCATAAAATGTATCTGTATCTTGACATGAACCAGTTCTTCCAAAACCTGTGGACAAAATCAACTTCTGATATTTGTGTGTTTCAGCAAGTAGAATTTACTCTGTACTTCTCTTTTTCTGTTTGGTGTAATATATAGAAAGCTGAGATTGATGTAGAAAACCTAGGATTCTCTATGACCTGATATGAATATTATGTTCTCTAGGGACAAATAAAGTAGCAGATTAAATCATTTTAGATATGCTGCTTTCTTGCCATGTTTTTCACAATGAGCATAACAGCCAGAAACAGGCACAACCATTAAACACTTTTTCTTAGCCAATCTTGATTGATCTTCCTGCTTCCTGTTCCTGCTTTAGGGAAGAAAATACTCATCCAGGTTTGGAATCTATGGTTCTTGAATATTCTTCTAGAAAAAATGGAGGCTAGACATCATTTGGATAGTTAACAGTTGCTCTGAATCACAGAGAACTGGTGATTTTTCATAAAGATCACCAGTTCTCTGATAATAATAATAACAATAATTGTTGTTGCTGGATTCAAATAGTTTGAATTAGTCATACACTTGAGGTCCATTGTTGATACTTGCAGAAATGTGGCCTTATATTTGTACAGGTGGGGAGGAAAGAGGAGCGTATGAAGGATAATCGGAAATCAAAGAATAGAAGTAAAAATATTTTCATCATGAAAATGAGTTGGAACTGAAGCGTGAAAAGTTCTTCAAATGCAAAGAAAAGGGGGATCTAGTGCAAAACCACCGTTCTATTCAACGCTATGAGACAAATAAAGCAACACAAGGAAAAGTTGTGCTTAACTAATAGTATATATACAGTGCTTTCCACTTTGAAAATATGTTGTGATTGTGGTGCAAGATATAGGACTAGTGGTCGGAACTGTCAAGCCCTAGCTGAACAGATACTGTTTATAGCAGTGTTTCTGAAACCTGGCAACGTGAAGATCTGTGGACTTAACTTCAGCTGGGGAATTCTGAAATTCACACATCTTAAGTTTCCAGGTTCAGAATAAGCTGGCGTAGAGTACACAAAAGATACTGTTTTCTTTCTAAGACAAGAGGTACTATTTTTGTCTTAAATCGAAGTGCTATGACTATTATTTTGACCTTCTTCCAAAACTCTTTTCAGTTGCTCCTTTTAATTTGTCTCTGACACTAACCAGCCCCACCATTCCAATTTTAAGTACAGCAATAGTTGAATTCATGTCAAAAAATTATGTGGTGAATAGCGGAAGAGATCTGGAGACCTTGTTTAGTATTGTTTTGACACTCAAGCCTTTTTTATTACTCTGCTTTTGGAATTCAGCTCTTACAATCCGCATACATTGATCTCAGCACTTAAACCAAGCACACTTTAAGAATGTATGATGCCTTACCATATGAAAAAATATGCATATCTCTTCATATCTGAAGGCTTAAAGTTTTTTTTTAAAGCAGAGAATGCAAAAGCAAGTGGATGAATCAGTCTTTTTAGGGGAACAATAACAAAAAAATTAAAAAACCAATGAATTGTTTGGTAAAACTACAAAATGAATGTGAAGTTGGCAAACACAGTTAATCTTAATAAAGAATGAGCAAATGAGGATAATATCCAAACATCTGTACAACATTTTTAATTAAAATACATTTTGATCAGATTTACTGATATTGGAACTTGGTTTTCTTAATTGATGGCAGCCAATCAAACCATCAATGTGTCTCTATAATAGTAAGCATTCAGCTTTTACTAGTAATTCCCTCAAAGACACATTGAAACACCACACTAAGTTCCTGTTGCTGAGCATGGATAAGATTTAATGTCTTTTATATGAATGTATAAAAAGGCCTGACGTACTTTGTTATGTTGGTTATTAGCTATACTTAAAAGAGCAGAGAACGCCTGGTAACAAATACTTTCTCATGTTAAATGCTGCTATAAAAAGATACATATATTTTGTCATTTATGACCTTAGGGCAGCAACATTCAAGAAATGATAAGGCTTTTTACCAGAAACTAATTCCTATCCTTGTAGGCATCTTTAAGTTCCATATTTCTAACTTTTCCATGTAGTTCTTCTATCACCATTGTAGCAATAATGCTACAAATGCTATGAAATGTTGTTCGTTTTACTGTCTTTGCAAGATGTCCTTGAAGATGTCCATGACTGGTTAAGCTGATTTCTATAGAATACAAGAGATTCTATTGAACAGGACACAAAATTGTGCTTTTTAAAAAAACTGTTTCAAAATATGCACTGGTCATAATTCGTTCTTACAGGTCTGCATTTTTTGTGATTAGAGCAAAGTTTTCATGGGGTAAATTCTTCCATGTGGCATAATTCCAGCTTTGATTTTCTCATAATTAAAATATGGGTGGAATGTGGTGCATAACCTCAAATGAATGGAAAATAATGTTAGGCCTTGGTTGTTTCCTGAACCTTACTGTGGTTATTAAATGATTACTGCTTCATGTCATATAAAAACGGACAAGAAAGAAGTGAGATTATATAACCAAATTACTTTTGTCTAGTCTGCTCCATTTGGTTTTGGTTGATAAGATGAAAATTGGTGTATGACCTCATATAAAGCAAGTAATCAGTGAGCTAATGTACATTAATGGATATAAGTTTTAATTGTACATCTGTTAAAAAGCACACCGTCCAATCAGGGACTTGCAGCTTTTGGATGGGGGTGGGAGGAGGCATTAGACATCCAAAATAACAATGAATTGGCCAAAATCTTTCAAAACAAGCCAAAATTTTCATGATTAAATCATTATTAGTGAAATAATTTTCCTTAATTAAGAAATTAATAAGACCCACAAAAGCAAGCTTCAAATACTGTAGTGCACATCAAAAACAGAAGATGGACTAAGCTTGTTTTTTGTATGACTTAAAACGAAATGGAATTTCAATTAAATCTTAAATAGTTCCATTGGTAAGAGCTGTTCAAGATTAAAATATCTCTCAGGAAATTATAGTCTCTCATTAATTAGCAAAGTTTGGGATGCTGTGGTGGCACCTTATACTTTTAACTATATGTGCCATAAATATAACTAGTACTGTGTTCCACCCTTATTTCTTGTATCTTCTTTAAAGTACAAGCATATTTATACTACTATGTTCTCAGAGTCTTTCTTCAGTATCTAAACAGGAGTACAACACAACACAATACAATACAATACAATAGCAGAGTTGGAAGGGACCTTGGAGGTCTTCTAGTCCAACCCCCTGCCTAGGCAGGAAACCCTAAACCATTTCAGACCAACGGCTATCCAACATCTTCTAAAAGACTTCCAGTGTTGGGACATTCACAACTTCTGGAGGCAGGCTGTTCCACTGATTAATTATTCTAACTGTCAGGAAATTTCTCCTCAGTTCTAAGTTGCTTCTCTTCTTGATTAGTTTCCACCCATTGCTTCTTATTCTGCCGTCAGGTGCTTTGGAGAATAGTTTGACTCCCTCTTCTTTGTGGCAACCCCTGAGATATTGGAACACTGCTATCATGTCTCCCCTAGTCCTTCTTTCTATTAAACTAGACATACCCAGTTCCTGCAACCATTCTTCATATGTTTTAGTCTCCAGTCCAGCGACCAGAACTGAATGCAGTATTCCAAGTGTGGCCTTACCAAGGCATTATAAAGTGGTATTAACACTTCACGTGATCTTGCTTCTATCCCTCTGTTGATGCAGCCTAGAACTGTGTTGGCTTTTTTGGCAGCTGCTGAACACTGCTGGCTCATATTTAAATGGTTGTCCACTAGGACTCCAAGATCCCTTTCACAGTTACTACTGTTGAGCAAGGTACCACCTATACTGTACCTGTGCATTTCATTTTTGTTGCCTAAATGTAGAACTTACTCTTTTCACTTTTGAATTTCATTTTATTAGATAGTGCCCAATGTTCAAGTTTGTCAAAATGATTCTGTATCTTAAGCCTAACTTCTGGAGTGTTGGCTATTCCTGCCATCTTGGTGTCATCTGCAAATTTGATGAGTTCCCCATTTATTCCCTCATCCGGATCATTGATGAAGATGTTAAAGAGTACTCGGCCTAAAACAGAGCCTTCCACTGCATACCTCGCTCCATGTATATGCAGCTCCATTGAGGACTACATATTGAGTGCGGTTGGTCAGCCAGTTACGAATCCATCTGGTGGTGATGCTGTCTAACCCACATTTTTCTACTAGTAGTAGGTTTTCTATCTAGTAGTAGGTTATGGTCTACTTTATCAAATGCCTTGCTGAAGTCCAAATTATATCGACGGCATTCCTCTGGTCCTCTAATAAGAAGACTTAGATAAGAACTTAATGCCACATATTCACCTATAGTTTTGGTTGCCACAATATAAAAATGATTTTTGTTTTGAGACTTTAGAAAGAATGCAGAGAAAAACAACAAAATTGATAAGAGAATTGGAGGCTAAAACATATGAAGAACAGTTGTAGGTAACGTATATGTTTTGTTCAATGAAAAGAAGGACTAGGGGTGACATGATACCTGTCTTTGAATATTTGAGGGGCTATTACAAAGAAGGGGGGAAGGGTCTTATTCTCCAAAGCACCTGATGGCAGAACAAAAAGCAATGGATGGAAACTAATCAAGGGCACAACCAACCTAGAACTAAGGAGAAATTTCCTGACAAATAGAACAATTAATAAATGGAATGGCTTCTCTCCAGAAGTTGGGGGTGCTCCATCATTGAAGGTTTTTAAACCACTTGTCTGGAATGGTATAGGATCTCTGATTGAGCAGAGAGCGGGACTCAAAAACCTTGAAGATTCCTCCCAACTCTGTTATTCTGTTATATCAATTATATTTAAATATAGTAACAGGACAGAATGCTGCATTTTCTCGAACTATATAATACACTTCAATTTTATTTAAAACATGTTTTGCAAGATATAAAAATATTGATCACAGTGAAATTTAAAAATTGTTTCTGGTATAAAAAAAGGATTGCATACAGTATCTTTAAAAGAAAATAAATTATGTAATCATTATCTTTTTTTAAAAAAAATCACAATGAAGAAAATTTAGTCTGCTTCATCACTGACAAATTATAATCTTCATAATGAAGAAAATCCCAGTTTTTTTTAAAAAAAGTTACTTCCCATGTGTCTCAGAGTAAAAATGTGTCTGTTTCCAATAATGTTATAGTGTCTCTTCTGCATTGTAAATCCACACGTTAGCAGTTTTTTTTAAAAAAGTAGAAACAGGAAAAAATGTACATCAAATGAGATTGTCTTTTCTAATTGGTAAGTGGTAGTTTCCAGTACGTGGGTACACAACGACAAACTTCTTCGCTATAATAGAATCCGGAATCACAGCGTTTCTTTCGAACAGTACATGGTCGTCTGTAGCAACTGGAAATAAATGAGGGGAGAAAAAGACATGTTGAAAAAATGGCATAATACAGGGGTGTCCAAACTTGGGAACTTTAAGACTTGTGGACTTCAACTCCCAGAATTCCCCAGCCAGCCATGCTGGCTGGGGAATTCTGGGAGTTGAAGTCCACAAGTCTTAAAGTTCCCAAGTTTGGACACCCCTGGCATAATACAAGTCATATGCATTTAAAAACATGGACAGAACTATTTAAAATAAGGTAATTTTTCATTTATTTTCTTGGGAATGGACGTTGGCCTTTGCAGTTGTGCACACAATGCAAAGTTATTGACTGTTTTAGCTCTGCATTAGACATCGACACCGACACCCATTATGGCACAATCACAATAATAGCCACCAGGAGAGGTCCAGTGATTTTTCTAGATTAGCACTCTATTCTTGCTAAGAGGGTGAGAAAACAGGGACTACTGATCTTATAGCAAACTCATGCTCAGAGGCAGCATGTCATTGAACACCAGTTGCTCTGGCAATTGTGCAGGATGGAGGCATTGCTTTCATGTTTGCTTGTGGCCACTACAGGGAACAGGACACAATATTCAATGGGTTTATCTAGTTTTCAGATTCTCCCTTTTACTTCTCACAAGCAGAATACATTCCAAGGACATTATTGCATCCCACAGTTATTTATATCTGGAGCTGTTATTTTTATAGACACTTGATTTATATTTTGACTTTTTTTCTAAGGCAGCATGCAGGAATAGGAATAGTTCCTGTTCATTTTTAAATTCACAGCAATCCTATGAATTAAATTGCTTGAAAGGAAAGGACCATTTCAGTCACCTAAGGGCTGGATTCACC
This sequence comes from Natrix helvetica, assembly GCF_964273705.1. Classification (NCBI taxonomy): domain Eukaryota; kingdom Metazoa; phylum Chordata; class Lepidosauria; order Squamata; family Natricidae; genus Natrix; species Natrix helvetica. Next base: position 48,996,098 of record NC_138558.1, on the reverse strand, counting down.
CAGAGGCTTAACTAAGGCAATTAAAAGCATAGGACTTACTTGCCAAACTGAGATATTTTTAATCTTGGATAGTTTTTAATGGATAAACGCAAATGTATTAATTCAGAAAATGTTGTGAGAACTGGTCACAGTACACATTAACATATATGGGAGGTGATTTATTAATATTTATTAATGTTACACTTATGGCTTTCATTTAAGTGCACAATTGTATAAATAAACTCTTATTTTTTTTTATAATCCCACTTATTAAATGTTGGGAAATCAATCAAATTCCCATTTTAAATTGGACTGTAAGGTATTTAAGACAAAATGAAAGAATACAATTTTAGCAATGTCCAAGTTGAACTATATCACAGGTATTTGATTGTTTGAAACAATACAGTATAAAAAACCGTGTATTGATAATTCAATCATTCATTTTTTCACAATTTTTTCCTCTTGATGTAAAAACCATTTGTTTAGTGACCATTCAAAGTTATAACGGCACTAAAAATGTGACACTTATCCAGTTCTTGTATTTACAACTTGCAGCATCCTACGGTCACATGATAAAAATTCAAACGCTTGGTAAGAGGCGTGTTGCAGCATCCTGGAGTCAAGTCATGTGATTACCACTTGCTTGTTTTTGACAAGCAATGTCAATGGAGAAATCTGTCTTCACTTAACAACTGTGATTCACTTAATAAATGCCATGATATGTTTAACAACCATGGCAAAAAGGCATAAAATTGGACAGGACTCACATAACAACTGCCTTCCTTAGGAGTGAAAATTCTGCTTCAGTTGTGATCATAAGTCAGGGGTGGGTTCCTGCCGGCATTACTGCCGGTTCATCGTGCAAAACTTTTTGTGGCACACTAAAAATTTTGTTCACTTCGCTTTTGCGCATGCCAAATGTGTGCTCCATACGTGTGCATATTTGCACCTAAAAAGGTACGCGCATGAGCAAAACATTAAAAAAGGGGAAAATTACATCTTCTGCAATGAAAATTGTTCTGTGCATGTGCAGAACTGAAAATCAAGATGGTGACGCTGTAGGAGAAGTGGTTTGGGGGCATGGCAGGCCTGGGTCGCTGCCGGTTCAAGCGATCCAGGCCGCCAAGTTACTACCGGTTCGGTCGAACTGGTCCGAACCCACCTCTGTCATAAGTTGAAGACTACCTATAGTAAGGTTGTAAGAAAGAAGCTGGATCATAGATAGGTATAAAAAAAACACTGCTAATATCTCTTTCCTCAAGGAGCAGAGGACGCTGAGTGCTGACTAATACTAATACATAAACATTATATGTATTTGGGGACAAAAACAGAGGCCATTTGTAAGTCACCATTTCTAATAATTGGGCAATATTAGATATTTCAAAAATGATTATTAGTGTACCCATTAATACTACCAAACATAAATCATTATATCAGGTTACACAAAATGAACACTAATAGGTTTTTTTAAAATATTACAGCTAATAAAATGTATACAGCTAATAATTATATTTATTTTCATTTTAATGAGCTTTTACTTTCAGGATCTACCAGGCCAAAGATTTCATTTCTAAAGAGAATGAGCTATCCTACCAATCTGAATTATTTTATTTTCATGGAAATATCTAATTATAAAAACTGGACAGAAGCCAATGCTACATACATATAGTTTGCTCAGACAGATTTTTTGTTACATTAGAACAACAATGTGCATGCTGAAAACTTATATACAGGACAATCTGAAATAAAGACAGTAATAATTTATAATGTTATTATATCCACTTTTAGTCTAGAAAGTAATAAGGTATTTTATTAGCCAATACTTAATGTTTACAAGATAAATATTCTACATTGGTAGATAATTTGATTCTACAATGATTAGCATGATAATTTCATAAAGCTGACTTTAAACCAAGTTGACCTAAAATAACCTCACATTGAAAAAGCCAAAAAGTATCTGGTGTATAATGTAGACAAAATTTAGTTTTTGGGTGTTTTAAACATTGGCAGTGAACCAAGAGTGAGAAGTATATGCTTCAAGTTTCAACACAACTCTAGTTTAAATTCTTTAAATTCTGTTCTATATTTATACAGGATAGTATTATAATGCTAATGGACATGGCTCATAATTAATAACTTGTTTACATTTTCCAGTTTGTATTGTAAATATTATTACTTTCATTTTGTGGTGAACCAGGAAAAAAGTTGCTATTCTTCATTCTGTTCCAACTTCCTCTGTATTTCCCTGCCTCGTTAAGCTTAATTCAGAGTGGCTTCTGCATCTTGTCAGCAGAATTGGGATTTAACTCCTGTAGCAAATACTATCACCAATATCTCAAGCAACAAAGATACTCTAGAAGGAAACCTTATTTTCGGAATTAAAGGTCCAGTGCAGATAAGTTTGTCAAGTTCAATTCCTTTGCCCTTGTCTTGAAGTTCAAAACACATGTTTTCCTTTCAGTTAATTAATTCCATTTGAGCACATACATTGCCAAAACATTATGATTTTAACTACTTCATATTTGAAACATCCCACTTTGATTTAAGATACTATTTCAAGTGCAAAAAAACTTATTTTAATAAAGAAGCACTTATGAAATGATTGAAATGTTACTTTTTGTGTTCAAAACAACTATTTCATACATATAATGAGATATTTTGTATCCAAAAGGGATCTTTCACATTTCCAGTGGTTCAGATTCCATTACGCTTCTGCTTGTGCTTTGATTTTTACTGGGAAATTTTTAGAAGTGTCACATAGTACTACTTGTTGCCCCCTATCTCCTCCATTTTCTAAAGCATTTTTAATATATTTTTGATGGGACAAATTTATAGAACTATATGATGAATTACAATGCATTATTAATTTATGCAACTTAGCAAATTCCTTTTAAATGGCATTTTAAATATAACTTATTATACATATTTTCATCCATATGTAAAATGTTTCTAGGAAGCAATGATAACCTCTAACTACTTGACATAATTCAGCTGGTCTGAATTATGTTTGCAGTTACCATGTTAGTTACTACAGTTATTCATATATGAAATGTGTCTTTAACATAGAAATATCATACATTTAAAATAGCCATTACTTTTTTTTCCAATTCTGACCTAACCAATAAGACTTGTAAACTATTACTGCATTTCCCTTGCCTGTGTCTAAAGAGCTGCAAAATTATTGATTGTAGAATTTTAGAGATCAGACATAATGAGTAATTGGAGCCATGGAAATAAACCCCAGCAAAAATAAGGCAAACTCTCTAAGACTTAATAATAAAGAGGAAATTTCCACAGTTTATAATCTGCAACAGAAACTTGGCAGAATCTACTGTACATTCTAAACTATAAGCAAAAGCAATTGCGGAAGAAAAAAATGTTAGCACAATCTCCTCTTCTTTAAAAGAGAGAACTATGAATATACCTGTAGAATAGGCAGTTTTATAACAAACTTTCAATATCATGAGTATAAAACATGAAAACTTATTTTTGTAGGTATTGTTCTTGACAATTTGCTCAGCCAATCTGTATTGCTGAACATACATGGAAAATGATTCAGAAGAACTATATTGGGCCTTGTGTAAGTGCAACTCCTCTCTGAATTCATGTAAGAAGCCTGACCCTTTTAAAGACTGCTTTGGAAAATTAATGAACAGCAGAGAAATGTTGGACTTGAATTATATTATATTATATTATTATTATTTTCCTTATGACTTATCAGGTTAATTAAATGTTATAGAATGTTCCAGAGTTTTTGTCTTTATATAATAAATAATAATAATATAATATAATATAATATAATATAATATAATATAATATAATATAATATAATATAATATAATATAATATAATATAATATAATATAATATAATACAATACAATACAATACAATACAATACAATACAATACTATCTATCTATCTATCTATCTATCTATCTATCTATCTATCTATCTATATTATTTTGGGGGAGTCTCCAAAATGAGACTCCCCCAAAAAACCAAGACACAGAACAGGACAATGGCATCGCCCTCCTCCCTTATATCAAAGGCACCACAGATAAAATCAGCAAAATTCTCCACAAGCACAATATCAAGACAGCCTTCACCACTGACCAAAAAATAGCCAACATCTTAAGAAACCCCAAAGACAAAATCCAGCTAGAAAACCAAAGAGTCTACGAAATACCATGCAAAATCTGCCCGGAAACATATATAGGGCAGACAAACAGGAGAATAAATGCATGCATCACAGAACACAAGAACGCAGTAAGAAAAAAGAAAAAACTTCCTCCCTTTTCCAGCACCTTAAAGCTACAGGACATGAAATCAATTTTGAAGGAACCAGGTTAATCTCCAAAACAGAACACCTCAACAAGAGAATAATTATGGAAGCCATCGAAACACCCCCACAACATGAATAAACGTGATGATACCTCCCGCCTACCAAACATCTGGAAACCAGCCCTAGCCAACAAACGAACACCACCCACCATCCAGGCCGTTACAATACAAAAGAACAAGGAACACACAGCCAGCACCAATCAGCACCAATCTACCAATCATGATACAACCACACAACCAATCATTCCACCTACTGAAACAAAGCCAGCACTCCATCCCCTCCCACCAAGATATACAGAAAGGCAGCAGCTCCGGTCACACTTTAAGACCACAGCCTGAAGATGGTGAGTATATATGACAAATACATATATATATGTATTTGTGTTACAACCCCTGGTATGCCCAAATATGGGAGGAAGCTCACCACTCCCTCTTTCTGTCCTTCGGCTCATTACAGAAAACCATCCAGGCAGAAAACCATATTTTTATTTTTAATGTTGCCTTTTTTTTATATTTGTGTCGTATTTGTGCTGATAAATAAATAAAGGGAGACTAGTATAGATCTATTTCAAGCTATTTAACTCTCATCAGCTAGCCATACCCTTACTGGGATTTGAACCTGGGCTGTATTATATCTTAGGCAGGAGTCTTAGCCACTAAGCCACAGGCTCGCCTCCTTATCAGTTGAGCCAGGGAAATAGGTATGTATTTGTGTTACAACCCCTGGTATGCCTAAATATGGGAGGAAGGTCACTACTATTATAATACAAATACAACACACACACACACACACACACACATATACATACACACACACACACACACACATACACACACACACACCTTATAGATATCTGGACAGATGCTAGGAGAGGGTTGGACAATGCTAATATGATTATAGGAAAAAATTCTACAAGACTTAAGGTATTACTCCTCCTTAAAAAGTCATTTTGATTTGGTGTCTGGATCTTTTTTCAGCAGTAAAGTATATAAAATATGATGTGCTATACTTTATTGATTAATCAACTGTCCATATAAAATATGAACATCAGCCACAATAAAATGAGGCAAGATAAGGTGCAGTGAAATGGGATAAAATAGCTTCAGTGAAATAAAATACAGTTCATTTAGTGACTGTTCAAAGTTTCAACGTCACTGAAAAAAGTGACTGATAACTATTTTTCATACCTACAGTACAACCACTGCAGCATTGCCATCATCACATGATCAAAATTAGCCTAGCAACTGACTCATACTTGTGACCGTTGCAGTGTCCTGAGGTCCTGTGATCAACTTTTGTGACCTTTTGACAAGCAAAATCTATGGCGAAGCCACTGAACAACTGTATTACTAACTTAGCAGCAGCAGTATTCACTTAACAACCATGGCAAGAAAGATCGTAAAGTAGAAGACAACTCAATTAACAATTGTCTCACTCAGCAAAATAAATGTTGGGCTCAATTGTGATCATAAATTGAGAACTACCTATAGAATAAAATCTAGTAGCTAAGATAAAGGCAAAAGAGTACGATAAAATAATATCAGGAAAAAATGGAAGACTACAACATTACTGAATCACTTTACAAATTACTTCTTACAAGCTTGATAAAGAGTATCAAGCTCATTAGAAGAATTGATTTCAACAAAAATAACCATGTAAAGCAAATAGTCTTGAAGCAACAAACACACTTTAGGAGCTACCTAAATGAGTTTGATTTAAAATGCCACGTTATTCACAAAACCTGATATGTTTGCTAAGATTTTTACAGGCATTTAATGATGGCAGAGAGGACATATCATTCCTCCCCCAACAAAGAAAATTGTGTTCTGCCAAAACACATTGGTGTTCCATGTTTGTAGCGGGATTAAAGTTACATTAGAGCCAATTTGTTTTCAACAAATCAACAGCGTTATTAGGAAATCACCAAAGAATGGGAAAGACATATGAGCTGTAACAATCTTTGCCTGGCCTGCCACATCTTGTGCAAAGTCTTCTGTATAACCTGCCACACTAGCTTGACGAATTTATATGTTATACACAATTCTGAATCTCAAGTTACATCATGCCTGTTGGAAATTTGTAACAAAACTACCTGGCATGGATACAAACATGGAGTGTATATTAAGGTTACGTTAAATGGCGGGGGACAGACGGACAGACACCATGATGGATTAATAGTTCACCCAGAACTTTTAATCCTGCAGTTTCATTTTATCTGCCAGCATCATATAAGGATTGCAGTTTTCCCCTTAAGCTTTCTTCATTTTGAAACTTCTCTGTTATTTTGTTTTGTTATTTTGTACCCCAAGGCTCTGTTTTGGGCCCAGTACTCTTCAACATCTTCATCAATGATTTGGATAAGGGAATAAATGGGGAACTCATCAAATTTGCAGATGACACCAAGCTGGCAGGAATAGCCAACACTCCAGAAGATAAGCTTAAGATACAGAGGAATCTTGACGAACTTGAACATTGGGCACTATCTAACCAAATGAAATTCAATGGTGAAAAGAGTAAGGTTCTACATTTAGGCAACAAAAACGAAATGCACAGGTACAGTATAGGTGGTACCTTGCTCAATAGAAGTAACTGTGAGAGGGATCTTGGAATCCTAGTGGACAACCATTTAAATATGAGCCAGCAGTGTGCAGCAGCTGCCAAAAAAGCCAACACAGTTCTAGGCTGCATCAACAGAGGGATAGAAGCAAGTTCACGTGAAGTGTTAATACCACTTTATAATGCCTTGCTAAGGCCACACTAGGAATACTGCATTCAGTTTTGGTCGCCACAATGTAGAAAAGACATGGAGACTCTAGAAAGTGTGCAGAGAAAAGCAACAAATATGATTAGGGGACTGGAGACTAAAACATATGAAGAACGGTTGCAGGAACTGGGTATGTCTAGTTTAATGAAAAGAAGGACTAGGGGAGACATGATAGCAGTGTTCAATATCTCAGGGGTTGCCACAAAGAAGAGGGAGTCAAACTATTCTCCAAAGCACCTGACGGCAGAACAAGAAGCAATGGGTGGAAACTAATCAAGAAGAGAAGCAACTTAGAACTGAGGAGAAATTTCCTGACAGTTAGAATAATTAATCAGTGGAACAGCTTGCCTCCAGAAGTTGTGAATGCCCCAACACTGGAAATCTTTAAGAAGATGTTGGACAGCCATCTGTCTGAAACGGTATAGGGTTTCCTGCCTAGGCAGGGGGTTAGACTAGAAGACCTCCAAGGTCCCTTCCAACTCTGCTATTGTATTGTATTGTATTGTATTATCATATTGAACATATCCTATATTTACTTCCTAGTAAACATCCTATATTTTATCCTTCATTTACTTCGAAATGGTACCTTCTGGTACAATAATCCCAATATGATCATAAATATTGACAAATAATATAAAACCAATGAACACCTCACCTATTTCTCTTTTACCATATACATATTGTATGCTGTGTTTCATTATGGACTAGTGACACTATAGATACCATGTTTTCCTGAAAATAAGGCAGGGTCTTATCTTGTTTTGATCCCTGAAATAAACACTTGGCCCTATTTTTGTGGAGGTCTTATTATTTTTTGAGGTTCAGGAGGCGATGAGTGCGGTCACCTCATGGCTGCTGCTATGTTGCAATATTTTCAGGGAGGGCTTATTTTCGGGAGATTTTAGCGCATGTGCTCAAAAGCCCAATTGGGCTTTTTATCCAGGAAGGTCTTATTTTTGGGAAAACAGGGTATATGTGTGTATGTATGTATGTATGTATGTATGTATGTATGTACAATACATACACACACACACACACACACACACACACACACACACACACATACCCCTGGTATGCCCAAATATGGGAGGGAGCTCACTACTCCCTCTTTCTGTCATTTGGCTCATCACAGAAAACCATCCAGACAGAAACCCATATTTTTATTTTTAATGTTGACTTTTTTTATATTTGTGTTGTGGGTGTAGGTATGCTGGTTTTGTTGTATTCGGGTAAAATTTTAAGCCCACAGCTTGAAGATGGCAGGTGAGATCCTGCCGAAACGTTGCAAAGACAATCTCAACCTTACACGGGAAAAGACCCGAATACAACAAAACCAGCATATATCTATCTATCTATCTATCTATCTATCTATCTATCTATCTATCTATCTATCTATCTATCTATCTATCTATATATATATATATATATATACACATACATATACATATATACATACATATACATATATATATATATATATATATATATATATATATATATATACATACATATACATACATATACATATATACATATATACATATATATATATATATATATATATATATATATATATATATATATATATATATATATATATATATACACATACATACATACATACATACATACATATACATATATACATATATACATATATACATATATACATACATACATACATACATATACATACATACATACACAGACACACACACATACATATAGATATGTCTAAGGAGATTCTCAGTCATATAGGTCATGGTTTTCAGAAGATGCTCTTTTCAAGAGGCAACTGGACTTTCTGGTTTTTCTTTGAAGACTCCTTGCAAGGAGTATAAATTATTCCATTGTCCACCATCCGGTCAGAGCTGAAGCAGCTTCTTGGATGAGAAGTGAAACATTTTCAAAGAAAAACCAGAAAGTCCAGTTGCCTCTTGAAAAAAGCACCTTTGGGATCTACATACAGTACATACATAGGGTTCACGCATACATACATATACATAGGAAAAAACAGGCAAACCATGTTGCTATTTATATATATTTGGTCTCTTTGAATCAGTATGACTCCTGGCAACTGCCTGGAATAATCCCTGAAGTCTTCTTGGCAAGGTTTTTCAAAAGTGGTTTGACACTGCTTGCTCCCTAGGGTGAATGTGTCTGGCCCAACATCACCCCAGCTGTTTTGTGCCCAGTGTGAATCTCATAGTCTTCCAGATCCAAGCCTGATGCTTTAACCAGTACACCAAACTGGTTCTCAAGCATCAGTTCTCTATCAGTTATTTGAAAAGGAGCAAGATTAGAAAATATAAGAAAATGCCAGAAACTATACCCACTGCCATTTATAAACTCAAGAAGAATGATGTATCAAAGCTATGAAAATCTACTGTTTTTTTTCTGTTATATTGCTTACCTGCATGTTTGGTGATGAAATCTTTCTCCTTTCAAGAAGCATTTGTTTGGTGATTCTACACATTCACAAATGCATTTTGTAGGATTTAATGGCTGGTGTTTAGGGCATATTCTTTTACACACACATTGGCACTTTTCTTCATCAAACTCTTTGTTGAGTCCACAAGAGCTAGGAAGCAGTTTATTTTTACATGCACACTGACAAGATGTTCTGTCTAGTTCTTTGTGAATTCCACAGCTAGAAGGTGTCACTCCGCCTTTACAGACACACTGACAGGTTTCTTCATCAAGTTCCTTGTTAGACCCGCAGATATCATGGTATCCTTCAGCAGTATCTGAGCATTTGAAATAAAAAAAATATGCTTCAGGCATTGCAAAAGAGTGAACACATACCTTAATTTTTGTAGCTAGTGGAAATTATTCATTTCTCTGATTCATTTCTTTATCATTGCACTTATAACTACACAATATGAAGTGAACAAATATGAATAAATTGTTCCATAAAAATGAACTATAAAACTATAAAAATATATTGTGGGCATTTTTATTTTCTGTTCTATAAGTTAAACTAAATAACTGACAGTAATCTTTTATCACATATTTCTTACCAGTATCTGGTGGATAAGAGGAGAAACTGAAGTCATCTTGTGCCAGGCATCTGCATAAGTGATTATTCCAAATATGACTTTTTGGACAGGTTTTATTTGTTATTTGACACCTAAGGGCAAATCATAATGTCAATACATATCAAAGCAAATTTAAGACAAGTGCTAGTACACATGTAATATAAGAAGAGACTGAATAGCCATTTGTCTGAAATGGTATAGGATCACCTGCTCGAGCAGGGGATTGGACTGGAAGACTTGCAAGCTCCTTTCCAACTTTGTTATTCTATTTCTGCTTGACTGTTATTAAGTCAAAACAATACAATTAAAAATACAGTTGATCCTTGTAAATAGGCATTGCAACAATAAAGTAACTTTGATCAATTCATGATGAAGGCCTGGTTCCTTGTGCCTGACAGTACATTCTGTTGAAACTATTTTCAAAGCTAGAACAAAGCTTTAATAATAATGTACTAGATCATGACCTCCAATTTATTTTAAGGATAAACATATACATCTTGGTTTTGATCTTCAGAACACAATAGTAAAATTCATATTTTATTTAAAAATAGGTTTTTTTAACAATATAGAAAGAAATATGCAATTTCTTACTGTGCTTGTATCACTGGCAAGGAACGTCGAATAATTGAATGAACTTGTCTGTAGACATCTAGTTTGGACATGCATCGGCAGGAAGTATGATTGGCAAAACTGATTGTTACAGGTTTAGGACCATGAGACAGGGGCACAGTTATTTCAAACAACTAAAAAGAGCATAAAAAGGAAAAAAGTGTAAGTCAAAACTATGCTAGTTATGCTTTATTTTTTTCCTTTTTCCTTCACAGAGCGTTTTCATCAGTTAAAATGCTCAAAGCTAAATGGCTTCATCACTTAAACTCTTTTCCCCTCCACAAAATTTGCACTTCTTTCTTTTAACAGTTAACTCAATACATTGTGAGTGAGAGGTATATTTTCCATGATAGAGATAACACAAGACTTTAGGAGTACAGGTTTTGAAAATGGGCAGAGAAACAGCACCGTACATTTATGTACTTATTCAAACTACTTATAAAGTTCTCCTAAACAGTTTATAACAAAGAGGCATAGTCTTTTCAAGGCAACTCCCTAAATGTTTCAAATAAATAGTAGGTACATGATGAATAATTAATGTACTTGGTACTAAAAATTTTATTTTTATTCATGCAACAAGAACCTAAAATGATGACTACTTCTAAATCAATCAATCAGGTAGAATTTATCAGATATGCTTTTACCTTGAAAAATTATTAGCTATTAGATTCAAAAAGATGTAAAGTAATATGAATGTACGTTTTATTCCTTTATGCAATTTGGGCTTAAGAAGATTACCTGACTGGACAAAATACCTCACGTATACATTGAAATAATTTTGAGGAGCAATACTGAAGAATACACACTGCACAGGAAACACTGTTTGCTCCATAGATAACTATACTACTGATAAAATTGGTAATAAAAAATAAGGTGTGTTGCATATTATAAGCCATTTTTCTTAGATTTGGTCTCTAATTGACACATGATGAAATGTATCTCTATTGAAAGTTCATTTATGTTGTAAAGCAACACTTCTAGCAGCTTGTATCAGTCAACAAGTTCCTTTCTAATACATCAGCCAAAGGATTGCTTATCTATGACTTAGAAACTTGAGTGCTATGTGTGCTACAACTATAGGAGAGGAGAAGGAAAACCTTTCCTTAGTTTATTCTATAAAATGAAAGGAACCTAAATACTAAATAAATGGTGTGGTGGTTAAGGCCCTGGTCTAGAAACCAAGAGACCATGAGTTCTAGTCTCTCCTTTGGCATGAAAGCCGTCTGCGTGATTTTGGGCCAATCACTCTCTCTCTCAGCCCAACAGGGTTCCTGTTATGGAGAAAATAGGCTGAAGGAGGAGCATTAGATATGTTCACTGCATTCAGTTACGGTACTTATAAAGAAATGTAGGATAAAAATCCAATAAATAAATGAATATGACAAGTGAGCAGGGGTTATGCCAGACAATGAATGTCCCTGTGGGAAAAAAGGAAAGCACATGAAAAAAGACATTGGAATGCTTGCACTATCCAATGAGTTGCAACAAATAGAAAACAAAAAGATTTTGGAGCAGCCACATATTTAGCTGCTTTCAATTGTAGTTTATAGCAAATCAATGTAACTGATGAACATAAATCGTGAAGCATTCATAATATACAATGAGCGAAAACTTTATTATTTCATTACTACGTACAATTTTTGTTTGTGTAATTCCTGACAGATGAATATGTAAAATTACTACTGTATACTGAAAAGTTTTGTGCTGGAATTGATAAAAAACATCTTCTTTCTGATAGCTCATTCAAGCATGTAAACTATCATTTGTTAAAGTATGGTAAGCCTTTAAATTCCAACAAAACCTACCAAACTGGACTATTCATATATGCATACAGTATATTACACTGAATAACTTATGTGCGTGGTGTGGTGACAGAGAGAGAGGGGGGGCGGGGAGGAGGGCAGAATGATTTCAGGATAATGGGCTTAGTAGTCAGTAGTCTGAAAATAAGTTATTTTGATACACTGTTTGTGACTTCCAAATCAGGACAATTGTTTATGATCTTAGTAAAGAATATTATGTTATGAAAATCACCCATCAAAGGCCTGATTAAATAATGCAGTCTTCATGATAAATCAGCAGCCAGTATGTAGGACATAATTTCCGAAGGAGGGTGTTTTAAGGCATTGATTAGCTTAATCTTAAATCCCGTCAAATTATTACACCTTTAAGTGATGGGTGGCATATGAGTTAGTGCCATTAAAAATTGTAGGAAGGCTGCATGTTTGATCTGTCATAAAATATGAGCAATGTTTTAAAAACTTAAAAGGTACGCTTTCCTGATATACTACACTATATTAAACCTACCTGCGTTGCCTAAATTATTCTCCAAATCATGTTATACTTTGCTTATAAATAAATGCTCTGATAAATCATTTCTAATTATGTGTTTCTTTGGAATGAGTACTTTATATATGCCTTCCTGTCCTCTTCCAATGTGTACCACAATGAAAATATTTTCCATCTGCTAATTTGCTATTGCGTCTTCATGAACTAGTGTTCAGTGTATTCAAAGAAATTCTGAGGTTTCTACAATCAAAAAAATATATTAGAAAAGAAAGGAAAATCCTTCTGAAAGAGATGCTATGATTCTACATGTCTGATTCTATGTAGTTTCCGGAAATCACAGAAGCTACTGAAAAAAGACTAAACCAATCAAAATATGAAGAAACAATTGAATTAGAAGTACAGGAAAGCAAGCATGAAAGTCATTATTGATATATGCCTTGGCATCTCAAATACTGGCTGCAGACAATATTACATCCCAGGTAAATTAACAGGTGGTGCTGTGAATTGTTTCCATAATTGAGGCAGCAACAGAAGGAAATTGTTCTATGTAATTCACTGTATCAGGATTAAATTAGGGTTAATATAAAGGGAAAAGCTATTTCTATGCAGGTTGAACAATATTTTTAATTTATATTTTTGGAGTACACTCTTTCTTAAGAGTCCTTACATCTTCTTAAAGATCTAGGAAGCAAAAGAACATTAGTACTGTTATCACCAATTAGATATTTTTGTTTGTGTGTTGTTTTAAAAAAGATGTTGAATCAATCCTAGGATTTAAATAGCAGAACCAATCAGTCACTGATAAGGTTTAGGCTCATAGAATGAGTTCATAAGATGCACGAGACTCTAGAGCCACAGGATGTCCATTCTACTCCTTTATATGCTGTACTTAATCATTATATTTTTCCATTTCCATCATTTACGCAGTTGATTATTGTCTATTGCTCTGTTAACACAAAGCAATTTGTGTTCTAGAGAAACTTTGTTACCATTTTATTTTAAAATATTGCATTTACTTTAAATTTATGCAAGAAACATTAGAGAAACATCTAAATATTATACAGTCAAAACAACTTACCGTTTTGCTGACGTAGCTTGCACTGATATTCATACACTGCAGGCCTTCACTATTGCAGCAACCTCCACATCTGTAGACGGACACACATGGAGGTTTAAAGAAGATGTTTGTTGTTGCTCCAGATTCTTTTCCCACATCTACACATACTTCACGTGGCATGCATTGAGTTTTTCTCCACTCATTATCAATACCTGCCAAGTTAGAAGCTTACAGTTTATAAGATAGTTCCTTTTAATAATTTGAATCAGACTCATAATCAATCTTTGATTATAAAATAATTCATGGTGAAATCCAGACTTAATCCTATTTAGGTAGACGTGTTTCAGAGAGTGGAACAAGTTAAGCAAGATACCAGTGACAATATCTGCAGGATTCAGTCTGGGTTTCATCTAATTATTTATAGACATAGAATTAAAAATGCTTATAACAATTCCTAAAATTATTTTATCCAAAGAATATTCTTCCCTTCTTATCGGAATCTTATGAATATTTCAGTGAATGGTTTGTATCACACGAATCCCTCATAAGTAGGAAAAAATATTCTTCAAGTAAAATTAGCATGTGATGATGTAAGAAAGATAAAACATTTAGATAGGCTGCCTTATGCATCAGGTCATTATAGATCCTGAAATGGTTGTGATGCAAGACCTGCAGGGGTCTAGACTGCAGCCTCAAAGTTTAGGACAATGTGATTAAATTAAATAAGGCTTAACAGATACATGCCTGGGAAAACTGAAAATCTAAAAGTAGGTATGACAGAGTGTTATGCATTTATTGGAGCTTAGCAGTGAGAATTCACACATTATTCTGAAATAGTCAACTAAATGTTTCATCGTGTAACTTATTTCTTTTATTATTCAATTGCTCCTTAACAGAGTTGTAAAATTGTTGAAGTTATGATTTCAAATGGGAACATAAAAGTTGTTTACTTGAAACTTTCTAGAATTCAAACCAAAATTGGTGTTTGTGCCATTAATTTAAAGAGATATAATTTTCTTTTGCTAGGACAGTATGTATATTTCCTAGCTACCTTTCTAGCACCGAACCAGCGGTAATGCCGGCAGCAACCCACCTCTGATATGCATGTTAGATTCTCAATTTTCTTTATGAAAAACTGAAACTTCTTTTATTTTTTGAATTAAACAATTTTTAAAAGTCCTGAAGAAATGAAGTTAAGACAGTGGGTTGCATATGGGGAACTTCGGAAGGATTAGCAAACATCTTACAAATTTACCAACACTGAATTTGGATTAGTCTAGGACAGCGATGGCGAACCTTTTTTGGCTCGCGTGCCACATGTGGGAGGAGCACAGGGGGGTCGTATGTGGGCGTGCAGCACCCATAATACAACGTGCGACCTCCCCAGTGTGCATGCACGCACAATGTGTGACCCCCCATTTTTACATGCTTTTTTCGCCCTCCCCAGGCTCCAGAGGCTTTATAGGAGCCTGGGGAAGGCAAAAAGAGCCCCCCGCCCCCCGGAGGCCCTCCAGAGGCTTCAGGGACCGTCCGGAGGCTTCCCTGAAGCCTTCGGAACGCTTAAAATGACCCTCCAAGCAACCTGGAAGTCGGAGGGTTGTTTTAAGCGTTCCGAAGGCTTCAGGGACTGTCCGGACGGTCCCTGAGGCCTTCAGAGCGCTCAAAAGGATCCTCCGAGCAAACCGGAAGTGACTTCCGGGTTGCTCGGAGGGTCGTTTTAAGCGTTATGAAGGCTTCAGGGACCGTCCGGACGGTCCCTTAAGCCTTCAGAGCGCTCAAAAGGATCCTCCGAGCAAACCGGAAGTGACTTCCGGTTTGCTTGGAGGGTCGTTTTAAGCGCTCCGAGGCTTTATAGGAACCTGGGGAGGGCGAAAAATTGCTTTTAAAAAGGCGCCTCACGTGCCCTGACAAATGGCTCCGCGTGCCACTTGTGCCACGCGTCCCATAGGTTCGCCATCACTGGTCTAGGAATTGTTGATTAGCCAGTAGGTTATCATCTTCATCACAATCATTTTTTTCATTGAAAAGTAACATTTACTATTTGGACTTATTTCCTATTTCAGACTTCCTCCATAGATGCTAAGGATTTTAAAATAATGTAGTTTAGAAATAGTTCATGCAACCTATTTTAGATGTTTTTTATGAACAGCTGAGAGAATGGGGATATGTTATTTCCACCCTGGAAAAAATCTTAGCCATTCTAATTTCTGTGATTTCTGAAATTTCCAGAAGAAAGCACATAGATAACATCAGTGATTACTATGAGTCTGCTTTTTGAGCACATTTTTAAAGTGCAAATATATTATGTAATAAAAATGCATATATATTAGCTATTTGGAATAAAGAAGTAAAAGGTAAGTACCTGAGAAGTAACATTCTTGTCTAAAACTGAATATCAGAAGCACAAATCCTAAATTCATTAATGTAGAATTTTCTAAATAATATTTTCCATGGTGTCAACCAGATCTAAATAAGAAGGTACATCCTGTTTCTCAAGGCAAGTATGAAGGAAGCCAAGTTGGAAAATGACCGTATCTCCTTGGCTTGAGCTCTAGAAAGTTTCCAAATACTGTGCAAATGTACTTTGAACAGACTAAAAATAGGAAAAAAGACTACCCCAAACCAATCAGGTTAACAAAAACAGCAACAGAATGAAAGTACTTACAGTTGTGCTTATTTTCAAATAAACATTTCTTCTTGTTATTTTTTTATAAGCCTAAAACTAGCCTACCCCCAAATCAGGGATATCCAGTTCCCATAAACTTAGTATGCAATTCCTAATTTGTTCCTTTTTTGATAACTTCATTAGAAACTGGAGCTGTTAAATCTCTTGGATCAAAAGATTATTAAACTTATTAAAGGATAAATTGCTTGTTGATACTGGTCTAAATTCTTCTCATTTCTCATGACTATACAATCTGTCAATTGTGTACCAAAGGAACTGGCATACTCCTCTTTTTAGTTCTTAATGCAATCTCTCTTAGCTTATAGGTATGCTCCGTACATATCTTTTTGGTGCTTACCTACTTTGATTATTCTTGTCCTATAGTCCATTGACAGTCCAAACCAGTAGACATTCATACCATACATATTTATATTTTATATTTTAACATACTTTATCATAGTAAATTATGTTAAAAACTATTAACGTTTAAGTCATTAAGGCAGATTTGTTATTTTCAGCATGTTTTTTAATGTGTGTGTGTGTGTATACATTTAAAATGTATTTGAAAAAACAAATGCATTTTAATATACAGATTTTAAAAACTTTGTAAGATATAACATGACTTACTTTTTAAGATCTCTGTATTATAATGTGCTGCAGCAAATTTTATTGGATTTGAATCCCCGGTTCTTCCATCAAAGTGGGATTGTTCCCTGTGTGGCCAACCCCCTTTCCTCAGCTGGCATTTAAACATTTTCCAATATTCTGGATAAAGTACGGTCATGAGTTCATCCACACTTGATACTGACCGCAACTGCTCTTCCAACTCTTTATTTGCATAATTCTGGTAAGAAAATTAAGAAAACAACAGCTTAATGACTTGCTTTTCAGGATGATATTGATATAGTAATCAAATTAATGGCTAAATTTATATAAAATAATGTCATTCCTTTAAGGTTACCTCTTCAATGAAGAAGAAAAACATTTATGTAATTAGTAATATGAATTAACTTCCCTTTAAGATATGAGCATAGAACACAAATTCGTTTTAGACAAAAATAATAATAGTTTCCTGTATATCTCAGGCTGAAATGGTCTTTCATTTCAAAGTAAAATTATAGAGAGAGTTTTGCTCTGATTTTGAACATTTCTTTGTCTTAACTGTGTATGAAATTCCAAACTATGTTATTTCAGTGGAAGGAGTAACACTCACTGTAATAAAATGCATGTAGCTTTTATGCTATTTAGGGGTTTTTAAAACTGCTAACTATGTTTATTCTTGTGTTGCTTCTGCTTCTATATATGGTCCTTGACTTATGAACACAATTGAGCCCATATTTTTAGTTGCTAAATAAGACATTTGTTAAGTGAATTTTTCCCATTGACTTTGTTTGTCAGAAGATTGCAAATGATGCATGACCCCAGGACATTGCAAGTGTCCTAAATATGAGTCAGTTGCCAAGAATCTGAATTTTGATCATGTGACCATGGAGATGCTGCAATAGTCACACATGTGAAATATGGTCATGTCGCTTTTTTCAGTGCCATTGTACCTTCAAACAGTCACTACACTAAATGTTGTAAGTCACACACATACACACGCACATATATGTTATGCCTAATATAAAATATGTTACTTATACATGTTCAGGAGTCCTGTTTGTTTTTATCAATATAGAAAGAAGTAATAAATTTGAAAATGAAGAATATCTTTACATATATGCTACAGGTTGAGATCATTAATATTTTTATGTCACACTACATAGAAGCAGAAAAATAAAAGGGAAATTAATTATTTCAATGCCTCTTCTAGAATAAGTAAAGGAACTAATTGAAACTGCCAATTCTGAAATAACAGAGTGCTGAAATAACAGCTTCCTGCTGAGACTGGATGGTACATAAGGTATATGCAGACAGATTTAACAGTTCTCAAGAATATCAAAACCTTATTTGCTCTAGCAAGATTGGTAAGGAAGAAACAAGGGATCAGTTGGTAAGAAAAGGAAAAGAGTCACTCACTACACTTTGCCTTTCAATAAGCTAAAGACATATTATTAAATTATTGTACATATAATTATTCATTGCTGTAATACAATGTAATAATTATGTATTATTATATGAATATGTTGAACAGAGATTGGCCAAGTCAGCAGAAAAAGTCAAATGGGAAATTATATGGAATGGCTGCATGGGCACAAGAAAGCAAAGATATTGACCATTGGCTTACCTGAAGGGTCCTTTTCTGTACACCGCGGGAGAGTCCAAGCAATGGGTTAATTCAGTCTGCTTGCCCTTAGGACTGAGGAACTATTTTTCCTTTAGCCACACCTCCTCCTGGTGTGATCAATCCCCCAGAATTCTTAGAAGGAGTCAGTTCGTGCGGACGGAGCGAAGCATCCAAGATGATGTACTGTTGACACGAAGAACCCGAATCCCGGCCTTGAGAGCCAGGGTGGGTTGGACTCTCCCGCGGTGTACAGAAAAGGACCCTTCAGGTAAGCCAATAGTCATTTTCCTGTACACCGCTTGGAGAGTCCAAGCAATGGGACATACCCAAGTTATTGTCCATCTGGGTGGGCAGAAGAAGGCTCCCGGGATTCGGTCTCTGACACAACCGCCTGGAGCACACGCCTGCCGAAGGACGCCTCAGCTGAGGCGAAAATGTCCAATTTATAGTGTCGCACAAAGGGAGAAGGAGAGGACCACGTAGCGGCCCTGCAGATGTCCAGGATTGAGGCCTGGGTGGCCCAGGCCGCCGAGGTAGCAGCACTTCGTGTGGAGTGTGCGGTGATGCCGCGCGGAACGGCTTTGGATTGGCTTTCATAGGCTGTCGCAATGCAGGCACGAAGCCACCTGCCAATCGTGGAGGAAGAGACCTTCTTCCCTAGGGAACCAGGCTGGAAGGAGAGGAAGAGAGCCTCTGACTTCCTGAACTCCGCAGTGTGAGCGATGTAAACCTTCAGGGCCCTCCTGACATCAAGATTGTGCCAGGAACGCTCTCTGGGATGCGACGGATGAGGACAGAAATTTGGCAACACAATGTCTTGCGCTCTATGGAACCATGAGTTTACTTTGGGGGTAAAGGTCGGGTCCAGCCTCAAAATGACCCTGTCAGGGTGGATGACGCACAGGTCCTGGCGAACAGACAGAGCCGCCAGCTCTGAAATCCGGCGGGCGGACATGATGGCAATCAAGAAGGCCGTCTTCAGCGTCAGGAATCGAAGAGAAGTAGTGCGTAGAGGTTCGAATGGAGGGCCGGAGAGGGCCCGTAGGACCACGGACAGCTGCCAAGTGGGGTAGCGATGAACGGTGGGAGGGCGAAGGTTAGATGCGCCCTTGAGGAAGAGTCGCACCTTCGGGATTTTGCTGAGAGGCAAAAGATGGTCGCCCAACCAGACGGTGGACAAGGCCGCCACTTGGCGTCGAAGGGTGTTCGGGGCCAGGCCCTTGTTGAGTCCCGCTTGAAGAAAGTCAAGGACTCTGGAAACGGGCGCGGTCGTCGGCTCGATGAGCAGCTCCTCACACCACTTTGCGAAGGCGGCCCAAGACGCATCATAAATTCTGGTGGTTGAAGGGCGTCTTGCTGCCTGAATGGTGTTCACTACCTCCTCTGACAGGCCTTCGCCTTTCAGTTGGTCCCCCTCAAGTGCCAGACGGCCAACTGGAGCCACTGGGGCTCTGGATGAACCACGGCCCCCTGGCTGAGGGAGATCTGGTCCGGAGGGATGCGCCATGGAGGAGACACCGACAGGTGGACAAGGTCGGCGAACCACGACCTGTGGGGCCAGTGTGGGGCCACGAGGAGAACTTCCGCACCCTCTGCGATGACTTTGGAAATGAATTGAGGAAGGAGAGGCAGGGGAGGGAAGGCATACAGTAGCTCGCGGGGCCACTTGCAACGCAGTGCATCTGTCCCCTCCGCCCCCGGGTTGAAGAACAGGGAGTAGAAGCGGTTGAGCTGCTTGTTGTCCCTGGACGCGAACAGGTCTACGGTCGGATTTCCGAATCTGTTGGACATCTGGTGGAACAGGCGAGGGTCCAGTTTCCACTCCGCAGGATCTATGGTTGTCCTGCTCAACCAGTCTGCCTGTGTGTTGTCCACTCCGGAGATGTGGTCGGAGCGGAGAGATTCCAGATGACGCTCCGCCCAGCGGCCCAGGGACTCCGCCTCTCTCATCAGTGCTCTGGATCTGGTGCCACCCTGGCGGTTGATGTGGGCCTTGGTGGCCACATTGTCCGTCATCAGAAGCACATGTTGACGATGGATGGACCGGCTGAAATGGCGCAGGGCCAGGCGACCAGCTCTCAGTTCCAGTAGGTTGATGCTGTAACTGGTTTCCACTTGGGACCACTTGCCCTGGACAACCAGGGAACCCATGTGGGCTCCCCAGCCGGAGAGGCTGGCGTCTGTGGTGATGATTAACCTCTCGGGCTCCTTGAATAGGTGGCCCTTGAGGATGGCCGGAGACACCCACCAGCGGAGAGACCTCTTCACTTCCGGCGGAACTCGAATCGGCCTGGGAGAGTTGCTCCTGGATGCCCTCTGGTGCGGCGGCAGCAGCCACTGAAGCGCCCTGGAATGCAGGCGGGCCCACGGCACGATGGAAATGCAGGAGATCATTTTTCCCAGCAGCTGTGACAGAAGGACCACTGGAGCCTGCCTCAAGCTCATCACCTTGTGGGTCATGGACCTTAGACCGTCCAATCTGTCTTGGGAGAGGAAAACCCTGCACAAGTTGGTATCTATCACCGCCCCCAGGTGTACAAGTCTGTTTGTTGGAGTGAGATGGCTCTTCTCTATGTTTAGAGTGAAGCCGTGATTTCTGAGGGATCTCATAGTGGTTTGGAGATCCCTCAGGGCCTGCTGCCTGGACGACGACTGGATAAGGATGTCGTCCAGGTAGCACTGGAGCCTTATGGGCCTGCGTCTTAGCTGGGCCGCCACTACCGCCAGAACTTTGGTAAACGTCCGAGGAGCGGACGAGAGGCCGAATGGGAGAGCTTTGTACTGGAAGTGGCGACCCGCATAATAAAAGCGCAGGAACTTCCTGTGCTGTGGACGGATGGGAATGTGGAGGTATGCCTCTTTGAGATCTATAGATGTGAGGAGATCTCCCTGTCGAATCCCCGCCAGGATGGTCTGCAGTGACTGCATCTTGAACCTCCGGTAGGCGATGTGCCTATTGAGGTTTTTGAGGTCCAAGATGGCTCTCCACCCCCCGAGTTCTTTGGCACCAGGAAGAGGATGGAGTAAAACCCCCTCCCCTCTTCGCCCTGGGGAACGGGTTCCACGGCCCTGATGTCTAGGAGATGTCTGACTTCCTGGTCCATACGCTCCCTCTTTTGAGGGCAGGATGGGATGGGGCACCGGATGAAGGTCCGGAGGGGGAGGGACAGGAACTCCAGGGAGAGGCCTTCCCTGACTATCTGCAGAACCCAAGCATCCTCGGTTGTCTGGGCCCAATGGGAGGCAAACAGCTGGAGCCAACTCCCGATGGGCGCCGAGCTCGGGCAGTCACTTTGACTTACGGAACGGCCTGTTGGAGGCCCCACCGCGGTTATACTTGCAGAAGCCGAACTGCTGCCTGCCTCTGTCCCGAAAGGGCACCCTGTCCTGGGACCTGTCGCCCTGCTGACCGAAGGACCTATTGGAGGGAGAGAAGGAAGAGGCAGAGGTGGAAGGCTCGGAGGCACGAAAGGACTGCCTCCTGGAATAGGGAGCGGTCTTACGTTCCTGCTTCTTGTTTAGAGAAGGGAGGATCTTCCTCTTGTCCTTGGACTCGATGAGGAGAGGATCCAGGGACTCGCCAAATAATTTGGACCCCTTGAATGGGGCGGAAGCCAGTTTCCACTTGTTTTTCTGGTCCGCTTGCCAATGGCGGAGCCAGATCAACCTGCGAGAAGTGATATTAGAGCCGAGTGCCCTGGAGGCGAATTTAGTGGCATTAAGGGAAGCGTCAGCGGCGTATTGGGAAGCCGCGATTATTTTAGACACGTCCTGGTGGAGGCGGACGTCTCCCGCCGGGAGCTTGGTTAGGAGCTCGCGTAGCCAGATCACAGAAGCCCTATTGAAAAAGGAGGCGGATGAAGAGGCCCTAATGGCCCAGGCAGCCGCCAGGTGGGTCTTGTGACACGCCTTTTCCGCCTTCTTGTCCTCTGCCTTAAGGCCTTCCAGAAGGTTGGCTGGTAGGGAGGAGTTAGAAGTGAGTGCAGCGATGGGCGGGTCGACAGTGGGAAGGGCCAGAAGGTCCTCCAGCACTGGCTCCATAGTATAAAGCTTCCTATCTACCCCACTGGGAGAGGACTGCGTGGCAGGTTGAGCCCACTGGTGCTGGATTAGGTCGAGAAACAGCCCCGGGACCGGAACCAGCTCCTGTTGGGGTGCTGGGACATCAAACATGACCGCATTGGGATTAGCCGGAGTGGCATCCGCCGCCGGCGCGGCCGGTTTGGGCTTGATCCCCACCCTGGTGGCAGCCTTGACCTTGTGGAGGACAGATTTGAAAAGGCTGGGCTTGAACAGACCCGCAAAGGCGGGCGCTTCAGGGGGAAGGTCCTCGTCGTCCGAGAGACCTAGCACCTCCGGGTCAGGGTCCTCAATGGCAGAGGCCTCGCTGACCACCGAGGATTCCAGGGAAGGATTTGCTTGGAGGGGGAGCTGCCTGATCGGGTTTGGGACCCCTTGGGGCCACTGCAGTGGGATTCTTAAATTTCATGGCCTCCGTGATGCCCTTGGCAATGGCACGGGCCATCAGTTCCTGCATGCGGGGAGATAATTCCTCTGAGTCAGAATCAGGATCCAAACCCTCCTCTAGGGGGGGGTGAAGTCTCGCCCTGCATATCATCTATGCTAGCATCCCCAGGGGGAGGGGCCTGCTCACAGGCCCAAGAGGGTGCCGGGGAAGCCGGCTCTGCAAATGACCTATTTGGGGATAGGTCCTGGGACTCCACCTCTTCGGCAAGGACCATTTGGAGATCCTCCCGGGAGGGAGGGATTCCTGAGTGGGACTGCTCCCTGTCTGCCTGGCGTCTGGCCTTCTCAAACTGCTTGTCAAGGGCCCGCTGGCGCCTTTCAGCATCCTTGGCCTCGGCTACGGAAGGGGTTCTGGAACGCTGTTTCCCAGAACTACCCCCATCACTCTTGCCCGCACCCCCACTCCCCGATGAGGAGGAACCCTTGCTAGGGGCCTGAGAGAGGCTCGGCCTAGTATCTTGGGAATCAGGGGGACTGGGCAGGTCCATAGTCAATGACCACACAAGATGGAGCAAGGCTATGACAAGGCAGAAGTTAGAGAGAGAGACTGGTTGCTGCAAGGGGAACAAAACAAAAAGATTTGTCAAAATTGCTATATGCACAGTAATTGAGTCAATACGTATGAAAGTATCCCATGCTTAATACCAGTCAGAGGCCCAGGGGTAGGATTGGGGCCTGCACCGAAGCGCAAGGCTCCGCAGGAGAAGCAGGGAGGAGAATGACTAGAAAAATGCTTTGGCCTGCGCTTACTTAGGCCTCCTCCCTGAGCCGGTATAATGACCGTTGGTATGGCCCAGGAACCAGCACCGCTCGCAAAAATAGGCAAAAGGATGGAGGTGGTGATCCCAGCCTGAGAAACCCTTGCTAGGCCCTGCCACCTCCAGCAGTCTCCTGATAACGAGGCTGATGCAAAATGGCGGCCATGGCTGGGCGTGCTTTTTTCCGCGCCTAAAATGGCCGCCGCAACAGCGTGGGGCTAAGGGAGAGCGAGGAGCGAACGCGCCTCGAATGGCGACGATCGCTCACTCCTCCCTGCGGCAGAGGTCCTCTAGAAGGCCGGGAAACGAAAAAAACTTCGTCTAAAATAACAAACGAGGGGCCTGGGAACGCAGAAACCTCGCCGCTGCAGCCGCGCCGTTTTAAACGACAAGTGGCAGGCCTCCGAAGCCGTCCCATAAGGATCGGCTGAGGGGCACCCCCCACCACCTTCCAGCTTATCTCCTGGCCTTCAGATGTAGATTCTGCTGGAGAAAAACGCAGCGATGAGGAGAAAAACGTCTCATGAAGTTGGGGAAATGTTAGGAAAGAGAAATAAAACGCAAATAGAGAGTCCAAGCCAAAAAAGGATTAATTCAGCTCAGAGCTCTAGCTAATTACGTCCAAACGGGCTGACTGAGGAAGAATTCTGGGGGATTGATCACACCAGGAGGAGGTGTGGCTAAAGGAAAAATAGTTCCTCAGTCCTAAGGGCAAGCAGACTGAATTAACCCATTGCTTGGACTCTCCAAGCGGTGTACAGGAAAACTGACATCTTCCCCCTCTCCCTGAATACTGTTGAACCTTATCTAGTCTAACCCAATCTGAGAACATTCCTGTATTATAGGCTTGAATAATAAAATTGCTAATTGAACTTTTAGTTTCCATCCTTTCGAGGTCAATAAAATGAGGACCCAATTTGTTGGGGGCAATATGCTGACTCCGTAAACTGCTTAGAGAGGGCTGTAAAGCACTATGAAGCAGTATATAAGTCTAAGTGCTATTGCTATTAATGCGTGAATCTGTTGTTCACTCTTGACAGGATAAGACATAACTGATATAATTATATTTTTGAAAACGAATGCTGGCTGGAACTAAACTGATCAGTAGCAATCTACATTACAATTTTAATTATACAATAGTTATAATGTTCCATGAAACTTTATTTCAATGTAAGCTTTTTAGAAAATAAAAATTTGAGGGTAGAATCATATAGTTTCATTAAATAGAAAGTACAGGTTACTTTTTAACATTTGGAAGTAATTGAAAGTATAAATATGAAGCCAGATGCTGATGCCAAGTACAGACAAATATTCAAAGTAGCAACAGAAATAAAAAAGAAAGTAATAAATAAATCATAAAACAAGTTAGTCAATAAGACAGCTACATAAGTTTACAACATTGCATATTTCAGTCAAAGCAACCTGCACTGCTCAGGATTGTTTTTTATTTTGCATAATTATGTATCTGAAGTGTTAATATCTGCAGATGTAAGCAATGATGGCAAGCATATTAAGGCAAACGTGGACTAGAAAGCTGAATTTATGTGCCTTACACAAACTAGGCAGTAGCTGTCAGAAAGCCAATTGCCTTGATAATTATATATTTCTATATACTTGAATAACATGGATTTCTGAACAACTATGAGTTGACATTTTTGCCTTGATCTCACATGTTGTAAAATCTTTTGGCCAAAAAAGTTACTAAATGCAAGAGTAATCCCACACACAAATAAAACTAAATAATAGTTAAAGTGAGTGACAGGCAGAGCCTGTGCAAAACAATCATTTTATTTTTCTATGAACATTTCAAAGATAGCAAGACTCATAACTGGGAATGTTAGAGTTTTAAGGAGAAACAACACAGAATTGAGTTTTCAAGTTGAGATTAATAGATTATTGCCAATAACATAAAGATAATAAACATTAGAACAAACATAGGCAAGGATTTAAACTTTTGTCTTTTGTTTCAAAGACAGGTGTGCAAAACTATTTCCCAACAGTCACTTTTTTAATCACAGGAACAGATTCAAGTATACTGGTAGCAATATCTAAATCCTAACCCTCTCGGTCGGTCCGTCCATCCATCCATCCATCCATCTTTATCTTCAATTATAGCTAATTTAATCCAACCAAAAAAGTTATTTCCTTGAGTGTCTGATCATACAGTTCAGAATACTAATTTAGAACTCTTTCTGATAAAATTCTTATTCTTATTAATAAACCTATGTCTACCCTTGCACTTAGCAGTTTATTTTTCTCATAAGAAATCAGCATTTATTTGATGGGGAAATACCACTGGTAACTATTTCTGTAGCACTTCTGCAAAGTTGACAGTCAAACCTCTACTTGAATTAGAATGCTCCATAGTAGACAATTGTTGTCTGAACACTAACATATCCTTATGAAGCCATTTGACATCCTATAGACCCTAAATTACAAAGATTTTTTTTTTAAATTTTGAAGTTGGAGTTTTGAAAAAGTTATATATCATAATTTTATTAAATGAACAAATTCATATTTCAGATCAAACACACTTTTTTAACTTTCCACTTTTCTTCAAGAATGGCCATACTTGAGATCCTTAGTGTTCTGATCAATGATATTGTAGGACACTTCCCTTCCTACTTGAGTCACAAACTAAATGATTATTGGAATAACAATGTTTACTATTATTTAGAAAGCAAACTATCTTATTGAAACTATTGTTTGTTCTTTCAATCTGACATTTTTTCAGAGATATGGGTGTTTGGTGATCCTGGCCAATATATTTTTTCTATCACCTTTGCAATTGTAGTAGAACTCCCAAAACATAATTCAAAATGTTCTACAAATTGCATAGCAGAAATTGAGTTGAGCCTGGAGCAGGTATTAAATATGGCTCATGTCCAAAGTCTAAAGTGCTTTTTGTTTTCTTTGCCCATTTTAGAATCAGAATGCAGCACAAGAACAAATGAAGATAAAGAATCCCTTGAGTCAAACTCAATTTCTGGGATTTTAGGAGCCTGCATCAACTGCTTCCAGGATTTTTTAAAAAAAAATCTCAGAATTCTTTAGTTTACTTCCATTTTAGCTACTGTATTGTTATTAATCTCTAAAAAACTACTATCCAAATACAAAACAAGCCCTGTTGTTAGCTGTTATAAACTATGATTAATTATACTTAGCCCAGATAATAAAATACATTAGAAAAACATTAGTTGGTCCAGATATGTGATATGTATAACAGGAAGCATAGTTATGATTGAAATGCAAAGTGTACATTAGTCAATCTACATGGCTGCTCTATATTTACAAATTGCTGCACAGCCAGTCATGTTCCATGTTCCTAGAAAACATTGGGGGGGGGGGGGTAAGCGGATTGATGGAGAACAATCAAATTCTTCGATTTTACAACTTTGTTTAAACTGTTCATGGTGGGCCTGATAGCAGACTTTTCTACCAATCTGGCGAAACTTGTATTACTCCTCAATCTGCTATGAAGGAACAGCCAGATGGCAATTATAACTCATTGAGAAAAATGCCATTGTATACAATTATCAAAATTGTACAGTGACCACAAATCAGGAGTTTCATAATCTGAGAATCATGTTTGTGAATTGATTTTCAGTTATGTGCTAGACCAGGGGTGTCCAAACTTGGGAACTTTAAGACTCGTGGACTTCAACTCATAGAATTCCCCAGCCAGCCATGCTGGCCGGGGAATTCTGGGAGTTGAAGTCCACAAGTCTTAAAGTTCCCAAGTTTGGACACCCCTGTGCTAGACATTCAAGACTAGAATGATCAAGCTTTGATCAACCAATATTGGGAAGGACTTTCTGGTGAAATAACAAAATTATTAAATTAGTAAAACAGGACATATAAGAATCTGGAAGAATTGCTGCAGTATTTCAATTGACGGCTGACTGGAAGATTGAGGCATGGAGGAAATCACAACGGGAGTACGTTTTTCAGCCTTTTGTCACATTCACTTCTTCCCTTTGCCTTCTCATAGAACTCTTGCAAATTGCCAGGCCTCCCAGGAAAGGCAGACAGGAAACACAATAAGATGAACTAATTCTATTTTACTGCAAGGGTACATTAAGAGAACTTGCAAGCCTGAAAGTACAAACTTTATCCTCACATACACACTTTTAATTGCCTGCTCCATTAGGCAAGTTCCTCTGAAGTTTCTTTCTCTGACTATTAAGACAATGGGGCTCCTCACTTTCTTGTTTGATTGTTTCCTAAGAAGCATCTCGTACTTTCATTCCCAAGTTCATCCATGCATTCTGTTGCATAAATTAGACGTGGCGAAAAAATCCTTGTCTGGAGTAGAAAAATGACAAAGTTAGGAACTTTGATTTATGTTTTTACTGTGGGATCTTGGATACTTAGCTTTAGCTGATCTTGTTACTTATTCTTACTGAGCAAGATTGGCTCTCTCCCCCCCATCCCAGCTGTTATCAAGGAAATAGAATGTTTTCAGTGCTATCCATAACATATTTTAATAATAGAAGTATTTCTTGGAAGATATAAACCACAGTGTACAGGTACAGATCATAGGAATTTAGGGCATCTATAAAAAGTGCCCAGTCTAACTCAACACTAGAACATTTGGGCTCAATTTCCTTCCCATTTATTCTTTTTTCATTCTCTTCTATTTTTAGCCCATAGAACAAACACCACATGACTTTCATAGAAAGGTGAATATATTTCCTAGTCTTCCCCACACATTACAATCTTGAAGTTAAACAAATTTATCCCTAAAGTTATACTACTTACTGCAGCCTTTGTGTCAGAACAACTCCAGAAAAGCCAGGGGTGTGAGGCAGGCAGTTGATTTGGATTCGCCTAAAACACCTTGACTTATGTGTCAGGTTTACCTCTAAATTGATTCTTTTCTTCATTTCTTCATGACTGAAGGGCAACTGTTTCACAACAGTTATTTCTCTTCCTTCAGAGAAGTTCTGCATCTTTGTCATGGCAATAAATGATTGACCCCAATTAAGGTGCTTCCTTCTACTCGTGGAGCTCTCAAAAGCATGACTATATATTGGTCCACATAAATGCAAAAAAAAATTGTTTAGGAACTGTTGATTCCTTTCTCCTATCCCAGAGATGACGAACCTTTTTTGGCTCGCGTGCCGTAAGTGGGGGGAGCACAGGGGGGTCGTGTGCAGGCGTGCCACACCCATAATGCAATGCGTGACCCCCGTGCGCATGTGCGCACTACAGGCGCGACCCCCCATTTTTGCATGCTTTTTTCGCCCTCCCCAGACTCCAGAGGCTTTATAAGAACATGGGGAGGGTGAAAACAACCTCCACCGCCCCCCAGGAAACTCTACGGAAGCTTCAGGGACCTTCAAGAGGCTTCCCTGAAGCCTTCAGAGCAGTCAAAATGACCCTCCGAGCAAACAGGAAGTCTGTTCCCGAAGTTCCGTTTTGCCCATAGGGCCGTTTTTTTGTGCTCCAGAGGTTTCAGGGAAGCTCATAAAGCCTCCGGAGGGCCTCCGGTGGGGCGGGGGAGGCTTTAAATGGCTTTAAAAAAGGGTGAACTCAGCTGGCCAGTGCGCACATGCGCGCTGGCCAGCTAACAGGGCAGCGCCTCGCGTGCCCTGACAAATGGCTCAGCGTGCCACCTGCAGCACGCATGCTATAGGTTCACCATCACTGTCCTATCCTATGTAGTTCTAAAATCACTCTTATCGTACTTGGAAATTATAAAATAATGTTGCCACCAGTAGACTTAATACTAATTCTTTCCATTAAAAGATTCTACCCACTTTATTTTAAAAACATACATTAAATACACATATTATACTTTATGATCCCAATGTTCAAAAAGAACAGTTAAAGTTTTGCCTATCACAGTGATCCTTCAGTGCTAATGTCCTCTGTTGTTCTACAAAGAACTCAGGTTTTCCATCTGCTGAAAGCTATTGTCCACTTAATCCTACTTTTCTATTTTCATAATTAGAGATTATTCTTCTGTGCATTTTAAACCACTTTTTTCATATTATTCATACGAACTGAATTACTATATGCCATCCTACAAGCAATCTTCTAATACCTTCTAATACCTATTCTAAAGCAGCAATCTTTAAACACAAGATTTCCTTGTTGAACAATTTAATAGTTTGAGATAGAAGTTATGTGATAACCAAAATGTTTAAATCAGATTGATCCATTTTGAATGGTTGTGAATGATTATTCAGTTGTGAACGATCCAGTTGTGAACGATTATTCCACATGCTAGTGTCATCATGTCTTTCAAATTTACTGATTGATTTATTTTTAATCACTTTATATGATGACTCTTTCAGCATATAACTAAGAGTAGGATACATGTGTTCTGAAAAATTTAACATTTATTAACAAAAGTTCATCAACTGAAATAACTGGATAGGTGCAAGCATGGTCACCTAAATACTATTCATGTTTCAGATGCAAATATATTATGGAAGTGACAAATGTGAACAATCTCACTTGAATTTAATGCTTATGAATTGAGAATTTGTAAAAAAATAAAAGAGGAAGCACAAAAACACAGAAAATCTCTACTGGATGTACTAATATTTCAATTTATATATCAAAATTACCTATTTTCCTACTTTACTGTTTTGTCCCATAAAAGTGCAGGGACCAAGACAGAGGAAATTGATATATATTGAACTAAGTGAATAATAAAGCAAGAGGGTCAGAGAATGACAGTTGGTCTTACTTAAACTGTTATTTTAAGAGGTGTTTGCAGGATGGTCCAGTGACGGTATTCTCACTGCCAATTGGCCTCGAGACTGGGTTGAAGCTGAAGCCACGCTTCTGGGCTCCTCTCCTCTGACTCGTTTCAATGCAGTGTGTGCTCCCGAGATCCTGAAAAAAAAGTCGCAAAGGAGACACCTCCATCCCCAATACTGTCTATCTAACCTAGGATGGGAACTGGCCCATCCTACAAACACCTCTTAAAATAACAGTTCAGGTAAGACCAACTGTCATTTTCCAGAGTGGGTTTGCAGGATGGTCCAGTGATGGGACATACCCAAGTTACCGTCCCATAGGGTGGGCCCTCACTGATCCGACAGGACCTGTTGCAGGAACCTGCGGCTGAACGCCGCGTCGAAAGATGCGAAGGCATCCAGTCTGTAGTGTCGGATAAAGGGCGACAGGGAGGCCCATGTCACTGCCCTGCAGATGTCTTCTATAGGGGCCTGGGAGACCCATGCAGCCAAGATGCCTGATTCCAGCCAGAACCGGCAGTTTTGCACCTCGTAGGCGAGAGCAATGGCCAGACGAATCCACCGACTTATGGTGGACAGGGAAACCCTCTTTCCTAGTGACGAGGGTTGGAATGATACAAACAGAGCCTCAGACCTCTGGAACTCCACCGTCCATCTTAAGTAGATCCGTAAGGCCCTACTTACATCTAGGCGGTGCCACCTGTGCTCCCGCTCTCTGACCGGGTCTGGGCAGAAGTCTGGAAGAACCACCTCCTGGGCACGGTGGCCCATAAGGGCCTGTAGCACTGTGGGAAGATGGAAACCTATGGACTGGCGGTGAACGAAGGTGGCCCGCCCCCTTGAGGAACCTCTTAATTAAAGGCAAACGAGACAGTGGAGTGGAACCCTCCTCGGGAATCACCATAGCTAGTGCCACTAACTGTCTCCTAACAGTAGCTAGGGACAGGTCCTTGTCCAGACCTTCCTGGAGGAAATCCAATACCTGAGGGACCGAGGCCCTGGAAGGAGTCACATGGGCGGTCTGACACCAGGA
Source organism: Natrix helvetica (assembly GCF_964273705.1). Lineage (NCBI taxonomy): Eukaryota > Metazoa > Chordata > Lepidosauria > Squamata > Natricidae > Natrix > Natrix helvetica. Next base: position 48,964,097 of record NC_138558.1, on the reverse strand, counting down.
AACAAATGTCAACCAGGTGGCATCGTAAATCTGGTTAGTTGACTGTCTGCGGGAAGCCTCGATGGGGCAGGGCGCTTCTCAGGCACTCCTGCTCAATCTCCACACGGCCAGTTGGAGCCACTGTCGATCTGGATGGATCAACTTCCCCTGTTGTAATCTCACCTCCCCCCGGTGAATCCTCCACGGTCTCCCTGCCGACAAGCTCAGCAGGTCCGCAAACCAGGCCCTCTGGGCCAATAGAGGGCCACTAGGATTATTTCCGCCTGCTCTCTGACTGCCTTCTGGATAACCCCGGGAAGGAGAGGCAGCCCGACTGGCCACCTGGAACAAAGGGCGTTGACCCCCTCAGTTACCCGAGCTGGGAACTGAGAGAAGAACCGCGGCAGTTGAGCATTGGACAGAGGGGCGAACAGGTCCACCACCGGTCTCCCAAACCTCTGGCAGATCCTCTGGAAGAGCTCCTTGGACAGACTCCACTCTCCGTTGTCTACCGGCTCAGCCAGTCCGCCTGATGGTTATCGACACCGGTGATGTGTTCTGCTCGGATGGAGCGTAGGTGTTTCTCCGCCCAGTATCTCAGTGACATTGCCTCGGTGTGCAATGCTCTGGATTGTGTGCCCCCGTCGATTGATGTGCGCCTTTGCTGCAACGTTGTCTGTTAAGACGAGGATGTGGTGACCTTCTACTGAGGTTTGGAAACATCGTAGGGCAAGGAGGAGCGCCCGGAGCTTCAGTCAATTTATGTTGTGTTGAAGGTCGTTCTTTGACCACTGGCCTTGTGCCAGCTGGGAGTCTAGGGTCGCCACCCAACTGAACAGGCTGGCATCCATTGTCAATATGAGGCACTCTTGTTCCCTGAATTCGCAGCCCTTGAGCAATGCCGGGGACATCCACCACCTGAGAGACATCAGCACCTGTGGCGTCGCTGGTACCTTGAGCATCGAGTTGCTGGAATCGGCCCTCAGATATGGCAGTAGACTCCATTGGAGCGTCCTGGCATGTAGTAGCGCCCATGGGACCACCTCAATGCATGAGATGAACTTCCCCAGCAAGCTGAAAAGAAGAGCTACGGGGACACAACGATCCTTCTGGATCTGCTTAATTAAATTCAACAAGCTGGACCTGCGATCTGGGGAGAGAAAAACCCAACCGGGAATCAATGACCGCCCCCAGGAGGAAGATTTGAGTGACTGGAGAGATACTCTTCTCGAAATTAATTGAGCCCTGGAGGGTGTCAATGACCTGCTGGAGATCTGACCTAGTCAGGGCAGGAGACGCCCCCTGGATGAGGATGTCATCCAAGTAACAAAAGAGCCTGATGAGAATCTCCCTCAGGTGGGCAGCCGCTACCGCTAACACCTTGATAAAGATTCTGGGGGCTGAAGCCAACCCAAATGGTAGCACCCTGTACTGGTAGTGAGCCCCTAAGTAGGAGAAGCATAGGAAACGCTTATGCTTGAGAAAAATGGGGATGTGCAGGTAGGCCTCCGTGAGGTCGATGGATGCCATATAGTCCCCCTCCAGAATCCCTGCCACGATGGACTTGAGAGTGGCCATTTTAAAACATCTGTATACCAAGAATTGGTTCAGGCGTTTTAGGTCTAAAATGGCTCTCCATCCCCTCGATTATTTTGGCACTAGGAAAAGGTTAGAGTAGAACCCCTTGCCCGTTTGGTCCCCAGGGATCACCTCTATGGCTGCAATGTAGAGCAAGTGCTGGATGGCCTTTCGCATCTGCTGGTGCTTATCAACGTTCTTGGCGGGGAGAACACCTGGAAACAACTGGGGGGAGAGGAAAGGAATTCCAGCTGGAGACCATAGGTCACTGTACTGAGGACCCAGGCACCCATGGAAATCTCAGACTGGATTGAAACTGGGGTGAGAGGAGAGAAGCCCAGAGGCATGGCTTCAGCTTTAACCCAGTCTCGAGGCCAATTGGCTGTGAGAACACCATTACTGGACCATCCTGCAAACCCACTTTGGAAAATTATGCCAGTCAAAAAGTACTGTACTGGATAAGGGGTCAGACTATGAATCACTGTATATAGGCAGCTTGATATATCCAAAAACTAGATCACATTAATATTTTTAAATATGGGAGTTCGATGTAGGATGAAATGAACATTGACTCTAATAACCATTTCAGTCTTTCATATTGGGGTAGATATAATAGTTCACAGCAACCTATATCTGGAACTCAACATGGTTTTGACTTTCAAGGAGGCTCCTTGTCTCAGATGCCTGTCCCTATGATTAGCCCTCTGTTCCTTCACTCAGTAGTGAGGCACTCCTTAGTCTTGAAACTGTTTGTCTAAGAATGTTGCAAGATCTGATTCTACTTCAGCTTTTACCCCTAAATGAACGGTGTGCTGAAACAGGCATCTATTCTCATCTCATGATATCACCACATCCTCTTTGGAGAAAGAACCCAGGGCTAACATAATAGCTATGAATAGCATATTACCAACAATCTAAAATAATATTTTCTTTGTTCTAGATAAGTTGTCAACATTATGAGAGTGTTCTCTTTGTGTCCGAATAACATAGATAATATTTTAGATAAAGACTCCAATGTTTTTTAACTTCATTCTTACAACAACTGAAAGTTACAACCACAAGCATCTTCTGTAAACAGTATTTTGGGGGGGGGGTTAAGGAATTCAACTAATTTGATACTATACTTTAATTTTACAGAGTGAAACAAGCAGAAATGAAATCTCCAGGGGGAGAGCTAAAGTATTTTAGTGTTCATTTATTCATACAAATAGCACTTGTCCAGAATTTAAATTGGATTGTTCATGAAGTGATGAGTCTGTATTATTATAGACAATAAACAATAAGACAATTAACAAGAATTTGCAAATGATGTATTATTTTATGAAATTTATTATCTAAGCATTTAGCTGTTAAAAAAAATCTTATTAAGTGCCTCATTTGTATCACTGAAAATAGAGAAAACTTAAATCCTACATTTTGTAATAAATCACTCGTCAGCAATTTTATGAAAAAAAAATCTGATCTACAAATCTGATTGTACAAAATAGTTGCATGTGTGGTAAAAAAAGCTCCTGATCTATTACCTTTTAAATACATAGAATGTAATAATTTTTAAATTTGTTTAGTTAATGCAAGCTTCAATAAAGTTTGTGTGAATGTTGTTTTAGCAGAAAGCAATAAGCGAAATGAACAGATTAATTTATCTTGTCGGAGGTTTTATCATGAGCTTAGCATCTTGATTTAACAAAGCAACTAGACAATTGAACTTTAGATTTAGGGATATTTATTAAGTTTTGGGATAACAATTATTCTGGATTGTTGCCATGTCAGGAACTGTACTACCTCCAAGAATATTACTCAAAAGAGACTAAAGCTTCTGTCTGTATTCCAGGATATTTGCCTGGTTTTAATCTCTTGTGGCTTAATTTAAAGAAATTAAGTGTCTGTATATGTTCCAAATGAAGACAGAAAAGAATCAAATTGGAATCTGGTTCAAGCCTGATTCTGGAAAAGCCAGATTTATTTCAGAAGATTACATTAATAAATTCCAGTCATGTTTCTAATAGCCACAAAAGTAATCCTATCTTTCTTTTAAAAGCCTATAGAATTATAAATTGGTAGTTCAAATATATTAGGATGGCATGTTATCTCTATTTAGAAATATGAATTTAGTCCTGTTTATGTGAAAACTAAGTATTTTTTTCCTTTCAGGAATTTATTGAATTTTTTGACTGGGAATTTCTCTAATATTACCAAATCTCTTTTGCCTTTTCAACTTCACATTGTATTAATAACTTAGGATTTTATTTATCATATTTATGCCTGCCATAAGTGATTAGGTTTTTAGCAATTACAGTAATTAAGTGCAAAATACAATAGTGTATACATTTAAAAACATCAAAGGTTAAAATTATAATTAAAATCATAAATCTTAAGACATAAGTAAATCTTGCAGTAGTAGATGTCCTTTCACTGTAAAGTCTCTGGAATAACTCAGTTTTCAAAGGTTCCAGAAGGCTGAAACTTTTGAATCAACTTGATCTCTTCCAGGAGCCCATTTCATAAAATTATTGTGCCATCAAAAAGCAGGATTCATGGCTCTCCACACTAAAGATTTCACAGAAGTGAAGGATTTTGATGTGGCAGCTATATCTTTGCAAATACATCTTCTTCAATCTGAACTGACCCATGGAAGATACATATTTCAGGAAATGTTGCTAGTAATACACACACACACACATTGCATTTGTGCTGATAAATAAAGGGAGACTAGTATAGATCTATTTCAAGATATTTAGCTCTCATCAGCTAGCCATACCCTTACTGGGAATTGAACCTGGGCTGTATTACATATTAGGCAGTTATATTAACCACTAAGCCACAGGCTCTCCTCCCTTATCAGCTAAGCCTGGGAAATAGGTATGTCCAAATATGGGAGGGAGCATACTGCTTCCCTTTTCTGTCTTTCGGCTCACCCTAGGAGCCATCCAGGCAGAAAGCCATTTTTTAATGTTGTCTTGTTACTTAGTGGTTAATACAACTGCCTTGGCTTAGTGGTTTCAGTACTGTTATAACTTTGAACAGTCACTAAATGAACTGTTATAAGTTGAGGACTGCCTGTACTTATTTTCCTAATTGTATCTTCCTGCTTAAACTTAGATCTATTGGTTCAGATATAATTTAATTTACACTTATCATTTTATTTATTTATTTTATTTAACAAATTTATTTAGCAGCCGATCCCATGCATATATAACTCTGGGTGGCTTGCATTTAATTAAAACAAATATAGTAATAAGAAAAAGAAAACAACATAAAATCATCTAATAAAAACCATCATTTAAAAAACAGAAAACTCACAGTCCACAATCCACTTCATCAAAACAATCACTACTGTTCCTGAAGCAATAGTTCACTTGCTTTTATATAAGTATAATCTTTATTGTCATTGTACTTAAATACAACGAAATTGGTTTTAACCTCACTGGTGCAAAATTATAACAGAAACGAAAAAAGAAAAAAACCTAGCGTGTGCATGGAGTGATTGTGGTTGTATTTAAAAGTCTCACAGCCCAAGGATATAGAAACTATCTTTAAACCTGTTTGTTCAGCTGGATATATTTTGATGTCTTCTGCCTGATGGTAGAAATGCAAAGAGACACTGACCAGGGTGTGAATCATCTGAGTATCTTCCTTACTCTGCTAAAGCAGTGAGATCTGGCGATGTCATCCAGTGGTGTCAGAGGTGACCAATGATTTCTTGTGCCAAATTGATCACTCTCTGTAGTGCCTTCCTATCCGCAGCTGTTAAACCAGCATACCATACTGTAATACAATATGTGAGGACACTTTCTATGGTGGACCGATAGAAAGAGATCATCAGCCGTTGTTCCACCTGATTTTTTCTCAGGACTCTACGGAAATGAAGTCTCTGTTGGGCCTTTCCAATCACCAGAGACGTGTTGTTTTTCCATGTGAGATCTTGACTAATAAGCACTCCCAAGAATTTAAAAGAGGAAAGCTTCTCCACACATCCCGCCTCGATATACGGTGGGGCAGGTTCCTCTCTGTGCTTCTGGAAATCTAGCACCATCTCCTTTGTCTTACTAGTATTTAGATGTAAGTTATTTATTGAGCACCATGCGGATATCTTCTGGACTTCTTCCCTGTATGCTGATTCGTCCCTTCCAGTTATGAGACCCATCACTGTTGTGTTATCTGCAAACTTTATTATGATGTTGGATGGATCAGAGGATATGCAGTCATATGTATACAGCGAGTACAGGTATGGGCTGAGCACAGAGCCCTGAGAGGAGCCTGTGCTGAGCTTCAGCGTGGAAGATGTAAAGGACCCAACCCTTACTGTTTGTGGACGATCCGTCAGGAAGTCTTTGATCCATTCACAAGTGAGGGGAGGGAAATTCAGGTCAATCAACTTTTCAATGAGAATTCCTGGTAACATGGTGTTAAAGGCCGAGCTATAGTCTATAAAAAGCATTCTGACATAATTCCCAGATTTCTCAAGGTGGCTCAGTACAATATGTAGAGCATTGGTGATGGTGTCCCCTGTCGACCTGTTGCTTCGATAAGCAAACTTGTGTTGATCAAAATTTGGTGGAAGACAGGACCTGAGGTGTTGTAGGACCAGCCTCTCAAAGCACTTCATTACTATAGACGTCAGTGCAATGGGTCTATAGTCATTCAAGCTTTTTATGGCTGCTTTCTTTGGAACTGGGATAATTGTGGCTGCTTTCAAACATGATGGGACTCTAGCCTGTTGCAGGGAGAGGTTAAAAATCCTTGTCAGGACCTCTGTTAATTGGTCAGCACAGGTTTTTACCACTTTCCCCAACACCCCGTTTGGACCTGCAGCTTTTTTGGGATTTACAGCCTTCAGCTCAGCTCTCACTTGATGTTCATCCAGGGTGAGTGGCTGGAGGTCAGAGGGCCTTTGGGCTAGAGCCACAGAGACTGATCTTTTGACCATAAAGGGGCTGAAGAAGCTATTTAGCTCCTCTACTAGCAGGGCATTAGCATTGGCTATTTTTTTCATATTGCCCTTATAGTGGTTAGGTGTTGTAGCCCATGCCACACCTGTCTTGAATTATTATCTTCCAGATACTTCTCTACCTTTTGTTTGTATTTCTGTTTAGCACCCTTAATGCCTCTTCTCAGGTTTGCCCTGGCTTCATTGTATTTGTCTTTGTTTCCTGCCTTGAAGGTGGAGTTTCAGGCTCTCAGAAATGATTGTACCTCGGCTGACATCCAGGGTTTACGATTACTGTAAACTCTGATGCGCTTATTCACTGTTACATTGTTTGTGCATGTTTTAATGTATGAGAGTACAGTGTCAGTGAATTCTTGCAGTTCCAAATGTTCAAATATACTCCACTTGGCAGTCTAAAAGCAGTCCTGCAACTGGCAGAGTGCTCCCTCCGGCCAGATTTTGACAGTTTTCAAGACTGGTCGTATCCTTTTCCTAAGGGGGATATACTTTGGGCACAGTAGCAGAGAGATGTGGTCAGACGTATCCAGATGGGAGAGGGGATTGCTCTATATGCCTGTCTTAAGTTTGAGTACATATGGTCTAGAGTATTCTTACCTCTGGTGGTACACTGCACATACTGCACAAACATAGGGAGAACAGACTTTAGACTGGCTTGATTAAAATCCCCAGCCACGTTAAAAGCACTCTCGGGGTAAGTTTGCTACTGCCTCTCGATGGCGTCATGTAACTTAGAGAGTGCTGCGATAACATTTGAATCAGGTGGAATATAGACAGCAGTGATAACTATAACAGAAATCTCTCTAGGTAAATAAAATGGCCGACAAATGACAGTTGAGAATTCCACATCTGCAGAACAGTGAGTATAAGCAACTCTACTGTTAGTACACTAGTTATTATGTGTGTAAATACAAAGTCCTCCACCTTTGCTTTTACCAGAGTTGCTGTTTCTATCAAAGCGGTGTGTGGTGCGGTTAGTTAGCTCCACTGATGCATCCGGTACAAGTGGATGAAGCCAGGTCTCTGTGATGATCACCACACAGCAGTCACGAATGAGCTTATTCGCTACCATCCATAGCTCTAGTTCTTCAGTTTTGTGGACAAAGGATATAGAGTTGGTTAGAAAAATGCTTGGTACTGCTGGTCTGAGAGGCTGCTTCTGTAACCGAACTAGCAAACCAGCTCTGCATCTGCGCTGCTGGCGCCGTCCGCCGCCTGGGTTTTTTTTTCAAAGCACGGAGGATGGATGCCGCTCTGGAAGTACGCTCTATGGTTGTGGATTGTACAACCATAGAGCGTACTTCCAGAGCGGCATCCATCCTCCGTGCTTTGAAAAAAAAACCCAGGCGGCGGACGGCGCCAGCAGCGCAGATGCCCTTCGCGCGAGCGGGGAGAGGAAAAGCCGCTGCGAAACTCCCCTCCAGCCATGCAGAGCCCCATTCACTCACCTAGGGGCATTCCGAAGGCACCGAGCCACGGGACGCGGAGGGCGGTGAACAGGCGCTCGCGTTGCTTGGTGCCTTCCGGGTACTGCTAGGTCGGTCAGCGGCGCTGTACCCGGCTGGAAAGGGGGGTTGCCGGGCGGCTGCTCATAAGCTTGGTCACCTCATGGCTGCTGCGTTGCTGCTGCGACAGCGCAACACAGCCATTCGACCCTGAGGCTGTGCCCGGCTCTTCGGGAACCCAGTCACAAGGGAGCAGCCGCCCGGCAACCCAAAAATAATAAACCCTCCCCTTTAATAAGCCCAAGGCCATATTTCGTGGGTCAAAAAAATATAAGCCCCTGGCGTATTTTCGGGGAAACACGGTATCTAGTCGACTAGAAGATCCAATCTTTAATAACTCCCTGCGGGTATAGATTAGTTTTTGCCTAACTCTACTGTGGCACCAGGAGCTCAAAGCCGCAGCATCTAAGCGCGCCGCCATCTTGGGGGAAAAATATATCACACCATTATGCTCTTATAATTAGGTACATTTAATCATACTTATTCCACGGTACTTGGATTTTATTTTATCAATTTCTTGAAATCCATTCACAATTATTTACTTTTACATTTCATATGTCACATATGATTTTTAAAAAATAACAGAAAAAGGAACAAAAAGACTAAAAAACAAAAATGTATACATTATCTAGATAACAACACTAGCAACAACAACAAAAATGGCTTAAAAATATCAGAAAAAACTTCTTGGGGAAATCCAAACAAAGTATAAGATTTTATATTTGTCAAAATAAACTTTCTGCTTCCCCCCCCCCCGCTCCCCAACATACTAATTTCATTATTGGTGTAACACCAAAATAGCAAAAAAATCCAATATTTTCTCTCATGTGAATTTTTTTAAAAAAATATATTTTTTAAAAAGTTTTAAAATTTTAAAATATTTTTAAAGGATGTTTTTATACATTTATTAGTGCATAACAAGTACATCAATAGCAGATATAAAACCCACACATTTCACATTTTATGTGAACTTAGATTTTCCTGTTATTTTCAAAATGCAAGCTTGGAAAACTGTAAGAAAAAGCTGAAAAAACTCAGTTTGAAATGTCTACAATGATATCAGTTTGTTTAATTGAATTCCATTCTGATTTGTTTTGCACAGATATTATTCCTATTAATATATTAATGTATGAATATATGAATAAATAATATACAGTATAACTTCTTGAAATTTACTTAGTATTCATGTTGCTGGACTGCCAAAGTGCTGTTAAGAGTTAAAATCAAGAAACCTTTAGAATTTAGAAGCAAATTCTTTTCCATTTCCCCAGTAGGATAGAAATGCAGACATATTATCAAAACTACGTTATTATTATGAAAAAACAGATTTTGGTCAATCAGTCAATTTTGGCTAGTTTTATATAATTATATAATTTATATAATTGTGCTTTTGATAATTATGGATTGACATTATATACTATGCCTGATGTCAAAAAATAATTCCTAAAGATTACGTAGTGCTTTCTTTTTTATTCCTTATGAAGCTTTGCTTTTAATTTGCACCTCAAACATTTTGGGCTTCATATTAAATGAGATCTGCTGTAGTTTAGTGATTAATGCACTGAAGTATGAAATGGAATGAAATGTAACCCACCCTACAGTTGCAAAATGATTGCAATACCCCTGTGATATATTTTGAGCATTTGATAAAAATTCTGTATAATTATTTACAATAAAAAGCAGTGCAGTAGGGTCAATAGTTTTCTGTTCCAAGCACTGGCTACAAAACAAGTGCAAGGAGCCACGTCAGGGGGTGTTATTGAATATCAGAGGCTCAATCAGTCCTTCATTTTCAGATTGTGAATTTTATATATTGCAGAGGAAAAAAATAAAGAAAAAGAACGTTGGTCTTACCTGAACGTTTTTTTCTGGAGTAGTGGAGGGAGGGGTCACAGCAGGGTTAACACAGCCTGATTGGTCCATTTGACTGAGAGAAAACTTCTTAACCTTCGCCTTCTCCCGTTGGTTCCCAGTTTCCGCGATGTCACGGCCAGCAACTGCAAGTCAAACACAAACAAGAACAAGCCCCCCCGGGGCCTCCCGATTCTACACTTCCCGGACCCTGTCTAACTAACTAACTAGGGCGGGAAATGTGACCCCTCCCTCCACTACTCCAGAAAAAAACGTTCAGGTAAGACCAACGTTCTTTTTCCAGTAGAGTGGAGGGAGGGGTCACAGCAGGGACATACCCACGCTACGTCCCCGGGCGGGCCGACTGGGTCCCAGGTGAAGAATCGGCCACCACCCTCTGAAGGACCCTCCGGCCAAAGGATGCCTCAGCCGAGGCATAAGTATCCAAACGATAGTGCCTAATAAAAGGTGTGGGGGAAGCCCAGGCCGCCGCCCTACAAATATCCTCGAAAGGTGCCCTGGTGGCCCAAGCCGCCGAAGTAGCCGCACTGCGGGTGGAGTGCGCAGTAATCCCCGATGGGGGAGTCTTCCCAGAAGCCCCGTAAGCCTCAACTATGGCCAACCTAATCCATCGTCCGATGGTGGAAGAAGACACCTTACATCCTAACGAGCCCGGACGAAAGGAAACAAATAACGCTTCCGTCCTCCTAATGCCCTCAGTTCGCTTTAGGTAAATGCGAACAGCCCGGCGAACGTCCAGCTTATGCCACACCAACTCCCGCTCTCTCGAGGGATTGGGACAAAAATTCGGGAGCACGACCTCCTGGGCCCTGTGAAACTGTGAATTCACCTTCGGAATGAACGAAGGATCCAAGCGAAGGACCACCCTGTCCTGGTGTATTACACACAGGTCACTGCGTGAAGAAAGGGCCCCCAACTCTGAAATGCGCCTGGCCGATGTAATGGCCACTAAAAACACCACCTTAAGGGTAAGCAGACGCATGTGTACCGTCCTAAGTGGTTCGAACGGGGAGCTCGTCAGAGCCTGGAGAACCAGGGTCAGATCCCAGGTTGGAAACCTATGAACCGGAGGCGGCCGGATGTTAGCCGCCCCCTTCAGAAAACGCTTAATCAGTGGAGACCGGGAAAGGACGGGGGAACCCTCCCCCCCCAGAATGGTGGCCAAAGCCGCCACTTGACGCCGGAGCGTATTATGCGACAAGCCATCCTCCAACCCCTTCTGGAGGAACTCCAACACGTTTGGGACGGTAGCCCTAGAAGGATCCAACCCCAAAGGAATGCACCACTTCGCAAACGCTTTCCATGTGGCATTGTAAATTCTAACCGTGGACGGCCTCCTAGACGCCTCTAAGGTGGCTATGACTCCTGCCGAAAGTCTCTGCCCCCTCAGGATCCTCCGTTCAAGAGCCAGGCGGTCAGATGGAGCCACTGAGGCCCTGGGTGATGTAAAGCCCCCTGACTCAGAACGACCTCCCCCGGGGGAATCCTCCAGGGGTCTGCTACCGACAGCTGGACCAGGTCCGCGAACCAGGGTCTCCTCGGCCAGTATGGTGCTAACAGAATAACGAGAGCCCTCTCTGTGACTATCTTCCCTATCGTACGGGGAACGAGGGGAAGGGGAGGAAAGGCATAAAGGAGACCCGGGGGCCATCGGCTCCTGAGAGCATCCGCTCCTTCCGCCGACGGAGACTGGAACCGGGTAAAGAACCGGGGCAGCTGAGCGTTGTCGGGGGAGGCGAACAGATCCACCCGAGGTGTGCCGAACCTGCTGCATATCTTCCGAAACAACGCCGGGCCCAGTTGCCACTCGCCATCGTCTAGGGTTGTGCGACTCAGCCAATCCGCCTGAAGATTGGACACTCCTGAGATGTGCTCCGCCACTATGGAGGCCAAGTGTCTCTCCGCCCACAAGCCCAACGACTGCGCCTCTCGCCAGAGAGAACGTGAGTGGGTGCCCCCTTGGCGATTGACATGGGCCTTCGTTGCCACATTGTCCGTAAGCAGGAGGACATGGCGCCCCCGCAGGTGATGACGAAAAGTCCTTAGGGCAAGCCGCGCGGCTTTTAGCTCCAGCCAATTGATGTTGTGGCGGAGATCCGAGGCAGACCAACGTCCCTGGGTCATGTCGGAGTCCATCACGGCCCCCCAGCCGAAGAGGCTGGCATCCGTCGTCACTGTGACTCTCTCGGGCTCCCAAAAACAAGCCCCTTGTTGCAGCGCTGGGGACAACCACCACCGAAACGAGAGTCTCACCTCCACCGGTAGAGGAACTGGACGCAAGGAGTTGCTCATCATCCTTCTCTGGACCGGGATCAAGGCCCACTGGAGAGGTCGCAGGTGGAGCCGGGCCCAGGGCACTATCCCTATGCAAGAGACCATCTTCCCCAGAAGTTGAGACAAGGTCAGGATGGAAACAGACCGTCTTTTTTGTACAGAGGAGACCAGCTGGCGAAGGCTGGACAAGCGCTCTGGAGACAGGCGGACCCTCCCTGACTCGGAGTCTATCACTGTCCCTAGGTGTAGAATCTGCCTGGATGGGGACAGGTGGCTCTTGGGAAAGTTCACTGAAAACCCCAACGCCTGAAGCCAACGGATCGTCAGCCGAAGATCCGACTTGGCCCTGGGGAGGGACCCTGCCTGAACTAGGACGTCGTCCAAGTAGCACTGAAGTCTCACCGGAATGGAACGCAGATAAGCCGCCAGAGCTGCCAGGACCTTGGTGAACGTCCGCGGAGCTGAGGCCAGACCAAACGGGAGAGCCCGGTACTGGTAATGCCTGCCCCGGTGAGAGAACCTGAGATAACACCGGTGAGACTGAAGGATGGGGACGTGGAGGTAGGCCTCCGTCAAATCTACTGAGGCCATGTAATCCCCCTTCCGAATGCCCTGCAGAATGGATTTCAGGGACGCCATCCTGAACCGCCTGTATACTAGGTAGCGGTTTAGGCGTTTCAGGTTGAGGATTGCCCTCCAACCCCCCGAGGATTTTGGAACTACGAACAGATGGGAGTAGTAGCCCAGACCCCTCTCCGGCTCCGGAACGACCTCCACTGCCCTGATTTCTAGAAGATGGGCGACCGCGAGGTCCATGAGACGACGCCGCGCCGGGTCCCGAGCCGGGGGAAAAACTTTGAAAAAACTTGGGGGTTTGGAGAGGAATTCTAACCTTAGGCCGTGGCGAACGGTCGCCCTGACCCAACCGTCTGACGTGATCCGATCCCACTCGTCCGCATACAGTGCCAGGCGGCCTCCGATGGGATGACTCGGGTTCGAGTCATTTCCCTCTGCGGAAGGGGCGGCCGCCCCCCCCACGAAAGGGCCGCTTGGACTGCGGCTGATATCTAGAACGGTCCTGAAAACTCTGTCTATGAAATGACCTGTCCTGTCTGTATGATTGGTATCGCTGGTCCTGATCCCTGTCATAAGACTTGAACTGGGGCCTGCGATAGGGATGACTACGGGACTCCGCCGTCTTGGTGGATGTAGGCATAACTTTCTTTTTATCTTTGTTTTCCACCAAAATCGGGTCTAAGGAAGCCCCGAACAAATTTGGACCCTCAAAAGGGGCAGCTACTAGGTCCCACTTGGCTTTATAGTCCATCTGCCAGTTCCTGAGCCACAAAAGTCTACGAGAGGCCACAGAGGTGGCCAAAGCACTTGAACCAAATCTAACTGCGTCTAGGGTCGCATCAGCCGAATACTGACACGCTGCCATTATTTTAGCCAAATCCTGGTGTGCGCGCTCCTCCTGGATCGGAATGCGCTCCTGGAGCCGGCGGAGCCACATGACCGTAGTACGGTTAAAGTACGAGGCAGCAGCCGCTGCCCGCACCGCCCATGCTGAGGCTTTAAAATTTTTACGTAAAGTGAGCTCCGCCCTCTTGTCCTCTGCCTTAAGTTTGTCAGCCGCGTCCCCTGAAACTACTGGAGAGGAGGAGACTAAAGCTGCTATGGGCTGATCTATAACTGGAAGCTGAATAGCTTGCACAAAGGACTTTTCCATGTTGTAGGCGCGACGGTCGTTGCTGCCAGGTGGGGAAAAGTTAGAAGGACGGGCCCATTGGCTAGTAGCTACCTCTAAGAAAAGAGGAGGGGCAGGAATCTCCTCCTTATTGGTGGCCGTCGCTGAGAACATGACCATGTCCGGATCCGTGGGCGGTGGGACCGTGGGGTCCCCCGTGCCCACCTTGGTGGTCCTCCTAGCCTTCTTAAGCAATGGTTTGAACATGGCCTGGAGGAAAAGATTGGAAGAGCGAGGCGGCTCAGGAGCCGCATCCTCCTCCTCAGAGAACCCCCAATCGTCCCTCCGTGCCTCCCCCCTAGAGGAGACCTCACTCATGAGGGAAGGCGAAGAAGCCCTAGATCTGGACCTACTAAAGGGAGTAACTCGACTGTGGTGGTAAGGTCTGTCCCTTTGGGAAATGCCCCTAGAAATGGCTGCAGAAATAAGCCTTTTGAGATTCTCAGGGAGGTTTTCGAGATCCTCCTCATCTCCTTCTGAATCATAGTCTGGTGCCACATAGGCCCTGCTGGATCTCCTACCCCTAACTGGACCTGCAGAGGTACCTTCCAATGGATCCCCCCTATCTTCTTCCCTAATCCCCGGGAAAGCAGAAGGAGAGCGAGGCGCCCCCCGCTCCTGACTCCTAACAGATCTGCATGGGGAAGCAGAGGAAGAGGAAGAGGAAGGGCTGAACCCCCTAGCCACCGGTGGGGGAGGGCATGAAGCCGCCACGTGTGGGGATCTGGATCTGGGCCTAGGATCCCTGGCCTGTCTCTTCTCAGCCCTTTCAATGACCTTCTCAATGGCCCTGGATCGCCTGAGCTCATCCCTTTGCAGAGCTCTCGAAGGCCTGTCCTCAGCTGAAGGCCTAGAAACCCGAGGCCTAACTGGGGGAGTGGGCTCAACCTGATCTTCGCCTGCCTGAGCTGGCGCGGCCTGCTGGGACTCAGTTCTATCTGCCATCCCCACTCACGTGCTCCAGAACGAGGTTTTTTGGTAGGAATTGCCCTTCAGCTGGTGAGAATCGCCTGCTCCGGGCCTCCGGTAAAGTTGCAAACAGCACAGCCACGTTTTTCACAGCCTCTCCGTGTTGCAAGCCCCAAACACGTGACTCAAAATGGCCGCCGGCTTCTTTTGGGCGGTGCTTTCAAAAGCGCGCCTAAAAATGGCCGCTCACCTCGCCCTTAATTGCCAATGCCTGCAGCTGCAAGCTCGCCTTTCCCAAAACGCTCTCTAAATCATCGCTGAGCTCCTAAGCCCCTAGGAGCCTTCCAACACCAAGAAAAACGATTCCGCGCTGCTGCCGTGGGCTGTAACCGGCCCGGGAAGCTAGCGGTTCAAATTTGAAGCCGAAAAGCCGCTTTCGCGCCGAAAAGCCCCAGCGCGCTGCGAGCCTCACCGGAAAGTTTTAAGAAGACAAATTAAAGCACGTAGGATCGCCCGGCACACCCGAGACCCCAGGCACCAGTCCGGAGCGATCCCTTAAGAGAGGGGGAGGAAGCGCCCCCCCCCCACTGACTATCTCAGCCTCCTGAGGGCAGTCGAACAACAGCCCTGCAAGGCGGACCATTAGAAAAAAATTTTTAAATAAAAAACTCCAAATTCAAGGTGCCAACAACACTAATACTGACTAATAAAACCCACTAAAACTCTACTACTAGGAACCAAACCTGTGTCTTGGACCTTGACTGAGAGGAAACTGGGAACCAACGGGAGAAGGCGAAGGTTAAGAAGTTTTCTCTCAGTCAAATGGACCAATCAGGCTGTGTTAACCCTGCTGTGACCCCTCCCTCCACTCTACTGGAAAATATTGGCCTTAACATATTCAATTGCCTTGGGTTTTTAAGATTAATTCCCAATTCTGAAACAACTGACAGCATGACATATAAGACAGGGGTGGAGTACATTTTAAAAGGATTTTTTTAAAAAATATAAAATGTAGAAATCGTCACTCCAGAAATGGTCTGCTTATAGTCATTTTTACATCTGTAATGTGCCTTTCTTCTGCACTTATGAATAGCTCTCCAAATTTAGTAATGTTATAAGGCATTATTGTAATCAGAAGATCTGGCACTCAAATCGAGTGCCAGATCTATTAAAAATAGCAATAGACTGCTTAATAGACAACCAACTTTCCTTTCATTCAGTAGTATAAATGCTCTCCAAAAGGAAGGAAAGACTCCTAAACATTGTTAAAAAGGAATGGGGAGAGACAAGAAAGAAATGTCTAAAGAATAAAAGATTCCTTTTTAGATAAGAGAAGACATTGATTAAAATAGTTATGTTCAATTTTATATATAAAATACTGAAATAAGAATTTGGGATTTTAATTCTAAAAAAGTAGAGCTTGAAAAATTACTATTTTTCAATAGAAAAGATACTAAAAAGATACTATTAGCCTTTCTATACAGATAATCCTTGTTTAATGATTGGCTCTTTAATGACTGCAGTTAGACATTAATGAAAAAGTATCTTTAAGATCCATTATCACATTTAAGACCTTCTCAAGTGTGTAAAAAAAAGGAAGGCTGAAATAAGATCATAAGCACAGTGACCTAGTTACTGCTCCCAATTATGGTAACTAAGTGAGAGCTACCTGTATTCCCTAAATTTAAAAATAAAAGGAGGAAGAAGGAAGTACTAGCCCTATTAAGTACTAGGACCAAAGAAGCAATACTCTTTCAATGTGCATGAAGAGGGACCCATGTAGAGTTGCAAAATTAGTTGAAGAGAATAAGATTTACTTTGTAGTTGAGAGATGCTATACAAAATATCTTATATAAATACAAGAATGAGATATGTTCATTCCAATAGCATTTGTGTCTTTTCCTGCAATCTTAAGGAAAGAGATAGAAAGTACCATTTCACATAGATTCAAATACCCATGAAACCGTTAACTCAGCTGCCATTGATTTAAGATAGATGAGAATGGATATCTGTGAAGTTTCATAAAAATTAATAATTATGTTTAGTCAAAATCGATGAACACCAATAACAAGTGTTATCTCTATTTCTTTACTTATCTTCTCTGTGACAAATCTGAGTCCCATAGAAAAATAGACATGTCATCTCGTACCTGGAAACAGTTAATTGACTCTCTAAAACTGGATTTCAGTTGCTCACAATTTTATATCTATAAGGGGTGAAAGGAAACCAAAAAGTAGTGTAGATGCCTCTAGGGTTCATGTTTATGTACTCTAAAAATATGTTTATTTTTAACTTTATTTTTTAAAATTAATGCACATAAATATGTTTAGTCTTTAGTAATTTGCTGCACTATTTAATTATATTAAATCTGGTAAAGGTACTCCTCGAGTTACGAATGTAATGGAGCCTGCCCATTCCATTCGTAACCCAAGGAGTTGTAGGCCTGAATTATGTAACTTGAATGAGATCACTCCCTCCTTTCACCCACACATACACTAATCAAATGCATGGATTGTTAAGTGCAAGAAGTATCTCAGGTTGGGGAAGGCCGGGGGGGGGGGTGTTAGTGACAGAATAGGCCACCTGCTTCAGACCACCCAAGGTCTCCCCTGACCCACTGTTATACCTTATTCTTCCTCCCCTTGGGTCACAATTGCTCCTCCCCATCCTGCCATGCAGGGTCAGTTACCTTGTGAATATCTATCCCTCTCCAGTCACTCTCTTTCTTTGCCTGTTCCCGGCAAGTGGCAAAAGCAGAGGGAGAGCAGGACGAGCGCACCCTGCTCGCCTTCTCCGACTCACCAAGGCTGCCTGACATTTCTGGAGCAGTGGGCAGCCTCAGTGAGTCTCCTCCAAAGGCTTCAAGCCTCCAGTTGGCGTGAAAACACTTTTCACGCATAGACTAGAACCTTCTGGATGCCCTAATCTCGCAAGACTTCAGGCACCATTCTCTGCAAAAGCAGATGGGCGCCTGAAGTCTCAAGAGATCACGGTCTCCAGAAGCTCTCGGCCTGGCTGAAAAGTGTTTATGCGCCTATGGGGCGTTGCTTCAAAGAACTCCATAGGGCTTGAGGAGGCCTTTGTTGAAAACAACAGGAAAGGAAGGGGGAGTAGAGATAGCTGGGGAATATGTAGCCAAAATAACATTCTTTCCCTAGGAACCAAGGACACTCTCACTAGCACCTGGCAAGGCATGGATAGGAGTCATCTGGGTTTGCGACATGATTGGGGCATGAGATGGTTTTGTGTAATGGGGGGAGGAACTTGGATTTTTAGTTGGGTGGGGAAAACCCGGAGAGAGTCAGAGTTGGGTTTTCATCAGCCGTGCCAAGGTGACATGCCTAATAAATCTATACTTTGAGGAAGCCTCAGCCCTTAGAGTTTTGATTTCATTCGGGTTGTTACTTGGAACCCTGACAAACAAGTTTTAACATTGACTCTTCAGTGTAAAAGAAGTAACATTTAGATCAGGCAACCACACTAGAAAAGTGTATTTGTTCATGTATGTGTAAGATTTCAATCCCACCTTTTGCTCAGGATGTCAGTATGTAGGAACCATATTACGTTTCTCTCTTCCAGAAAAAAATGTTCCATTTTTTTCTGTCAAATTGTTCCAATTTTATTACATGTGTTGCTGAAGTGAGTACTCAATATAGTACTGTTGTGCTGCAGTCTAGATGAGAAGCCCAACTATGAGTAATAACTTTACCTTTATTATAAAGTTACATCAACAGCATCTTGCAAGTCTTAAAGTACAAATTTCCTACTTTATAAAGGGCATCCCCTTCTGAGCCTCTTTCTTCACACATTATGCAACGGTGGGATATGTTGTCTCTTATTCAAATGTTTCCTAGGTCAGGGGTCCCTAACCTGGCTTGTGACCTATTCACAACTGGCCCATGTGCCAGCTTGCCATTCACACAGCCCCACTTAAGTGGCGGGGCTGAGGCCTACTCACACAAATGAAGCTGTATGCGCACATATGAACGTGCCTGCCCCTCACAAAAGCATCCCTATTCTCCCCCCCCCGCCCCACTGCACAGGGTCACCAACCCAGAAAGGTTGGCGAACAATGTCCTAGCAACATTGTTTCTCAAGACCATTCCACATACTTCTGATATATTTACTATTTCATCTCCATTTCTGTGGACTAAGATATATTTTACATGCTGGTTGTCCAGTTTGTGCCTTGACTTCTGTCTCTCAAAGTCATCCCCGCATACTCAGTACAGGTATATACAGTGATCCTTCCTCCTGCTTTCCCCAACAACAATTCTCTGAAATCTGTTGGGCTTAGAGAGAAAGAGAGAGAGAGAGAGAGAGAGAGAGAGATAGAGAGAGAGAGGGAGGGAGGGAGGGAGGGAGGGAGGGAGAGGGGGAGGCAGGGGGAGAGGGAGAGGGAGGGAGATTAGACCAAAGTTACCCAAGTGTTCAGCTAAACAAGCTTCTTCTTTTTACCAAGGGATTGAACATACTTGGATCTTCATAATTTTAGCAAAATATCTTAACTACTCACACTTGTATTTGAGGGATGCAATTAATTTATCCACAATTCATGATAGATATGATTTTCATTGCTACAGTAGAGTGTAACTTCAGAGAATGAGAATATTGATAGCTATTTGTACAATATGTATAAAATGTGAAGTTGTAAATTATGTATTGAAAAATTATTTCACAACAATCACCTTCCAATCAATAAATCACAAAACTCCATATCTTTATGTTAAATTTCTAAATATTCTAAAAGGTTAAAATGTCACACAAATTCAAGTAGACAAAACCCTTATGCATCCCAAACTCTGGAAGATTTGATTTAACTTCAGGCTATTTCATTCTTTCACTGCTGTTAATGTTAGGATCCATAAACACCATTTAGTTAAGTTATAACTGATGCCAATGTGCACTGGATTGCTAATCTCTCTCACTCAATAATGCCAGTGGGCAAGATCTAAAAATCTTCCCCACTAAGGACAAAGAAATAAAATGAAAATCCATGCCTCCAGCCCAGTTTTAGCAGCGCAGATACCCGTGGAAGCAGAGAACAGAAACAGCAAGAGAAAAGGCAAAGAAAAGCTGTGATTAAGAAAAGGTATATGATATAGCTCAGTGTACTGTTAGCAGGGAAAGAAGAAAAAATAGTGATGACAGGAGAAGGAAAAGAGAAAACCAGCTACTTCACTATGAAGGAAGAATACAAAGAAGTATGTTGCTGTATAAGGCAATCCCATGCTTCAGACTGCAATAAACCAAATCACCACATATTATCTTTAATATTTGCTTATTCACAAAATAAATTCACTCATTCAGAAATAGATTCACTTTCTGATTCATACTATCTCTATGTACCACTTAATTTGCACTAGGATTGGCTTGCTATCTTGTTAAGTAGAGAATCATAGTCATTCCTTAAAGTCATAGCATATTGCATAGTGTAGTGCAGGGGTGTCCAAACTTGGGAACTTTAAGACGTGTGGACTTCAACTCCCAGAATTCCCCAGCCAGCCATGCTGGCTGGGGAATTCTGGGAGTTGAAGTCCACACGTCTTAAAGTTCCCAAGTTTGGACACCCCTGGTGTAGTGTATACATACATATATACATACTGTACAAAGTTAGCAACCACCCTTCACCTAGAAGAATGAAATATTTTTGGAAATATTAAAAATGCAGAATATTATATTTCCCCTAAAAGAGAAATAGAAATCTAAAGGGAGAACCCTAACCCTACCCTTAACTCAGCCCCAGCTCCTTGCCCCCAGCAGATATTTGGTGCCGATTAAGAAAGACTGGGCCATCCTATCCACAAGACAAAAGACCTTCAGCTCCAGGGTGATGAGATTAAGACATGATCCTCCAGGACATAATAGGATTATCTATCAGAAGACACAGAGCCAACTGCATTGCAGTCTCCTAAAGACATTGCATCACCCAGCAACTTCAACCAAAGTTATCTCAGAGAAACATGACCTCACATGGCTCATAGGAGTCTGACAACAGCCAATAGAATACATGTTCTAGCATAGGAACAGGAAGTTCAAGTGCAAAGCCTAAGAGAAGGTATAAAAGGCACTCCCTCTCAACTCCATGTGGTTAGCTATCCAGAATCACATG
>NC_138558.1:48868335-48942976 GCF_964273705.1 Natrix helvetica | reverse complement strand
GTTCTGCTTCATCAATAAATGGGCCTTCTTTCCAATCAGCCTCCAGTCTCAATTTTGTCTCCAGTGTTTTTCTCCTAACTTGGAACTGAACCAGATGGATATTTTTTCCAACCATACATACATATATACATACATACACATATATATGTATGTACACACACACACACACACACACACACACACCTACCTACCTACTCTGGCATAATAGAGTCAACGTTTCAAATGGAAACAATTTCCTATATAATTTGTAGGCCAGGGCTACTGATTTAACCATTTCATCTAGTAAATGATTATTCTAAGGGTACATCACTTCCATTGCTGAAGTCCAAATCTGTGAACTCAGTTTGGCATTTTAAAACTCCACTACCAGATGCCATTTTGCTAAGCTTTTTTGTCTCCCTCATTCTCTGAGGGAGAATGACACTTCAACAGAGGGTTGCCCTATTACAACGGTCGTAGGGAGGGGTGGGTGCGAGGGCAGAAGAAGATCTCGTAGCCGGTTGGGAGACCATGGCTGTTGGACACGCCCGGTCGTCTGTACCAACCCCCGCAGCCTAGGTGGCCAGGAACTACAGAGCCAGGGCCTGAGGCTGATGCTTTGCAATGCAAGGTCCGTGACCAACCAGGCCCCCCTCATTAATGAGTTGATCTCAGAGGGGGAGCTGGACCTTGCAGGGATAACGGAGACCTGGTTGGGCCACGAGGGCGGCTTACCCCTCGTGGAGATGTGCCCACCGGGTTTCCGTGCATTCCATCAGCCCCGGGCCCTGGGTAAGGGTGGTGGGGTGGCGGTAGTTATACGGGAGGATCTGGAGCCAAGAGAGTTCACTGTACCTCAGATATCCGGGTGTGAGTCCCTTGGTGTGAAATGGGGCCCAGGGAGGCAGTGGGGTCTGCTGATTGTATACTTGGCTCCTCGCTATGCATCAGCAGCCCTGCCCGAGCTCCTCGAGCTGATCTCAGAAACGGCAGTTGAGACCCCCAAACTTATGGTTATGGGGGATTTCAACTTGCCGTCGATGGGGGAAGCGTCCGAGGTGGCTCGGGAGTTCATGGCTTCCATGACAGCCATGGACCTGACCCAAGTAATTCAGGGCCCCACACACGAGGGTGGTCACACGCTGGACCTTGTTTTTGTATCTGAACAGTGGACGAGTGATCTGGGAATAGGGGATGTAGTTATTACCCCCCTGTCATGGTCAGATCACTCATCTCTCTGGCTCGACTTCCCTGGCGCTACCTCCCACCGCGGGGAGGCGGAACCAGACTGTCCAAGCTGGTACCACCCCAGGTGCCTGATGGAACTGGATAGATTCCAGACGGAGCTTGGGCCACTTCCTGTAGACCTGACCCGCTCTCGGTCGGAGGACCTAGTGACCGCCTGGAATAGGGCGGCTGCCGGGGCCTTGGACCGGGTTGTGCCTTTGCGGCCTCTCCTACGGCAACGAACCACCCTGGCTCCTTGGTTCACCGAGGACCTGAGGGTGATGAAACGCCATAGGAGACGCCTAGAGAGCAGGTGGAGGTCCTCGCGCTCCGAATCTGATCGAACACAGGTAAGAGCCTATTCACGGACTTACCTTGTGGCATTAAGAGCGGCCAAACGTAGACATTGCGCCGCTCTTATTGCGTCCGCCGATAACCGCTCTGCTGCCCTGTTTAGGGTAACCCGTTCCCTCTTATTACAGAGGCCGGGGGAAGCGCCTTTACAGGGCAGAGCAGAGGAGTTTGGAGAATATCTGCAGAATAAAATCGCTCAGATCCGGAGTGGATGGGCCCCCTTCAGTGGACCAGAGGAGTCGTCAGCAGCGAATCTTGAGAGACCATTCTGGGAGGAGTTTGATTCTGTTGCCCCTGAGGATTTGGACAGGTTGCGTGGACGGCTGCGACCCACTACGTGTTTACTGGACCTGTGCCCCTCCTGGCTGGTACTGGCATCCTGGGAGGTGACACGAGGCTGGCTCCTGGGCCTAGTGAACGCCTCATTGGGTGAGGGGTCCATACCGGCCGCCTTGAAAGAGGCGGTGGTGAGGCCTTTACTCAAGAGGCCTTCCCTGGACCCGATGGAACTAGCTAATTATCGTCCTGTCTCCAACCTTCCCTTTTTAGCGAAGGTTGTAGAGAATGTGGTGGCACAGCAATTTCCGCGACACCTGGAAGAAACCGATTATCTAGACCCACGCCAGTCCGGTTTCCGACCCGGTCACAGCACGGAGACGGCCTTGGTCGTGTTGGTCGATGATCTCTGGAGGGCCAGGGATAGGGGTTGTTCCTCTATCCTGGTCCTATTAGATCTATCAGCGGCTTTTGATACCATCGACCATGGTATCCTATTGCGCTGGCTGGAGGGGATGGGAGTTGGGGGCACCGTTTTGCGGTGGTTCGGCTCCTACCTCTCCGACCGGACGCAATGTGTGTTGGCAGGGGGGCAGAGGTCGGCCCTGAGGTCACTCACTTGTGGGGTGCCTCAGGGGTCGGTCCTCTCGCCCCTTCTGTTCAACACATATGTGAAGCCGCTGGGTGAGATCATCCGTGGTTTTGGGGTTGGATACCATCTGTACGCTGATGACACTCAGCTGTACATTTCCACCCCAAACCACCCCAACGAGGCTGTCGAAATGATGTCCCTGTGCTTGGAAGCCATCCGGGTCTGGATGGGGGACAACAGACTCAAGCTTACCGGCACCTCGGTTCAACCAGTTGATTCCATCACTGGCCATAGGGGGCAAACAACTGCCCCCTGTGGAACGGCCGCGCAATTTGGGCGTTCTCCTAGATGCCCGGCTGTCGATGGATGACCATGTGGCAGCCGTGGCAAGGGGGGCGTTCCACCAGGTTCGCCTGGTGTGCCAATTGCGCCCCCTATTGGACCGCGATGCCTTACGCACAGTCACTCATGCGCTGGTGACGTCTCGTCTGGACTACTGCAATGCTCTCTACATGGGGCTCCCCTTGAGATGTACCCGAAGACTACAGCTAGTTCAGAATGCGGCCGCGCGGGCCATCATGGGGAGTACTAGGTACTCCCACATAACACCTTTCCTGCGCGAGCTGCACTGGCTACCTGTGGTTTTTCGGGTGCGTTTCAAGGTGTTGATCACCATCTTCAAAGCGCTCCATGGCACAGGGCCTAGTTACCTGCGGGATCGCATTCTACCACATACATCCCTGCGACCAATTCGCTCACACAGGGAGGGACTCCTCCGGGTGCCATCCACCAAGCAATGCCAACGGGCGGTGCCTAGGAGTAGAGCCTTCTCTGTGATGGGCCCAACCCTCTGGAATGACCTCCCCCCCGAGATTAGAACTACTACCGACTTCCGCTCCTTCCGACAAAAACTTAAGACTCACCTATTCTGACTAGCCGGCCTGGCCCACTTATAGTTCTACTCTTACCTCCTGGCGGATATTTTATTTGGGATAGCTTTTAAGGTTAATGTTCTAACTTTTTAAAATTTTTATAAATTTTTAATCTAACTTAACTAAATTGTAAAGGGAACTTCTACTACCTCCTCCAGTCCTATGTTTAATTTATTTATTGTATACTTATAACATGTATATTTACTGTTTAACTATTTTAATATGACTGTACACCGCCCCGAGTCTCTTTTGAGAGAGGGGCGGTCTAGAAATCCAATAAAGTTAAAGTTAAGTTAAAGTTATCATAAGCAGAGCCCAGCACTATGATGGTCAGGCTTATACTTCATTCTTTCACCACACACATTTTGCTAACTGTTTTAGAGAAAGTCAAGGTTGGTAATGATCTGCATTACACAGCCTGGACAGGAAACTTTAAAACAATGTACTAAAGACTCCTAAACTTAATCTAACAACACAATTGTTCCAGCAAAAGTAATTATTTCAATAATACTAGATGTTATTTCTTCCTTTTACCCCTATTGGAATAAAAGCAGCAACTTATTTTGGTTATATATGTTACATTCCAGAATATTAAGAGAAAAATATGACAGAAATCAAAGAATATTCTGCTGAATATTTTAGCTGAAAACACGCAGGGGAATCCATTTTGAAATATGTAAGAGTTATATTGGGATATGTAGCATTTGTAATGGTAACAGCATTTTTCTGCTATCATATAGTACAAAACAAAACAAACGTATTTCAGTAAGAATAATTCTACCTAAACACCAAGACTTAAGAATTCAAAAGGAATATCTGTTGTATCAGAATTTATTCACTATCATATGATGGACATATCTAAACACAAAAATTTAAAGATGCGTATGTATGTAAATATATTCCTAGTGGACACAGTTACATTACAAAACATAGTTGGCATTTCCCAAAGCAATCAACTTACATAGCAAGTGCAGCCAAGTGCTCTGGTAGGAAAAAAATAATAGAAAATATTTATTTTAGCAGGATACTGCAGGACTAGGAAAAATATGAAACTAGTAGACCTTTTGATGATTTACGGCAGATTGGCAAGAATATACTCTTTTTAAATTATATTGCTGAAATAAATACAGTTGTGGCAACTGGAGCAGATATATATATGGAAAAGAACTATGAGCTATGAGGCCCACTCATGTTCTAATTCTCAAAATAAATTCCTATAATCCTTAACTTTAAATGAATGTTCTCTGCACTAGATACCAGTGGATCCTCACCTCTAAGAAAAAATAAAGTTGCATAAGTATGTGTAAATCCTTTCCAAGAAGTGCTTTACAGGAACTTCAGCATGTACAAAGTACTTTTATTTGAATAATTTAAATAGTCATGTCTTTTTGTAGTTTCTTCAAAAGCTACTCACAAATCTCTATGATCTATGTAACTCTATAAAATGATATATACATTAAAGGTGCTATGGAAGTAGATACCAATCACAGCACAAATAAAAGTTGAGACAAGCAACTACAAACAAAATATATTCAAATTAAAATGGATTCTGTTTGGATCCATAATGTATTAGGCATAATATAATTGGCTCGGCTTTTACTTAATGTGTTATATAACACTCTTCTCTCTTCCCCATAATACTGTATTTATAATTAAAAGTTTCAATTAACACAAACTACTGGCATTTGTGAAACTTGGTGTTTGGTTTAGCAACAATTGTGAATTTGGCCAATGTGGCTTGTTCAAATGAATAAAATACATTTCTGTTCAATGTGTGATTTCAGCCTGAGATTATTCAATACTTAAATGAACACAGTATCGAAGATGACAGAAAAGAAATAAATGTGTTGCAAATATCAAACTTATTTTCTTGTTAAGAATAAACAAAATGAATTGGATAAAGGAAATATTGTTTCTTTTTTAATTTCAGGAATGCATATTGGGAAGAAGACTTTACTGGAATATTAAACAAGAGATAGTTTAAGTAGGTTCAGCCTACTCAACAGTGGAGGGTTTCAAATTTCTTTAGAACCTATTCTGTAGGTGTGTCATTTTGTGGGAGTGGCTCGGCAGTCATGTAACTGGTGGGAGTGGCTCGGTGGTCATGTGACCAGGTGGGAGTGGTTTGGTGATCATGTGACCGGGTGGGAGTGTCTTGGCAGTCATGTGATTGGGTGGGCATGGCCAATTTATAAAATGTGGTGAAACTCACTTAACAACACTCTTACTTAGCAACC
Organism: Natrix helvetica; assembly: GCF_964273705.1. Classification (NCBI taxonomy): domain Eukaryota; kingdom Metazoa; phylum Chordata; class Lepidosauria; order Squamata; family Natricidae; genus Natrix; species Natrix helvetica. The sequence goes on along the minus strand of NC_138558.1, from coordinate 48,937,379 downwards.
AAAATGTTGGCTCAAAAACTCTGGCATTTGAAGTGTGTGAGTCTTAAAACTGTCAAGTTACAAGACCCTTGCACCCATAACCCTTTAGGAAAAAACCCCAGGGGTGTTCAAACTTGACAGCTTTAAGACTTGTGGACTTCAACTCCCAGAATTCCTCCTCCAGTCATGTTAGCTGAGGAACTCTGGCATTTGAAGCATGCAAGTATTAAAGCTGTCAAGTTACAAGGCCCTTGCACCTTAACCCTTTACAACCTCCCCCCAAACCTAAAACTTTATTTTTTAAAGCATTTTGCACCCGGGGAAAGTCAGAACAAGGCACGCCAGCCACACACCACCTCCACTGACTTTGAAGTCTTTCTCTTGCGCTGCCAAAACTCCTTAGCGCTCTTCACCTGCGGTCGCCCCTTCAACCTCCCATCCATGGAGGATACGCAGTGATCCTCCTGGAGGGGCAGGACTCGGCTGGGTGGGCAAAGGAAGTGGGTGGGTGGGGCAAGTATGGTGTGAACAGGCAGGACAAGTGAGCGAGTGGCGACCAGGCGGAGCGAGTGGGGGGGCAGGCTAGGGGAGGGAACGTTCTGGTACCGGATCTCCGGAAGATTATTCATCATTTTCGTATGCAGTGGTGTGATATAAAGAGACTGACAAAACATTCACTGCTTAAATAGCACTGCACATATTGCAATGCATCAGGATTTAATGTATGAATATATAGGAGTCCATGGAGAATGAAAGTGGCCTTCGGTTGGAATTGATAGTTCCTCAATATTGCATATTATTTTTGTAAAATGTATATTATTCTTTTAATATGCATATTTTACTCAGGGAAATTTAAAATCTATGATATCGGAAGTGAAGCTACAAGCTAAGAAGAAATCATTTCAGTACACAAGAAAATAATCACAGTAGGATTTATTTGGAAATGTGGTGTTAGTTATTAATTGATCTTAGCTAACATGCAGAACATTGTTAAACCATGGATCTAAACTTTTGCTTCTCTCAACTCCTGATAAAGTTTAATACTTTACAAGTTAAGCCTAAAGCATGCAGCAGGACCTGATTAATCTCAAGCATCTAAGCCAGTTTGATGTAAGGCCACTATAAAAATCAAGACTAGGAAGTTGGTAAGTATATCCTATATTGCCTATCTAGAAGGCAATTACAAAATATTTTCACAGTTGCCAAAAACAACAATATCTCCCTGAAGTTACTAGGAGTCAAGTTGGAGTTAAAGAAAATATTTAGTTATCTATTAAAGTCTTTTCACAAGTCAGCCACTAAATCTAATAGATTTATTTCCAGATAAATTGTGTACAAGTGTAGTCTACGTAAATAACAATAGGATTGCTGTTGATTTCTCTGCACAACCCCACAGATACTCAATCTTTTGCTAATATCTCATATCTTTATTCTCAAAATATAAAAATTGTTCATCTATGAAGATTTTCAGTCATCCAGGTCATGGTTGTTCCAAGGGTGATTTTTGAATTGTAGAAGCCTCTTGTATGAAAAGCAAAACATATTCAAGCAAAACAAAGAAAATACAGTTGCCTTTTGAAAAAGCACCTTGGGACATAAAAGTTGTTTGCATGTTGCATTCAACTTTTCACAAAATTTACATAGATGCATGAAGTGGAAATGTTTGATATAAATGTACACAAACAGCAAAAAAAAAAAAAAAAAAAAAACAACGGTGGAATTTCAAATCCTACTACTAGTCCCACTCAAATGCTCCCTCAGCGGGATGGCATATCTCCATTTCCCTTGAAAGATAACACAGGAATATCTATGAACCTTCATAGTTGTTTGAAAACCAAAAAAAGAGGAGAAGGGCTTTTCATATGTTTGCAACATTCCTAAACAAACAAAAATATGACGTCATTTACTTTTGTACATTTTGCTTTCATATACACTCATCAATATTTGTATTTTCTTTTGAAACATGCAATGCTATAATTTGTTATAAGAACCACTAATTCATACTTGGAAATAATAATAAGTTAATCAACTTAAGATAAATCTTAAATTTCTGACAAGGTTTTAACAGAAAGTTTGCTGGTGATTGAATATCAGACTCTCCAATTCATTTGTTTGCAGAAAAGTGTTTACCCTTGAACTGATAATAAATTCAAACAGAATCAGAAATGCAAAGCATTAGTATGTATCATCATCATTAGATAGTATGCCACAATATTTTCTGGACTCACTACAAGTGCTATTAATGAGAGGCATGATTTGGCAGTGGCTTCTCTTCTTTCTTCAGGGGTCAATCCCACACAGTATTGATGGGGTGGAAAGTAATTTGACCCTATCTTCTTAAAATGTGTGGCAGCAGGCTCAAACATACTTCTCCCTGTTTACATGAGACTACTGGATGAGGTTATTTGTCAGCACAGGGTCAGTGTCCTTGGTTAGCTGATGTATTATTGATTGTGTATATCAACCTGGTTGACCAAGTGATATTATCAAAGTCTTGCCTTGGTGCATGGTACTAGGAGTGTCTGGAGAGGGAAGGATAGACTCGACCCTGACAAAACCTAATAGCTCTATGTTCATGGTTGTTTTCACTCTCTAAGAATTTTTCTATTCTTAATTATGAATATAACTACACACATACAAACCAAAAAGGTATGTATTTTGAGGACTTTCCTGGATTCACAGCCCCTTCTTAAGAAGCAAACAGCAGTTGTGGCCAGGAAGGTTTTTGCACCAATCTGTCTAGTGGATGGATAGCAATGCATCAATGTACAAACTGTACCTGTCTCTAGATTGGTTGGCCTACCCACAATCATTCTGTGTACTCGATATGAAGTTCCTTTGGAAAACCACTTGGAAATTGCATCTTTTTAAAGTAAGATAGTTGTAGTGATCAAATATCAATATGTTCTAATTATTCCAAAATTCCACTGGACAGTACACAAGTGCTGAAACAACATTTGCTACCTTTCTTTAATTTTCCCTCTCCAAGAAATATATTCCACCTGATTGGAAATCATATTGAGTTCAATCTATATGGAAGATCATGAGTTCCATATCCTGTATGATAGAACAAATCTTAATATTACATCAGATCAGCTCCCATAATAAAGCAAAGTATGAGGAGACCTTATTGAATAGCAAAAACATGTAAATTGTCCATATTATTCCTAATCCATTGCTCTTCACTGGTCAATCCTTCCTGTTTCTTCCCCAGATTGTCTAGATAAATGAAAATTTCTTGGGCAAATAGATGAGGAAAAATAACTAGGCGAGCATCACTGGAATTGTTTGTAAAAATGTGCTAATGTTTTATAAATGTAAATCCTGTTAACCTTAAGTAAAAGGAAAATTCAGTGGAATCATGTAAAACCGAGTACAGCTGATTTTTACTAGCTTTTTATTCGCTTGTTTTATAAGAACACAAAGTTACATTTAGTTAATACTTGCTTCTTGGGCCTTTGATGCATAATAATTCAAACAAGAGATAGTACTAAGAAAGTCATCTGCTAAAACTCAATGTACTAGGATAAGCAAATATATTTTCTGTTCTCCTTTACTGTATACTGAATGTCAACTCCTGAAACATGGCTGGTATTACCAATGATGAGGCATGCTGAGAAGATTTGGTTAAATATACCTCAAAGACCCTAGGTTTGCCCCTTCCTGAGCTACAGGGTTTTCGTTTGTTTGCTATACTGAGTGTAATATAGAATAAACTTTTCTATTACGATAAAAGCTTCCTTAATTCATACTATATAATCACTAGATCCATATATCCACAAATATGATCAGAAGGCAACCTGCTACAAGACAACAAAACAACTGAAAATAAGAAAGAAAAGCTCCAGGTTTGTGACTGTCTTTATACAGTGCCATTGATGAAGCTTATAAAGCATGGATCATATCAGCACCAGACTGAAATTATTGGGAAATCCATGATTTGTGACCTTTCTTAAGGAAGCATGACCTGAAAGTACAAAAAATAAATAATACACTCCATAGAGAAATTTAGTGACTCCTGCATTCAAAGTACCACACAACGCTGATATCCTACAAGAGATTCTTATTTTATTTCAAATCTTAAAAAATGGTTGAATGATAGAATGTGGTATTGTGGTTTATAAGCTATCCTTATGAATATGATTTACATTCAATGTATACTGCAGAGGCCACTGCAAAGGTGCTGTCCAATGAGTATTTAATATAATCAGTAGTTACAAATATTAAGAAACAACACAGAAACTTTGTAATATCTAATATAGAAATAATAATCTATTTATGGAAGGCACAATGTAATTAAACAGTCATATTTATTGGAAAAAACGGCATATATGAAGAAAAAGCTGGTAAAGAAAGTATATATTCAACCAACAGATGAAGATCAAGCATTCATTTTTTTCTACTTAAAAAAAAAAAGAAAACTTACGTTGACAGCATAGTCAAATTTTCCTCAAAATGATTGCTTACAGTGTACTTAGCTAATCTTTTCTAATACCTTCAGAATTTATCTCTAGTCATTTCTCATTTTAGAGAGGCAAATATGGAAAATCAGTAAGGGCCGATTCTTCAAAATATTTTCATTGAAATTCTACTTAAGTCATTGATATTGTTAGTTAATAGATGGGGAAAAAATGCCCAACTAGAAAACAATTGGCGAAAAGAGCATTTAACCCTTCAAATACATTCCTCCTCTCTGCGTTCCAACCATTAATTCTTATCCCTAATCCAGGAAAATTGTATGCTATTTTAAGTGTACTATTAGTCTTCTTTCAGTGTCTCTGATTAGCCTAAGTTTATTGCATAGTCACTTAGCTTTAGAAAGTACAGGGCAGATTGTGGAGGAGATTTTCCACAATATTTATTGACGTAAGTTTATGATAGAACACCTTCTTCGTTGGATACTTTTCAGCTTCCAATTGGTTTTAAAAATTACATAAACTATATAATTTTCAAATAATTAATCTCTGATTAATAATTAAACACATTATTGTTTAATTATTGTCAACTGATTTGTAAAATTATGTAAAAAATAATTTATTTTTAACCCTCAACATTTAGGAAATTGGTAAATTAGATTGATCATTAGCTAAGTAGATTAGTTATCTGTTCAATCATCAGACCTGAAATGATTTAAAGTTGTCTAAAAATATCACAATATCTCTAGTTTAGAAATCACATTTAAACTGACAGCCAAGAGCAACAGCAAATGAAGTATCCACAGGTATGGAAATGTTCTGTTAAAAGGAAAGATCTGTATTCATGAACACTAAACAATTGTAGCAGGCCTACACAAAACATATGCCTATTTCATAAACATAGGAGGATTATATGCAAATTATGTACATTAAAAAAATTAAATAAGTTTGGATTATATTCTTTTAAAATCAAGTAAATCCTCTTAATAGATTTATTGGGTGGTTATTTTGTGTAAATATGAAAAGTTCATATTAGTCTATATTTAAAGTTAATACCGGCAGACAATCTAATCACATTTAAAAACCTATATATACTGTATATATAATTTCACATCTTAATTCTTTTTATCTTAATACCTTACTGTTCAATAAAGTAGAACTCTTTATCTAACACCAATAAACCAGGGTAACCAAGAATTAGGTGAGCACTATCACTGTCAAATGCAAAGGTCAGGTTAACGTCCAGAAATAATTTTGATTACATTCTTGAAAAAGTGAAGGACAGTATAAGTATTGTTCTTTTTCCTATTTGGAAATTGTTGTCAAAATTGCAATATTTAGCTTTGTACACTAGCTTTCCAAAACTTTTACATACTGAAGTCAGCAGCTACTGATTTCACTTTGAGGAGTAGCATGTAATCTTACAGCTTTGCCCTTGATAAAGACGCTAGGAAGTTATCATAAAGCAGTTACTTCTAGCAGAGGTATCATTAGTACATACCCAGACTTTTACTAGTGTAAACCATCTCATGCACACTTTGGGAAGTAATGGGACTTCCAAGACTTTATCTGTCTCTTTAGTACTTACTTAGTCTTATGCAAACAATAGATAAGAGAAAAAATAACTAGGGTTACTGATCCTCACATCTTCAGGAACTGTAATGTTTGCTTTCACTGAGCATGCCAAGAATTACCTTTATAATCGCCTAACAAAAACAGAGCAAAGAATTATCAAATCAAAACATGTGGCGAATATTTACAGGTATCAACTCAATGTGAGTAGACTCCGAGCTAGGAGCCACACTCAATATCCGTATGGACGATTCTAAATCTTAATTCCACCTTCCAGCCGGAGTAGCAACCAACAGATCATTCTGTTTTTAAAGCAGCTGTCAGGGCGGGCATGTACTGGAGGGGCGCTTAATCTAGATCAAGTGATTGCATCACATGATGCTTGGGAGCTAGCGCGAAGTGAAGTCATTTCGTCCTGGGGCAGGCCAGTAACTGGGGGCCCCGCTTACCTTTGCCTCCCCCAAATCGGGCTCCTCCTCGTAGTAGCCCTGCCCGGATTCGTAGGCAGCAGCTATCGCAGGCTCGCGAGCAACTAACAGCACGACGGCAGCAGCAGCCAGATAGCAACCCAAAGAGAATAATCCCAGCAAGTGCATTGTGCAAAAGGCGGCAAGCGCGACCGCAGAAGCCGTAAAGACAGCGTGTGGTTGACGCTGTGGGGCTCCCCTCCACTCCTGGCACTCGCTAAGCAGCGGGCTCTCCCGGGATGGAGCGAAGGAAGGGGCCACGAAACCCCCGCCGGCCCCTTCGCCTGCTGGCTGGCCCGCTCGCTCGCTCGCTCTCTCGGCGGTCGCGTTTTCTTTTTTTCACCTCCCGTTTGTCTTCTTCCAAAGTTGCGTGGGGTTGATTAGGGGAAAAGGGACTTTAAGAAACCGGACATCCGAACCGGGCTCCCCCGGTAGCTGAGGGAAGGTCAACGGAGTTTCCGAGGCAAAAGAAAGGTGGAAAGTGTCCTCTTCAGCCCCCCGGCCCCGCCAGGGGGCTCTATGCCAGCCAGCTGGGTAGGGGCAGCAGCCGGCTTCAGTTACCTCCTCGCTTCTTCGGGTGCCTTGTCAGTGGCAGCCGCGCTAGCAGAGGACGGGCAGCGGGAGTCTCTCCAACGCGTGGAGCTGTGCGGCAGCGGTAACCGCAGGGGCGGGCGGGCATGGCTAAAGCGCCCTCTGCCTGAGAGCGAGTGGCTGGTGAGGGAAGGAAAGGGAGGGAAGGAAAGAGAAAGGACGGAAGGCGCCCGGGTCGTGTGTTTCTTGAGTTCTCACCCCTCCCTGCCTCGCCGCCTTTCCCTCCTCCTCTTCCTTCGTCTGTGCTGCACTTTCCCACAAGTAGCCGCTCGCCTCGTAGACTTTTCCCCAAAGACGAGGAAACGCGAGACGGGAGGCTCGCGCGCCGGGCCCGGGCCAAGGCTCGCCAAGAAACCCGAGCCACGCGCTGCTGAAGTGCACGCGCTTCCTTCGAAGCTGCTGCCTCTGCTGCTTCTGCTGCTGCTCCTCCGGGCCAGAGATCTGCTGCTCCGTCTCTCCACTGCTTAGACTAGCCAGGTCTCCGGTTATTTGGGACCTTAAGAGTGCCGCAAAGGAGGGGGAGGAAGGAAGACGGCTCGCCCTTCAGGCAGCACCTCTCCGAGGCCCAGGATCCAAGTCTTTCTTCCGCAGGACCTCCTGGCGCCGCCCCCGGCAGAGCTACCTGTCATTTACCTTTGAGCTTAGCAGAAGAGTGATTTCCGCCTGATATACCTGGAAGCCGATCTCAGAAGATGCTTATGCCTTCTTCTGTAGGTCGTTCCAGGGTTTTGGTTTTTAGCGTGGCCTGTAGGGACACTAATTTCACTTGGTTCTTTGGCAAGGCTTCTGCACTGTGCCACAGTAAGGACACGGTGTAGCTACTCTGTTGTGCCATGCAAGAAAAAATCAGAGGATTGATAAAAGGTTGTGAAAGCTTCTGCATGTTCACTTAAAAAGATTTGAGCAACAGACCATTTGGGGGAGTGATTTTTAACCGCTACACTATGATCTCTAATAGTAATCCAGTTAATTCATGCAAATAAAGCTCTGTTAGATCCAAACTCTGTTGTTCAAACTTTAGACTTTAAAGGGTGTATGTAGACGGACATCATTTGCTGAGACCTTTTTTAGATGCCCACCCATGAGTAAGCCACTGCTCTCCTTACTTTCTTCACATGTCTTAGGTTGGAGAAATGGCAGGAGATGATAGGACTGTGGTAGAAGGAGGCTTTCTAAAGACCATTCGCTCTTTCTTGGTAGAGATACAAGCTTTCTGTTTAGATAGGATATTTCTGTTTCGATAGGATATCCTAGGGCTGTCCAGGATATTTGAGTTATTATAAGGTGACCAACTTTTTTACAATGAAAAGGAGGACAAATAAATTGGAAAAAATATATCATAAAGAAAAGAAATATTTTATTCATTGCAACAATAATACACTAAAATATGATATATGCATAATAAAACATTTGCAACATTTTATATTGTAATTATGCTTACATGCCTGTTAATTATCATTTAAATGAGTACTTTTCCATTGAATTAATATTTTTTGTCAATGTATCATCTTCTAACAATATATTGGAAATATCTGAACAAGAAATATCCTTCATATTGAATTTTACGGCAAGTGCTGCAGCTAGAGTATCAACATTCAATCCCGATTTCTCACTTGTCGAAAAATCATTGGCAATTGAAAAAGACTCTTTCAACTGCTGCATTAGTTCCAGGGCAGCACAACGTAAATTGAACAAGTATAAATAAATGTTCACATGGAATATGTTCATTTTTGAAATGGCTGAAAATATCCACCCATCTTTTATCAATTTCAACATATTGATTTTCCCATTGTATTAATTTTTCAGAATTTAAATATACATTCAGTCTTCTAATTTCTTCAAAGAGACAATTGTCGTCTATTTTAACGTCTAGCATTTCTTTAGATAAAAATTCAACACAAGATTCAATATCTGTTCAATATACTTGCGATGAAGTAAAAAAAACACCATTAAAAACTGTTTAATAAAACGTGAATTGTACTTACCTCTGTATAATTGAATATTCACTGAGAAAGAAATAATTACCATGAGTCATTCAATTGCCGACGTGCCGTGAGTCTACTGCGTGCATATGTGCCATGTTGTGTTTCGGTAAGAAGTAAACAAAGCCACTTGCACGCGGCGCTCTCAAGGTCTCCCATGTGGAGCGCATGCATCTCATAATCGAGTCTTATACCGCACTATACCGAGTCTTGACGAATTGTCATTTCAAATACAAATACGTCACATAACGCGCAACAGATTAGCCTTCAAATATCAAAAAGGAGGACATGTAGGAGGACACTTTTCAAGGGAGGACAGAACTTACAAAAGAAGGACTGTCCTCCCTAACGGAGGATGGTTGGTCACCTTAGTTATTATCTCTGCTTGCTCATATTTCTTTCTTTTTAAACTGCAAGGATTGTATAAAAGAAAAGAAAAAAGAAATTTTCCACTTTGTCCAACATGAAATATGGGACTTGTGGACTTAGATTGGGAGTGGAATTTCTGTTGCGATCATAAATTGAGTCAGGCCCCATTTTATGACAATATGGCAGTTGTTAAACGACTCACCTAGCCATTGAACAAATCCAGCTTCTCCAGTGGGGGTTTTTTCTGCCAGATATTGGCAAGAAAGATCACAAATCTCGTGGCTGCAGGATGTTACGATCAGTTGTAAATGCAAGCTGGTTACAAACGCCCAAATTGCAATCACATGACTGTGCCTGGGGTGGTGTAGCAGTCATAGGTATGTGTACAAGTCGTAAGTCCCCTTTTGCAAGGATATTATAACTTTATAACCATTTAAACAAATGGTCATAAATTGAGGGAAAACATAGATGGTTTGGAACAAGGTCTCTTCTTTGGGAAAGATGCACACTGGATTAACCAGTAGAAATTATCCTAAACTTCTTGGATTGAGGAACATATATGGCAGCTCCCAAAATGTTTGGAAAGAAATGTACCCTTTTCATCAGAGACAAACATCATCATCAAAAACAGTCCTTTATCTTATGCAAGACGATTATTTCAAACTCTTCTCACATCCTTTGATCGCATCCTACCCCATACATCCCTGCGACCAATTCGCTCTCACAGAGAGGGACTCCTCCAGGTGCCGTCCACTAGGCAGTGCCAGCGGGCGACGCCAAGGAGTAGGGCCTTCTCTGTGATGGGCCCGACCCTCTGGAATGACCTCCCCCCCGACATTAGAATAACCACCGATCTCCGCTCCTTCCGCAAGAAACTGAAGACCCACCTGTTCAACTTAGCTGGCCTGGCCTAACCGTAGTTTTAATCTTTCTAGCCTGTATTTTAAATTTTTACGGGTAGTCTTTTTAGGTTGCTTTTTAATTTTTATTACTGTACAGCCTAACATTTAATCTGATTTTAGGGGTATTTAACATTATTTATTTTGTACATGGTTTTTAGCTTGCTGTCTGTACACCGCCCCGAGTCCCCTCGGGGAGAGGGGGCGGTCTATAAATTCAATAAATTCAATTCAATTCAATTCTGCTCCATCGTAAGACAAAATTTAATCCATGTTTAATATTCTAAACATCTTCATCTAAGTTATCAGTGTCTGGGTTCCATCAAGATAGTATTCAATTATAAAACCAAATAATAAACATAGTTGTTGTCAATATTTCCTACTTCTAGGCACTGTATGTTTGCTTTGGTCCTGAGCCTACGCCTTTCAGAGGCTGCTTCAGTCCTGGCCTCTAGGAAACACATTGCTGAGGCTCAGCTCCATTTGCCTCAGTGCATTTAGCATGGAGACTGGCATGTCCTCCGTCTCTGCTGCCCAGTGCTGGACCCTCTCTGATACGCATAGAAGGGTTGTACATTATGTGATTTTTCTGTGCACTAGAAATACTGATCTTGGACGCAGCTTTACAGCCTAATGATAATATTTACATTGTAGTGCTATTCTGGATCAGAATAGCATCTTTTGCATAAAGCTGAGCCACAATCTTATACACAATGGATGTTTTTATCTATCTGGCCTAGCTCAGGGTCCAGTTGGCTCACTCTGGAAAGAAAGCACAGAGTTTCATATACCACAGAAGGTATAATTTATTTCCCTTTTTAAAAAAAGGGCAGGGAGAGGAGGGTTGTTGATTCTTTTAGGAACCAGAGATTTAGGTAACAGATCATCAGACAAATATAAGGGTTCATGCGTTTCCTTAGTGATTGGATTTAAAGAACCACAGGTATTTGGCACTCAAATGTTCTTGCTAGATGAGAAACATCAGCTAGCACAAAATCCTGTTGCCTGTCTCGGAAGGAGTGAGATCACCAGATAATTTTTATCTACTTTCTGCCATTCAGATTCAATTTGATGTCCTGGTTTTGTCTAAATAAAGCCATAAATGGCATGGGCTTAAGCTTTCTTATAAATTATCAATTACTTCCATGCTTTAATACTAACTCCAATAGTGAAGTAATAAAGGTTTGGAATGGGACAAGAAACTACACCAAATAAGTGGATACAAGCCAGAATAATGTATTTCTTTTTAAATTATTTTTAAAAACATTAATTTCATATTGTTTTGCCCTTTATGACAAAAATAGACATGAATAAATCTATTGTTAAAATAAAGTTGCTTAGCATTGAACAGTTCAATTATTGTACAAGAAGATGGATCTATATCAGTCAAATTTACAAATCAAGATGATTAAGAACTACTGGAAAAAAGAAATGCATAGCCCTTTGGCAATTTTATGCAAGACATAATACATTGCTAAAGTTTCACTTTTGAAAGATGCATAGTATTTGTGATTTAAAAATAATTGTCAATCATTTTTAATGGTTTTTATGAAATGAGAGTCTATTTTTTTGTTCCTGGGTTATAGTTACACATGTGTTTATATATATATATATATATATATATATATATATATATGTATGTATGTATGTATGTATGTATGTATGTATGTATGTATGTAAGTATGTATGTATGTATGTATGTATGTATGTATATTTTTTCTGAGGTTTTCGCGGGTGTTTGTATGTACGTCTTTGGTTGTTCGGGTTTTCTCCCGCGTAGAAGCACCAAGCCGGAAGCACCAAGCCGGAAGCACCAGCCTGAAGATGATGAATGAGACTTCATCGAAACGTCGTGAAGATACTTCCAATTCTACGCGGGAGAAAACCCGAACAACCAAAGACATATATATGTGTGTGTGTGTGTCTGTCTGTCTGTCTGTGTGTGTGTGTCTGTGTGTCTGTGTGTGTCTGTGTGTCTGTGTCTCTGTGTGTGTTGTATTTGTACTGATAAATAAATAAAGGGAGACTAGTATAGATCTATTTCAAGCTAATTAGCTCTCATCAGCTAGCCATACCCTTACTGGGATTTGAACCTTATATTTATATAAGGAATACTAGTCTCCCTTTATTTATTTATCAGTACAAATACAACACAAATATAAAAAGGCAACATTAAAAATAAAAATATGGTTTTCTGCCTGCATGGTCTTCTGTGATGAGCCGAAGTACAGAAAGAGGGAGTAGTGACCTTCCTCCCATATTTAGGCATACCAGGGGTTGTAACACACACACACACACACACACACACACACACACACACACACAATAACATTAAGTTTGTCTCATCTGTAGTTAATTCATGTACTGTAATTTGTAGTTAACTAAGGAAGACTTGGTTTAATAGACAATTGAAATTACAAGAAGGCCTAAAAGTCCTAATTTTCAACATGTTCCTTAACAGAACTACAACCATCACTTTTTTCAGTTATACACAAAATGATTGAAACTATATATGTCAACTGAGGCACAGAAAAAAAGTATCAAATTAGTTATACATTTTGGACTTTTCAGTTATGTATTGTATATAGTGTATAGGCTGAAATCTTGTGATACATGAAAATGACCACAAAGAATTCTGTTTTGAGATAATACACAGAAAGGTATCAGAAAGCTTTGTAGAAGTTAGATTAGTTTTATGCAAACCTGTTAAATGTTTATATGATTCAGAATTAGAATTAGTAATTAAATGCAATAAAACTAAAGCTTTAGCTTTTAAAAAAAATCAAAAGGATAATATACTTTATAATCTCTGTAGTGCATAATGAGAACTATACCTTAATCTAAATCTCAATTTTTTAAATGCTTACTTTAAAATCCAAATCTGCACTTTAAATTAGGAGATTACAGGAGTTCTTTTTTTAATCATTCCCTTCTCAGTTTACGAAACATGTACATTTTGTTCCTTAGAAAGTCATATTTTCATTTTATTTGGATCTATTGCATTAGTGGCCATTTCATCAGGAGGTCAGAAAAAGGGATGGGTCAATCATAGATAAAAGTAGATGTCGGCATCTAATTCTGGTTTGCCTACCTCTTTTCCCTTGCATGAGATGAGATTAGATGTCCTTGATTTGGTCATAATCAATAGCGAACAATTAAGTCTTAATTCTTACATGACTCACCCCCACCCCTTTTCTGAGCAGATTCGAAATTCATACCAGTGATTTAGATTTTAAAAGAAGCACATTTTTACCATTCACCAACAATTGTGGTTGCTCTACCTTACATTTCAATTAGAAGTTTTTATTTTTGTGTCACGGATCATGAACAAAATAGAAAGGGAATGGCAGGAAATAGGCCAACCCTTCTGCAAGTCAAAATATCAGATCTTAAACAGGCTTTGCCAAAACCACTGAATAGATTATGTCATAATCTGAACAACTACAGTTTAACATATTGGTTAATAAAACTTTTATACACATTATTTTTAGAACAAAAAGTTAACCCTTTGTAATATTTTCCTAAATCCTTTTTTCTATAATTGACTGTATTATTCACTTAGCAGGAGCAACTCTGTAAGACAGTTTTTCTGTTAAATAGATGGCTGGTTTAGCCATTAGGTTAAATAGACAAAGGATTAAACTGTAGACAAACTGGAACCCCTTCTTTGTAGATTCATATGTGAATGGGTCTTAACACACACAATTGCATATTTTACATGTAAATTAAAATTAGGGTTGCTGGAAGTTTTCCACTTGGTCTAGGTTTGCTTTATACCTTGCATTATGGAGTTTCATAAGTATACGTTTTATTTTCTTTAATCTTTTAACTTTTAATATTTCTATGAAGCCACCATAAGAGTCTAAATAATGCAATATCACCAGACCTATTCAGATATAAAAGTTTAATTCTAGGGAAAGTGATTCCCCAGGAGCTGTGTTCAATGTATTTATTGCTGTTTGAATTATAGTTTTAAACCATCTTGAAATAAGTAATAAAGTAGTAATATATTATTATTAATGTATAAACTGATGCTTGATGCTTGGAGCATCAACCTGGAAACACCATCTTAAGTTGGTTGTATGCAAATCCAGTATAAAAAATGAGATGAATAAATCAGGTGTTCTGGAATAGAATATATAATCTGATTTGCTATTTAAGATAAATTTATGGAGTAAAATAATTTACAATACAATACAATAGTAGAGTTGGAAGGGACCTTGTAGGTCTTCTAGTCCAATCCCCTGCCTAGGCAGGAAACCCTATACTGTTTCAGACAGATGGCTATCCAACATCTTCTTAAAGACTTCCAGTGTTGGGGCATTCACAACTTCTGGAGGCTAGCTTTTCCACTGATTAATTGTAATCACTTTGACAATTAGTAATGAATATTAAGATCTAGTATCCAAAAAGACTCGAGAAGAAGAATTTTTGGCAAAAATGAGACTTCCTAGTATAATGTTTATGGATTTTTCCTTTGACATAAAGTACATTTCCATTGCAGTTTGCTTTTTAATCTTCTCGCTGGACTATTTTATTTTTAATTTTGGGACTTACTATCATGTTCATAAATATTTAAATAAAATAACACTATTCATACTACATACAACTTGAACAAAATTGAAATTATAAATGATTAATCACATTGAAAACTGTCACTTCCACACAGATCTGTTTTGCTAGATATGTAGATATAGAGAACTTTAAAATCAATTGTTTGAAAAAAAGAAAATTGCCAGAAATAATTAGAAAATCTAATGTCAATTATAATTTTTAAATAAGATAATTAAATAATTTTGAATATTTAACTCTTTCTATGCACGTTGACTATTTATAAATTGTTTACATGCTTACTTGGATTTTTAATAACTAGAAACTTATTGGGTTCCATTTCTTTTAGTCTAGGCTGAAACAGCTACTTTTTATTTATTTATTTATTTATTATTCACACTTATAGACCGCCCCCTCTCCCGGAGAGGACTCGGGGCGGTGTACAGTCACTAAAATACGTTGTAAAATATATACATAAACAATTAAATTAATACTGGTGAAGGAGGTTGTGAGACTGTAATAGAATAATAAATATAATACGTTAAAAGCCTATAAAACCCCAAACCCAATTAAAATAAATAAATCCCGGGAGGTAAAACTAAGAAAGTGCCAGGCCAGCTGATTGAAATAGGTGAGTCTTTAACTTTTGCCGGAAGGAACGGAGGTCGGTGGTAGTTCGAATGTCTGGGGGGAGGTCATTCCAGAGGGTTAAATATTCAAAATTATTTAATTATCTTATTTAAAAATTATAATCTATTTTAAGAAATAGATTATATTAAAACTTTTAACAAATGTTTAATTTTAAAACATATCTAAAAAAATATATGTCTAGAAAAATAGATTTTTTTTTTTTCATTTTACTTTTGGTGGAATAACATTGAACTGAGATATTTCCTAGCTGACAGGTCCTGGTGAATTCCATTTTAGCTCTGTATTACTGAATTGGGTAGCAGAGGCCATGCGCCCTGTAGCCTCTTTATTGTTGTATGGTTCCGCTGATTTGAGCCTTATGCGAGAATTTCTATGACGTATGACTATCAAAAAGCCAAGGCCTCACTAATCGTTTGGCAGTTGATAATGGCTTTCTGCCAATCCTATAGTCTCCTCCTTGTTATTGGTTAGACTTAAGTCCCTTAAGATTAATAGCATGTGACATTTGGATTTTATTTTAACTTCAGAGAAAAAAAGGAACATATACAACAAGATCACAGTGGAGAAATCCTTTAAATATGTACTCTATTTCAGCTATCCGAATGCTTCAGGCTTTTATCTGAAGCACATCTATCCTGAGAAAATCCTATTAGGACTTGAGGCTTATAGTATTTCACTATGAAGTGTAAGTTAAATGTTAATTCAAAATAAAAATGTTACTATTTCATATAAATGCAATTCAGATATTACAAAGAACATAGTCCTTTCATCAAGTTTATTTTTTTACAGACAGCAGTAAAATAATAGAGGTTTCATTTCCTAGTTCTTAATCAAAGCCACTGAAAATACAATATTTGCAATATTCTAATATAGCAATTTTGTAAGAATTTCCTGTGATTTGTTGCAAACGTCTAGCAGTATTCTTCTGATATTCTCCTGCCAAACATCTGTTTAGACCAATTAAGCCACTGAGACTACTTTACTTCTAATTCAATGATTTCAATTTAAAATGAGATTGTCAAGTTACTTTAACGCAAAGTTAAATAGGTATTATAGATTAAATTATTTATTAGACACTAAAAAAACTACACCAGTATCTAACAACAAACATAATCTAATTTTGTATTTTTTGATGTTATTTTGTCATATTATACATTCATAAAAATATTAGGAGGAATAGGACTATCTCTAACTATAAGCAAAGCATTGCATCCATTGTAATGAGTAACTTTAAGCTTTTCAAACAGTTGAAAAATAATTAATGTTCTCTGATATTATGGTATAATTCACTTTTAAAAGTGTATCAGAAAAGTGAAGCAATAATAAATGTCATTAGTTTCTCAGCCCCACTCACTTTACAGGATTGTTGTGGAGAAAATAGGATGACAAAGATAAGTTGAATATGTTCACCAACTTGAGTTATTTGTAAAAATGATAAAGGTGAGATATAAATAAATATATTCTATGCTATAAACTAATTGCTACTCGAACCAGATGCCACTGGTTAAGTAGGGATGTGGATTAAAAGCTAGTAGAAAATTCACTTAATTTGAAAGAGAGCAAAAAGTTCAGTAATAACAATGCTCTATATTTTTATACTCTGAGTTTTTCCACTTTCTGTCTTAGTATATAGCCGTAGAAAATTAGTTAAGCACTGATGCAAGAAACTGACTCCAGAATATAAAATGATCATCCTGTGACTCCCAAATTCATGATAAATCTTCCTTTGTGTGTCTGTTGATTCTATCCTCTTCTCTGAAACATAGGAAATATTAATATACTTCGTAGTCTCTAATTGCTGGTCTTTATATTGCTACACTTCAGAAAACTTATTACATTCAAATTTCAATACTCTCACTCACGCAGGAATGGTGGTGGGAGAGGAAACTTGTATATGAATAAAGTACTCAAGCAAGAATGAACAGCACTACAGAAATAACTGCAGCTACACAACAAACCAGGTTAATGGCAACCCATTGGAATTTCTGTTCTAATATTCACTTCTGAACAGCACTACAGAAATAACTGCAGCTACACAACAAACCAGGTTAATGGCAACCCATTGGAATTTCTGTTCTAATATTCATTTCTGAATTTTGTAACATGCTTTTTTGAAAGAAAAAATAAAATCTATTCATAGTTCTGATTTTGACTAAATGAGCAAAGTTATCTGTATCTCCATTCAGAAGGACTACTAACAATTATTATGTTATCATGCCTTGTGTATAGTATGAGGAAAGTATCCCTGAATGCTTTTTTCCCATTTTAAGCCATTTATCTATCTTTTTTACAATTTTTATTGTAGCTTCATTTACCAAGAAAAATGCTTTCATGTATCTTTACTATGATTTGAATATTTTAATACAAAAATATATTTACATCCATTCCTATGCAGCATTAAAAAGAAAACTGTGCTAAAAGGAAGTAGTTGTAATTCAAAATGTATTTGGAAGTACACACACCAGAGGTTGGTTCCTACCGGTTCGGTAGAACTGGTTCGTCAAATTTACCGAACCGGTTAGAAGGGCGGGAGGAGGCTGCCACGGCCCTGCACTATAAGCGAGTCCGGTGACCTTTTGCGGCCTTGCAAGGATCCTGGGCTTGCTTATAGTGCAGGGCTGCAGGGCCACCAGAAAGCACGGGGCTGGGGATGGCAGCGGGAGCTTACGTGGTGCGGCTGGCGTCTTTGACAGGTTCAGGGACCTCGCAAGGCCTTTGCAAGTTTTCCGGACTTACCTAAGATGCCTGGCCGCCAGAAAGCACGGGTGTAGGGGTGGGGATGGTGGCGGGATCTTACACGGCATGGCTGGCGTCTTTGACAATTTCAGGGACTTCGCAAGGCCTTTGCAAGTTTCCTGGACTTGCCTAAGATGCTTGGCTGCCAGAAAGCACAGGCGCGGGGGTGAAGATGGCGGCCGGAGCTTACGCAGCGTGGCCGGTCTCCTAGGACCTCCTAGGCACCAGCTGCACCATGCAAACTACTGTCCGTCTCCCCGTGCTCAGAAAAGTGCTTTGGTGGCAGCAGGCGTCCTAAAATCTGCCTGCTAGCAAAGGACTTACCCGGGCTTCCTTTTCTGAGCAGGGGGAGACGGGTGGTATTTGGTAATGAGGTTGTAATGAGGGGTCCTGGGTGCTCTCTGAGCTTGGTGTAGACTTTTCATTACCAAACTAAGTAACATCATCAGTGCTAAAAGGGAATGGGGTTGGGGGGAAGGAGGAGAAAGATACGACAAAAAGGAGAAAAAGGAGAAAGAGGAGGTGAAGGATAGTGGGATCCTTGCTGTTTTCTGGGCTTGGTGGTTTTCTTACAGACTTTTCATTACCAAACTAGGTAACATCATCAGTGCTGAAAGGGAGTGGGGTTGGGGGGGGAGGAGGAGGAGAAGAAGTAGAAGGACAAAAAGGAAAAAGATGAGGGAGAGGACTGTGGGGTCCTTTGGTGTTCTCTGAACTTGGTGGTTTTATTGCAGGCATCTCATTACCGAACCAGGTGTCATCATTAGTGCTAGAAAAAATGGGGTATACAGAGAGGAGGAGGAGGAGGAGGAGGAGGAGGAGGAGGAGGAGGAGGGCGGCAACAACTGTGTGGTCCTTGGTGCTCTCTAAGCTTGCTTGTTTTCTTGCAGATGTTTCATTACCCAAACCAGGTATTATCATCATCATCAGTGCTAGAAAGAGTGGAATAGGAGATGACAGTGGGGTCCTTGGTGTTCCCTGAGCTTCATGGTTCTTGCAGACATTTCATGACCCAGCTAGGTATCTCACACCAATGACAATAAAACATCTGTAAGCAAACCATCGAGACCACAGGGCATTTATTTCTTCATTTATTAAATTTACATGCCTCCTGCCTCGTGGTCATCACGAACTCCTCATCAGGACCTTCCACAATGACCGGCCTCAGAATTACATCTCAAATTTTATTTATTGTGTATAGAATATTTTTAATAGTTTTATTTTAATTTATTTTAATTTCTTTCATACTTTTAGATTTCTAATTGCTGTTTCTGTTACTTAGCAATTGATAAAACAAATCCCACGTGAAAAAGTATTCGAAGCCTTCTTGATTTTAATTGTCAATTTATTCATTCCTGCACATTCTAATATTTATTCATTTTCATATCTTTGTTTTTTCCACTGTTGTGCAAACATAATTCCAGCAGCTGTTAACATGTGTAAAATTAAATATGTATTGTATTCCCTTTGAAATACAAGTTGTAATTAGTAAGCTACTTACAGAGTAGTACACAGAAGGTAAGTAGCTCTTTTATTGTTTTGTGTACTTATTTTAATCTTATTTAAGTAGTAAGTGCACAAAATAATAAATTTCCTTTTTTATATCTTTTTGTAGATCATCCATTGGAGCAAAGAATTCAGTGACATCATCTTGGCCACTCCCATCCGGTCACATGACTGCCAAGGCACTCCCACCCAGTCACATGGCTGGCAAGCCACTCCTACTCGGTCACATGGCTGGCAAGCCACTCCCACTCAGTCACATGACTGGCAAGCTATTCCCATTCAGTCACATTGCCGGCAAGCCACTCCCACAAAGCAGGCCACACCTCCAGAAGAGGTTCCAAATTTTTTTGAAACCCACCACTCACTCTCTCTCTCTCTCTCTCTCTCTCTCTCTCTCTCTCTCTCTCTCTCTCTCTCTCTCTCTCTCTCTCTCTCTCTCTCTCACACACACACACACACAAATACATATGGAGACACAGAGAGGGAGAGAGAGGGGGAAGAGAGACACTTCATATATTTCACTGAATTTTGTGAAATATACTAGATGCTAAAAGTATCTCATTGATTGTTTTTATTTTTCTATGAAGTTTATTCATAGTTTATTGGCAGACCAAGGGTCAAATGACAAACTATCTTCATGCTATTTAAAGATTGAAATAGAATTGGGTTCAAAAATCAGTAAATATAATATTGATTCAGGTTTACTCTACATCTGATAATTATGCAGATTCAATTGCATAAATTCATACAGAGTACATGGCAATAGTCAAGCTGTAAGGTAATAATGGCATGAGAGACTCTTTGAAGTGCCTTCAGATTCAGGAAAGATGCATTAGATGGACACGTGCATAGAACCTAATAAAATTTTCATCTGCTCTTTGACCGTTTCAGCTTTTGTTTTCAAACCTGTGAATTCCAGGCTGAAAGACATAAATTTAACACTAATCATTAAAAAGAATTAATTTTGCCCTGGTTTCCAGGTTGCATGCAATAATAATTTGGATTAGGGTAAAGGAGGAATAAAAATAATAATTTGGATTAATGTAAAATAGATATGAAATATGTTATAGGTTTATTCAACAGCAACAATTGGTCATTGAAGAATGACCTAGTGCTTGTTTCACTGTCAGACATACTGAGATATCAAGTATGTACGAAGTAATAGCACAGAAATCATG
Source organism: Natrix helvetica (assembly GCF_964273705.1). Lineage (NCBI taxonomy): Eukaryota > Metazoa > Chordata > Lepidosauria > Squamata > Natricidae > Natrix > Natrix helvetica. Next base: position 48,916,483 of record NC_138558.1, on the reverse strand, counting down.
AAAACTGACTGTAAAGACTATGTAACCTGGAAGGCAATGATACTTGAAATATTTGAGATAGTTAAATATATATTTAACTTACATTATTCTGTTTATTTATTCTGCAAAGTATGACATTCATAGGAGTGTTCTCCTTTACCAATGTGTGAATACAGCTAAAGATATTTTACTTGGTAGGCACTATAATGAAATCTGTATTAATGAAATGCCAATCCTTGGTGCTGACATGTTATTATGCTTGATTCCTGATCAAGTTCAATCCTGTAAAGCCCAGGAAATAGTGCTGTTTTCCTTCTATACTATCTGTTTCTTCATACTAAAGAAGTAGTCATTTATTAAGTGAGCCTACACATGCTGAGACATATTGGAGTTCCGTTCTATTATTACCCAAACAACTTCTCATTTCATGAGGAATTTGGATAGGAGTAAGCCAAGAATCTGCTAAAATGTTTTGAGTGTTGTAACCCTTTTTTATGTGATGGATAGAAAAGGGTTGTCCAACAAACTGAAGCCCACATATCTGAAGGAAACAGTTTGAATAAATAATCTTTGATGTATGATGAATAGTCAGCAGTTACATCATGGAATTATGCCACCTTTATAGGACAAGAGGGAAAGAGAGATGAGAATTGTTGGTCCAATTCTGGATGAGTAGTGATGTATCAGAAAGGCAAAACTTACTCTTCCTGAAGAGACTTTGAACCTGAAATAATTTCACATTCAGAAAAACCTAGGAATGTTAGTAGTGTCCCATATACATATATAATCAGGAAATAATAAACATAATTGTAATAGTCACAAACATAAACATAACCTGGATAGGGCTTACTGGGAAAATTGACTTATCCAGAAGTAAATGTAATCCTTCGTTGCTGAGTGACATAATTGGATCACTCATAATATTCATAATAGCTGAAGCTTATGTGGATGTTTATTAACTTATGATACTACTTATTCACACAATACTACTTCTGAATGAATATTTCTTATAGCTGCTATAAAATTTCCAGACCCTTGCAACTCTTTAAGTGCTTCTTTTTCTTGTTTCTCTCCTATCAGTTCTGGTAACTTATGATCCAATACTACTACTTCTTGTAGACTTTTGGAAAACCTCTGATGATGGTTTTGCTGAATACGGTTCTCTAAGCGAGTAACCTTAGATTTAGACATGTGGACTATTTTTGAATTCTCTGGATTATATTTAAATAGCTGTCTCCAATCATAGATGATACAGGTGAACACTTACCAGAATTTAGATTACAGAGACCAGTTCTTGACTGGAAATACTGCAGTACATTGATTTAGTATCTGTTCAGCTTGCTTTAAATCTGGTTTAAACATAAAAAAGTAAGTAAGATACTGGAAATTGCTATCCATAATTGTTAGATTCGGGCAACGAGAGAACAGACTGCGGACACGTAGTGACTTATCAGCTCTTTATTAGTAGTAGTAGTGATCCAGCTTGTTCTGTGGCCGGAGGTTTCCCCTTTTATAGGGATCGGGTACGCCTCTTGACCAATCAGAATGATACCTGTTTCCCGCCGTAGCGGCGGACCAGAGAGGAGACTTGCTGCGATATATGCTAATATCTAACACCCCTCCCCTCTTAGACGGAGCATTCCAGTTAGTTACATAGTCCTTAAGATACGTGGGTGTTTGCCTTACACGGGTGGATCGTCGCAGTTCTGGTTGATCTGGAGTGGTTTCAGGATCGGTTGCTTTTTCAGCTTCGCGTTCGGGGGTCTGCAGGCTTTCGTTGCTTTGGCGTTGTTCGGTTTCTCTTTCGACCTCTTGTTCTACCCTAGGCTCGTAGGTGTCATGGTTCTCCGTGTTGGGGCTCTCGAGTGGCTGACTTTGTGCTGGCAGATAGTTTTCCTCGTCAGCCCGCAGGTCTGAGTGTGCCAGGCGACCTCGTAGTTGATCGATGTGCCTTTTCCAATTTCGTCCATCTTCAAGCTCTAGCAGATATGATCATGGACCCGTGATGCCAATGACCCTTGCCGGCATCCACAATGTTCCCCCTGCATAGTTGTGGGCGTATACTGAATCCCCTATGCTAAAACTCCGAATTTTGCTTGTAGAGTCTGGGGGCGCTGTGGCAGAGTAATTTGTGTGAAGACGGTCCAGGTGAGACCGTAGACGGCAGCCCATGAGTAGTTCAGCGGGGCTCCTACCCGTAGTTGCGCTGGGGGTAATATGCTGAATTAGGAGGTAATGGTCAATTCGTGTTTGCCAATCACCTGGACCCATCCTAGCGAGGGCCTCTTTTGTGGATCGCACCATTCTCTCCGCCTGTCTGTTTGATGCCGGATGGAATGGCGCGACGAGGGCATGCCGAATTCCCTGACCTGCTAAGTACGTTTCAAATTGCATGGCCGTGAACTGGGGCCCATTATCGGAGACCAGGAGGTCGGGCAGGCCATGAGTGGCGAAAAGTCGCCGTAGAACCTTAATGACTGCCTCTGCCGTGGTTGAAGTCATTAGGACTACTTCTAGCCATTTGGAGTATGCATCCACAACTATAAGGAAAGTCTGACCTTAGACTGGCCCTGCGAAATCGATGTGTATTCACGACCAGGGTGCTTTAGGCTTCTCCCATTCTGTGGCGGGCGCTTCTGGGGGTGCTGGTCTCGATTCCTGGCATGGATCGCAAGTGGCCACCCATTCCTCTATTTCTTTGTCCATTTTGGGCCACCAAACATAACTTCTTGCTAATGCCTTCATTCTAACGATCCCCGGATGCCCCATATGTAACGCTTCTAATACATTTCTACGTAACGCATAAGGAATAACAACTCGATCCCCCCACAATAAACAACCTTGCAACACTGAAAGCTCATCTTGTTTTCCCCAAAATAGCTTGAATTCCGGGCCCACGTTTCCTTTTGGCCACCCCCTCCAAACCCATGTTTGAACTTGCTTTATTATGTTGTCCCTAGCAGAGAATCTGGCAACGTCGCAAGAAGAAACTGGTCCTGAGTCCAAACAGTCAATTAACAACACCGGTACCTCGGGAGTGGGGTCTGGCAAGAGATCCGGAAGTGGGCAACGGCTGAGTGCGTCTGCATGTCCTAGAGTGGAGCCCGGTCGATGGATTAACTTGTATGAGTACGCGGCCAGGAAAACAGTCCACCTGGTCATGCGAGGAGAAAGGGAGACTGGTGTGGGGCGGTTTCCCGCCAAAAGTCCCAACAGCGGTTTATGATCTGTAATCAGTTCAAAATCGCGGCCGTAGAGGTATTCGTGGAAACGTTTTACTCCAGCTACAGCAGCTAACGCTTCCCTGTCCATCTGGCTGTAATTCCTCTCGGCCGATGAAAGAGTCCTGGAGTAGAAAGCGATGGGTGCTTCGTTCCTGTTTGGCATCCTGTGGCTAAGGACTGCGCAGACTCCGAATGGGGATGCGTCGCAGGTCAATACCAGCGGTAGCGTCTGGCTGTATTGCACTAGCAGCGAATCGGTGGTGAGCAGGCGCTTTACTGCGGCAAAAGCTGCTGCTTCAGATCGTCCCCATCTCCATGTTGCGTTCCTCTGGAGTAGTCGATGTAATGGCTCAGCAACGGTCGCCTTCTGTCTCAGAAAAACGCTGTAGAAGTTACGTAGTCCGAGGAAGGCCTGCAACTCGGTCTGATTTCGTGGTGTGGGGGCATCCTGGATCGCCTTAATTTTCTTTGAAGTGGGGTGTATTCCCTGACCATCGATTCTATATCCCAGGAATTCTACGCTAGGCACGTTAATTTGGCATTTCTCCTTTTTGAGGCGGAGGCCCTTTTCTCTGATTCTGGCCAAAACAGTTCTGACTCTTTTTAATAGTTGCTCCTCGTTTGCAGCGGACACCAAGATGTCGTCGAAATAGGGGACAACTCCCGGTATCCCTTGCAAAAGCCGTTCCATGACGCTCTGGAACAGACCTGGAGCAATACTCACACCGAATTGTAGCCGGTTGCATTTGAATGCTCCTCTGTGCGTCACTATAGTTTGGGCCTCTGCTGTGGCGCTATCCATGGGCAACTGCTGGTAAGCTTGTGCCATGTCTAACTTAGCAAATATCTTTCCTGGCCCCAACGAGTGCAATAAGTGTTGTACTACTGGCACAGGATATGCGCTTTGTTGTAGCGCGACATTAATTGTGCATTTATAGTCCGCGCAGATGCGGACTGACCCGTCTGGTTTAACTGGGGTCACAATGGGAGTTTCCCAGCGCACGTGATCCACCGGCTCAAGGATTCCTTGCTCTACTAACTTATCGATCTCTTTATCTATTTTTGGGCGGAGTGCAAAAGGCACTCGTCTCGGTTTAAGTCGGATTGGCGCCACTTTGGGGTCTAAATTGAATGAGATTGGTTTACCCACATACTTACCAAGACCGGGGCTGAACACATCCTCGAACTCCTTAAAAATCTGTTCAGCGCTGCTGTTCTCCACGGCGTTGATCCCGGTGACTTCTAAACCCAAGGCTTCAAACCAATCTAGTCCTAGAAGTTTCTGTAACGGAGCGCTGGCGATGGTCACGGGCAGCTGGGCTACGATGTCCTTGAAGCGAATTTGGAACGTGCCTTGGCCCACGATGGGGACTTGGTTCCCCTGGTAGTCTCGTAGCAGGATGTCTGGTGCGCGTAGTTGGCTCTTTTTGAGGCTAGGGATAGCCTTTTTCATGGAAGCCCATGAAATGATCGTCAAGGACGATCCTGTGTCAACTTCCAGCTCGCAAGGAGAGCCCTCCAAGAGGACAGTGACTTTCAGCTTTTTAGGCCGCTTGGTGCGGACCTGACTTACTGTGGTGAGATACGTTCGCAATTCCTCTCTCTGGGTCAACTCTATCTCAGCATCTGTATCCTGAAAATACTCTCGTTGAGTGTCTTGGTAGAACGCTCTCTCAGCTCTTTGTGTATAATCTCTCTGGGAATACACCCTTTCAGCTCTTTGGGAATTGTCTCTCTGGGTAAACACTTGTGGATTTCTCTCTGGGCGCCCTTTTTGATTTCGCCAGGCCCCTGGGTTGGGCTTCTGTTGGTGGTATGTAGGCGGCTGCCGTGAGGCAGGGACTTCGCTCCGGCACACTCGTGCGATGTGCCCAAGTTTATTGCAGTGTGAACAAACAACGTTCCTGAACCGACAGGTAGACCGGGGGTGATTCCCTCCGCAACTTGCGCAGGGCGGCAAACGGAATCCAGGTCTCCCCCCAGGCCTCATGTGACTGCTCCGCATCAGGTGACTGTCCTCGAACTCGGGATCCTCGTAGTCGGGGTTGGTGTCCTCGTAGTGGACTCTGGTGTGTCTGGGTGCTGGCTGGCTTACGTTGAATCCGCGTTGTATGGTTTCTGATGATTTCTTCGCTGACTCGGATGCCCTTGCTTCGTTTAGCGCTATTTGTAGGGTTAAATTTGGGTTTGCCAACAGTCTTTTTTGTAGCGAAATGTCCCTTAACCCACAAACAAATCTTGCCAGGATATGCTCGTCCAGATCCCTGAACTCGCAGTGAGTTGCTGCTTTACGTAGGGCTGCAATATATTGGTTGATTGATTCTCCCGCCTTCTGGTTCTGTGTGTTGAATTCCTGGCGGCAAACGTGGCGGGAAGGTTTTGGCGCGTAATGAGTCTGTAGAGTTTGTTGCAGCGCCGTCCATGATACCGCTTGTATCGGAGTAGGCGCAGAGAGGTCTCTGGCCATGTTGAAAACTTCTCGCCCACAGTAGCCAAGGAAGATGTTTTTCTTTCGGGCATCGGTTATCCCCGTGTATTCGTTCGCTTCGAGAAAACACTCGAAACAAATCATGAAAGCCTCCCATTCGTCGTTTGTCGGGACGAATGGAGCGGGGGGAGTGTGCATCGCCATCTTCTCTTCATTTGAATTTGCTGCGCTGCGGTGTCCTGAGATGACTGCCGGAATTTCTGCCGAATTCCTGGGCTGGATCGAATCCTGAGATTCTGAAGTAGCTTTCTTCGTCCTATCTGTCTCTCGATCCCACCTTCGTCGCCAATGTTAGATTCGGGCAACGAGAGAACAGACTGCGGACACGTAGTGACTTATCAGCTCTTTATTAGTAGTAGTAGTGATCCAGCTTGTTCTGTGGCCGGAGGTTTCCCCTTTTATAGGGATCGGGTACGCCTCTCGACCAATCAGAACGATACCTGTTTCCCGCCGTAGCGGCGGACCAGAGAGGAGACTTGCTGCGATATATGATAATATCTAACAATAATTATCATTGGTAGGGTTTCTTATACTTTGAAAATAATGTTGAAGAATTGCTTCAAATCATATTAAAACAATATTTTTTTCAGGTTTTTGAGGCTGAAAACAGAAGCTCTTCTCTTAATAAAGAGCAGAGGTGTTATGTTTGTGCATGATTTGAACAAATTCTTGGTCAAGATCTTGTTGAGATTCTGAGGCACCTTTGCATAATTAGCAAAGCATACACAATGTTTCTGAATACAGTGTCCAGTGCTAACCTTTGGTAGCTAACCTCAAGAACTAAGTAGGTCACAATGTTATACACTATTTAATATTTTTATTTACTATTGGAATTAATTCTAATGTGTATTTATTTGTTAATGAATACATACAGTACATTTTTTTCATTTGATAAATACAAATGTATCAAAATTGTTATTTTGTTTTTGTATTTGGGACTTAATTTCTTTTCTTTTGTTAATACATAAATATTTAGTCTAAGGAAGACTGTGGTTAGGTGAGGGTACCACACAAATCAGGTCAACTTCTCACCCATTTTTATTCATTGTTATTGCTACATGTTCAGGTGTGAAATCTAATCTCTAGTAATGAGTATGAGCTACACACTAGAAAGAACAAGATGAAGAAACTGCAATCTATCTTTCTTTCTTTCTTGTCTGCTCCTAAGTGAGTTCTGAAAAAGAAACTGAATTAGAGGTCAAAGAAGATGGCTCATCTTAGGAAAGATTGCTCATTGAAGATATTTTAGCCAACCACCCGCCAAGATTTACCTAATTGTGCCTGAAAAACCTACAGCACTCCTTCAAAAACATAACAGAAAAATGTTTTTTAAAAATCAGGTTTAAGCAAATAATACATTAGTAGTATCTAAATAATTACTAATGTATGGTTTAATATTTTAACTGATAAATTAAGTCTTTTGTAGTGTTGCTAATGCTATATTAGATAGGGATCTAATGTTTACAGAAAACTGCTGGTTTCCTATTCTCAGGAATAGGAATTAACCTTCCTTTCAATGTAACTTAGATATATTAATACTAAGTTAAATAGTAACTCTTGGAACCATCAAGCAGAATCTAACATTTGGCCACCATACATTGAACTGTCCTTAGATTTAATACTTATCCTAATAAAAAATGTCAAAAGAGTCATTAGCATAATCTTAAACTATGTATCTGCATAGTAATATGTTCCATATAATGTCTAAAACCATTGTGAAGGAAGGAATTGACTGATACATCAGGTTTTGGTTTTATATTCAAAGGAATTCACTATGCATGCTTTACTGTGATCTAATGAAAAATGACAAATCCAGAATGTAATAAAAAGCTGATAGGAATTTATGCAATTGAATCTGCATAATTATCAGATGTAGAGTAAACCTGAATCAATATTATATTTACTGACTTTTGAACCCAATTCTATTTCAATCTTTAAAAAGCATGAAGATAGTTTGTCCTTTGATCCTTGGTCTGCCAATAAACTATGAATAAACTTCATAGAAAAATAAAAACAATTGATGAGATACTTTTAGCATCTAGTATATTTCACAAAATTCAGAAGTCTCTCTCTCCCCCCCTCTCTCCCTCTCTCTCTACGTCTCTCCCTCTCTCTGTGTCTCCATATGAATTTACATATATGCACACACATGTGTGTGTGTGTGTGTATTTACAAACAGCTTAAAAACTAACACAAAATAATAAAGTGTAAAAGCTGAAAAAAGGAAGAATAAAAAAGAAAGAATAAAAACAAATAGAAATGTCCAGTTTCCTTTGCAGCAAATATCAGAAGATATTTTCACAAGTACACTTGAGAACTATTTGGAGGTACATAACATGAAACAGCTCTATAAATCACAATTATTTCAGGAAAAGCTGGAGTTAATAGATTCTAGGCTTTGGTGGCTTTGCCTTTAAATTAAAATAATGTATTAAAATAAATTAATTAAATGTAATTAAACTAAAATATTTATACACAGTAAAAAAACTAGACTTCAAAATGAAGCATAACTAAAGTTTTTTAAAGTTTATGTACCCCAGAACATTATGTGATATCTTAGAATGATTTTTTTGTGACCAGTTATGGAATAATTAAAAATATTTGATGATATATTTTATATACTGATATTTTTGAAGGCATCAGAAAATATGACAGTGGCAAATATGCCAAGATCATGGTGACTAACAGGTATGTTCAACATAACATACACTATTTCATTTCAACAGTTATTAACAATTTTTGTCTTTGTTTCTTTGTTTGTTTAAGTTAAAATACTTTTTACACATAATTACTTTCATTATTGGCAAGCTGTGAAAACCTTTGCAAAACAAAATGCCAAGTGATTTATTTACAAATGAGAATCATATACAAAATTATGCCAATATGCCAACTGATATTGCTGTTGCAATGACATAAATATATGCAACAGCAATATCAGTTAAAAGTATACATATTAGCTCAATTTCAAAGTATTTTATTCCTAAACTTGTTTATAAACTACGTGTTTCAGTTTTAATTACCAATATCACCAAGCACTTAGGTGCAGTGACTGATGGGCCATTAATGGAGGACTGAAAATAAAATTAGTCACATTATCCATTCATATTGAATCATTTATTCTGGGGTTGTCACATTTGTCAACAAGCTTGCTTTCAAGAAATTTTGTTACATTTCACATTATTGACCTGAATTTATTCTTTAATGGGATTTCAGTGTACAAATGGGATTTTTCTTTGAAGATCAGCTTCTTTTAAGAGGTAGAATTTGTACAAGAGGCAGCATCTTTTTTAATGTTTTCCAGCAGTTGTTTCAGTTATATATTCTATAATAAGCTAATCACTTCAAATCAATTTTACAATACTATATCATTTAGACAAAAAAAAGTCATGGTATTTAAACTACATTTTATTCTATGAAAAATCTGTGGAGTATTGTTGCAAAGTACTGGATGGAGCCTTTCTGTATTTTAATCCTTAGTAATCAGTCCTTAATAAGCAAACAGCTTTTGGTAAGAATTTTGCAATATGGGTATTTTTAGATAACTCTTATACTTACATAATTAATGCTCCATTTTCACAGGTCCAGAATAAGTTTCAGTCCTTTCTAAGGACTATATACAGATGTCAATGAAATTAGTGGAAAAAATGAACTCTACATACTGCATAAAGTTCTTTCAAATCTTTCAAAAGATTTATAAATCTTTCAAAGATTTATAAATTTACAGATTTACTCTATTAGTATTGTAAGGAACTAGGGTCAGCCCAAACTATTTTTTTATTTCTTATCTTAATTACTATTTGAATTTGACTTGAATATAAAAATATCATTTGTCTTTCCTTGGTTTACATTTATAAATGTTCTTTGATCAAGGAACTAAATTGTCTTCTAAATTATACACCAAACCATTTGCTTTCAGAATAACAAGAATGGGAGTTCCAAATTAAGAATTTTTAGCTTAAGTTTTGGCTTACTATCAGCAAGAAAGAGTTGACATGTCAATAAGATGGAAATGGATGACAGCTAATAAGGATTCTGCAAATACAGATTCCCCCTATACTTTCAGGAAGCAACCTTGTATATGTCCAAGCCATACCCAAAAAACTTGATGGAATGTGAATTCTTCACTTCTCAAAAAACATTTTTGGTGTCACACTGTCAACCTAAAAGATACAAGATATAAGTGTATGTAGAACTAAATACCATTTTACATTATAGGCCTTTCTTTTGAGTAAAATATACGATTACTTTGAATTTCAAAAGTAGAAAGTACAGAAGGTCGTTATCATTTTATTGAAAAATAATAAAATGTGCTTGAAATTTCAAAGAATACTAAATCTATAGTGAGGCCCATAGCCCATTTCCCTAAGTGTAAAAGTGAGAGCTATAGTCCTTTTCAACGGTAATGCAGAAGCCTTTCCTTGTATTTAATTTCTAGATGACAGCCAGCTAGTTTTGAATGTAATTTTCTACTGTGCCCCTATTATTGCTCAAATAATTGTTGCTTCTTTTAAATTATGTTCCCCAGTATAATACACCACACTTTTTTTTCCACTTTATTTTTTGTGTGTTTTCCAAAGAAATGCTACATGTGATCCGAGAATGGGGTGGACTACTGCTTGATTACTTAAAAACATTTGGGCCCCTGCCAAAATTAATCAGCATATCATTTCCCTCAGAAACTGCTAAGTTAAACATGACATTTATTTCTTCCCAACTGCATCCTGAAAGAGGTAACAGCTTCTGTGAGGATTGCTTATAATGAAATGTTGGGGAACAATTATGACTGAGATGCCCAAAGCTGTCAAGACAGACAGTCATGAATGATATTCAAAAAGAGTTTGAAGTGGTCAAACTTTATGTACAGACAAAAGGCGAGCATTTCTTGTTTCTGGGTCACAGGCTAGCAGGACCTTTAACCTACATGCCATAGATCTCCTACTCAAGCAAATTACTTACACCGGGCTGCTTCATAAACAATAGCACCTTTTAAGTGCCCCACCAGCATTACAAATAAGGCACAGTCTAGCTTGTACAGGGTTTCATTAGAATTGAAATGAAGCTTCTAAGAAGACAAATTAAATCTTTTAAATAATGCCTGAGTAGTGGAGTAGTAGAGCTAATATCCTTAATTAGAGATAGGCACAAGAATTTGAAGAATATTTTTCTTACTATATGAACAAATGTGTAATTGAAAACAGCATGAAAGAAACAGAGGGAGACTACAAGATCCCCCAGCATATCCATTGTACAAAACCACAGTATATTTGTTGAAAACAATAAAAACCCTTTTCTACGATGACACAGGACTACCATATGTGGGCTGAAAAATTCCTGATAACTATCAGACAGCAGCAAAGAATTACAGCGGTTTCTATCTCTCTCTACCATCTCTGGAGTTCTGCAGCTGGAGCCCTATTACTATGGCAAGAAGTTTTACCCATTATCCCCTTATATCCTGATTTTATTTTATTTTTTGCAAAACATTCTAGTTTAGACACTTAAGAGAGAAGCAGATATTTTTCTGAATGTCTGAGCTGTAGTAAAGTCTGATTTTTGTACAGCTGCATTTGCAACTGCTGTATAACACAAGGTGTACTTATCAAATCATTCCTTAACATAAAATCTTTCTTGGATTGGAAGTTGTAAACTCTTTTGTACAACAGTTTCTATTTTCCATATCCTAATTAGTGTTTGTATCCACATTTTAAGAGTTTCTGAAAAAAAAATGAGGTAAAATTTTGAAAATAAACACAATAGTAGCTTACTGTTTTACAAGAGTGTATATTTTTCATTTTTATTATTTCCCTGCTCAAATATTATACTTGAAAGATGTCTCACATTAAACTTAATATCAAGCATGTACCATTGTACCACTTATTCCTTTTTTTTAAAAAAAAGGCAAAGATGTAGTGCTAGAAATGTCACTCTCATTGTTTTACCTCTACTTTTTTCACATTTTTATCACCATCTTTCCTTTCAATGTAATCATCTGTTTTCCCCATCTGTTTTTTGCCATCTCCTTTAGCCATAAAACGTATCACCAAGCAGCAAAGTCATTGAGATCAGTGATTTATTATATGGAAGACCCCGGCTATTGGTAGTCATTAATGAGAAGTAAAGCAGACCAAGTGCTTTTAAAAACTATAATTACTTGGTAAATGGAAGAGTGACTACAGGAATACATTCTTGAGAAGTTTAAAGATGAAGACAGGAGGAAATAAACCAATTGTTATGGTGAAATAGCTCTACTTCTGACAATGCATTGCCCTTGTAAAGCCACTTTGTTCAATAGCTTGTTTGTCTATTTAAATCAACTAAAAAGCATAGCGTAATGAATTCCATTTTCTTACTGTTGTAAACAGGTGGGAACATTGACAACTCCTGACAATTAATGGAGGAAATTAAAATTTCTCCCGATTATTTTGAATATATACAGTATAAAACAAGGGACAACTTTAGAGTCTTATTCTTGTATTTCTACATCTAGAAAGTAATTAAGATATATAATTTTAAACATGTTTAAATGTTCTTCCTAGTCAAATAAACTGAATCTTGGAACACTGTCTATGAAAAGTTTTACCTAAATTGATTTTTAGCCAATCAGTAAAGATCACAGTATGACCAACCCCCCCACCTTATTAGTAGTAGCAAATTCCATGTATTTAAAAAATGAATATTTAAATATATATCATTCTTCAACTGAAATAATTGAAATCTAAAGCTAATTAATTATATATTTATTTTTTTAAGAATTAAAAATTATTTTATAAAACATACAAATTATAGAAGAAATACAAAATAAATTGCATAAAATTCACTTTCACTCATTTTGTATGTCCATTGCATTTTAAACAGTTCCCAGAAGTTTATTCAAACAAGACAACTTTTGGTTCAGCAACAAATAAATACCTATCAATTTTTATACTTCTAAGATATTATAGCACAGTTTCTTTTCTTTAAATATTTCAAAAGAATTTTTTATTCAATTTCATGAATTGAATTCTTTTTGTTTATGTTCTGGGCTATTTAGTATTGAATATATGGATTCCCAGTTACCCAATATTAATCAGGTGTTGTCGGTACAATGCCTTTTTACCTGTGTTATACATACTGTGTTTCCCTGAAAATAAGACAGGGTCTTATTTTCTTTTGACTCCCAAAATAAGCGAGCGTGGTCACATCATGGCTGCTGCTGTGTTGCAATATTTTTGGGAAGGCTTATTTTCAGGTGAGGGCTTATTTTAGCGCATGCACTCAAAAGTCCGATTGGGCTTATTATCCGGGGAGGTCTTATTTTGGGGAAATCAGGGTAATTACATCCTTGCAGCTATAAGCATGTATCTTGGGACCATCTTTCTTAATTGTCTATGAAACAACTTCATTTTTATTCTTAGATATACAGCCATGTAGGATTATTCCTAGGACATTTAGCCATACAGGTGAAAAAATATTACCAAATATTATTATGGAATGTTATAGAAGCATACATTGTAATGATGTAACTATTAGATTGTAAAGGCAATATAATTGCATTATTCATATTTTAGTGTCATTGAATATTAATTTAGATAGACAATATTATAGAATCATTGAATATAGGATTAGGGTTAGGGTTACATACATAGAAATGCACATATATTTAAAAATGGGGAGAATGGATATTGTGGGACAGTCTGGGCTAGCTAAATATAAACTCAATCAACCAAAGTGTAAATACTAATATAAAATAGGGTTGCTAGGAAAGAAGAGTTTTATATAATATGAACATGTATTAAAACTGTCTGTACTCAGTGTTACGATTCTCCACATCAGTGTCTTCCTCCTTCCCTCCCTCCCTCCTGTATTTCAAATTCATGTCTAAATGTAGTCAGTACAAATTTCTTAATTCTACTGCAGCATTCCAAGTATTACTTTTTAAATATTCTTATATCCTTTTATGATACGAGAACGCCAGAATGACATTTGCTGCATAGGAATAGCTCACCATGTGTTAGCACTGCTACACAGAACCATGGCTTTGTCATTGTGGAGTACTTAAGCTCAGGATCTGCTGTTATAGTTCTACGGAAGAATTATTGAGTCTGTCATTTGTACCTCTATATATGTCTGGTTCAACACAGCAACCAAACAGGACAGGTACAGACTTCAATGGATAGTTAGGACTGCAGAAAAACAATTGTAACCAACCTGCCTTCAATTGAGAACCTGTATACTGCACAAGGAGGAAAAAGGAATGAGAAAATATCTACAAACCCCCTCACATCCTGGACCTAAACTGCTTCAACTTCTACCCTCAGGATGCCCCTATAGGGAACTGCATGCCAAAACAACTAGGTACAAAGATAGTTTTCCACTCTTAAACACCTAATTACTACAGAATTTTAACACCTAAAGATATTTACCCACGTAAGAGGCCTGTATTGCTATTATCCTTCTCATCTTCTCATCTTTCCTACTATATTCTCCTATTAATATCTAATGTTTATCACTTATTGTTTGTATCTTATGATTTATGATTGTATCTTATAATTTATGATCTATGATTTATCAACTTCATTGTTTGTATGTCCTGGAGACAAATTCCTTGTATGTTCAAATCACATTTGGCCAATAAAGAATATTTTATTCTATTAATGCTGAAGTATGGTCTGTTAGCATTGTTATACCATTCTTATATCATTCAAAAGTGGTATTATTTATTGTATTGAATCTGAAATAGCAGAACGTAGCTTGCCTCTGCTTATTTCTTTCTTTCAAGGGAATAAATGATTTGTTTTGTTTCCATCTAGAAAAAAACTGAAGTTTTCTTTCTATGGCACGTATAAGACTATGAAAAATATTTTTATTTATTAAATTTGTTTGCTTTCCAACTTGCTGCAAATTATTTTTTTCTGCTCTCTTTCAGTGGATATTTGCAATGGCATCAGTAGAAATCCCTTTCCTGTAATCTCACAAATCTGTTGCTTATTATAAAAACACTAGTGAATTTATACAAGAATTTAACTGAACCTTTGACATTTGACATCTTGATTGCCTGGTATTTCAGATGACCTATAATTTGTTGTTTATTTCTGTTTTAAAGCATTCTAAGATGGTGACAGCCTTGGGATTTTGCATTTATGACCCATATCTAACCAAAAGTGAAAGCATTTGCTTAGAGGTATCCATAATATGTTAGCTTCAAAAATTACTTCTCAAATTTAAATATGTGCAGCTGGACAGTTACCAAACTATATTTCATTATATATAACATAGGAACAGACTTTTATCTGAATTGCAGTCTTTACCATGTTAGTCAAGCTAATGTGAAATAATATGAATAATTACTAGCTGTGAAAATGCCTGCTTACACTAACAGAAAAATATGTAGTAATCTGGCACTTTACCTCCTATTATTTACATCAAACAAAAAAAAAAGTTTCATATCATGCTTCTGTTAAAAGATTTTAATTGGTTAGACTAACTGAACTTAACTTGAAAATGAAACCAGCAAATGAATTTTATGGACAGTTTTTTAATCTAATCAGTGCCCGTTTGTTCATAAGAACATTGCACTGAATTCAATTTTGCAAGTAAGGGAATATCTCTCTGCAATATTCTTGATGTAGCTGTTAAGATGTTGCATTAGAAACTGGAACTGTGAGTTCTCTTTCACTCTCTTCTGGTCTAATCCACTTCGAAGTATTTGCGCTGTTACAAAAATAGGAGGCAGGAACTATATAAATTATCTGGAATTTTATTATGGGAAAGGAGGAGGAGGAGAACTGTAGTCAAAGGAAGCAAAGATAGTACCAATAGGTACCTTGGCTGCAATCCCAAAACATCTGGAACACCACTTGAACGCTATTAGCATTGACATAATCACCATAAGTCAATAGCAAAAAAGCAGCTTTACATGTGATGAAAGAAATGTCCTTCTGGGTTCGGCTCCAAGTGGGGAAAAAGACACTGGAGACATGGAGGCTACTTGGAAAGATGGTTTTAATGGTGGACAGGACCACATGGCTTGAGCCCTGAACAGAAAAGGTGATCACATGCTTCAATGTTGGTGGAGAAGAAGAGAAGGCAAAGGAAGGACTGAAGAAGGGCTTGCAGGGATTTTTATAATCTGTTCGGCCCCACCTATCTGTTTCCTGTTCCTGTGTAAGAAATGTATTCTGATTGGCTGTCAGACTCACATGGGCCCATGCAAGGGCAACCCTCTAGGCTGAGTTTTGAATCCAGGTTTGATTGAGTTCAGATGCCATGTGGTCAGTTGAGTAAAGGCTTATATTATCATGCCTTCATTGTCACTGCCAGAACTCTACACCCATCCCCTTGGAGCTGAAGGGGAGAACTCTTTATTATGTAAAGTGGACTAGCTTGGCCTTCTTAATGGTCCATTGATAAAGTGAGGATGGCAGGAAGCTGCAGGAATTTACTTAGTTTTTAAGATGTGTTTCTCCCTTTTTCACATCCAGGAAAATATAATATTCTGCCTTATCAATATTTCCTAGGATATTTCATTTTTCTGGGAAAGGGCTAGGTGATAACTTCCTACACATAGAACAGCTTTCATCCTGTGTCAACATCTTTAGCACCCGCAATCAAAAATACCTACTTACCTCAGCAGAAATAAGGGGAATAAAAATGCCAAATCCAGTCTGAACATCTGGCTAACTATGCAATTATCAGTAAGTTTGCAACCAGTTGAAAGCAAGGTCTATATGGGCTATCAAACAAGATGTGTGGATTCATCAAAAATGGGGATGTGATGGTTTTCAAAATTATTTTTAATACGAAAATTGGATTATATCTGTTAAAAACGTATTAAACAGTTATGTGGCTAATGTTACATTTTTTTTGCTAGCATGGTATCTAAAATTATTTTAAAAACCACACTGATAATTTCCTATAAGAGCCCTACGAAATTTAAAGTTTGAAGGAAAGAAATTCCAATGTCTGCCACCTTGCCTCTTTCATGGATCTTTCATTTTAATAAGGTGACCAACCGTCCTCCTTTAGGGAGGACAGTCCTTCTTTTGTAAGTTCTGTCCTCCCTCGAAAAGTGTCCTCCTACATGTCCTCCTTTTCAATATTTGAAGACCAATCTGTTGCGCGTTATGTGACGTATTTGTATTTGACATGACAATTCGTCAAGACTCGGTATAGTGCGGTATAAGACGCGATTATGAGACGCATGCGCTCTGCACGGGAGACCTTGAGAGAGAGTGCCGCGTGCAAGTGGCTTTGTTTACTTCTTACTGAAACACAACACGGCACATACGCACGCAGTAGACTCACGGCACGTCGGCAATTGAATGACTCACGGTAATTATTTCTTTCTCAGTGAATATTCAATTATACAGAGGTAAGTACAATTCACGTTTTATTAAACAGTTTTTAATGGTGTTTTTTTTTTACTTCATTGCAAGTATATTGAACAGATATTGAATCTTGTGTTGAATTTTATCTAAAGAAATGCTAGACATTAAAATAGACGACAATTGTCTCTTTGAAGAAATTAGAAGACTGAATGTATATTTAAATTCTGAAAAATTAATACAATGGGAAAATCAACATGTTGAAATTGATAAAAGATGGGTGGATATTTTCAGCCATTTCAAAAATGAACATATTCCATGTGAACATTTATTTATACTTGTTCAATTTACGTTGTGCTGCCCTGGAACTAATGCAGCAGTTGAGAGAGTTTTTTTCAATTGCCAATGATTTTTTGACAAGTGAGAAATCGAGATTGAATGTTGATACTCTAGCTGAGCATTTGCCGTAAAATTCAATATGAAGGATATTTCTTGTTCAGATATTTCCAATATATTGTTAGAAGATGATACATTGACAAAAATATTAATTCAATGGAAAAGTATTCATTTAAATAATAATTAACAGGCATGTAAGCATAATTACAATATAAAATGTTGCAAATGTTTTTATTATGCATATATCATATTTTAGTGTATTATTGTTGCAATGAATAAAATATTTCTTTTATTTACATATATTTTTTCCAATTTATTTGTCCTCCTTTTCATTGTAAAAAAGTTGGTCACCTTAGCATTTTGGACAATAGAACGTGTTTTGTCCTCCTTTTCATTGTATAAAAGTTGGTCACCTTAATTTTAATTGAGAATTTCACTGGGATATTTATGGTATATTTTATTTATTTTATTATTTTATTTTATTTGTATCTTATCTTTGCAGTTGTGAACTTTCACGCAATGCAGATGTCATTTTTTTCATGGAAGTATTGCAGAATCAACTTGTATAACATTTAGTCTAATAAATATGTCTATAAGCCTCATTTAATCTATCCCTGGTGGTTAACACATGATAATTATCAAAGATATATAATGATGTGCTAAATACATGCTGAAAATGCAATCAATCAATCCTTTTGATGCTTTGGTGTGCATGTAAGAAAGCTAAGAATTATTAGGAATAGATATTAATTGATTATTAAAATAAATGTACAATTACAGAAAAAAACTAGAGGTTTTTCTTTTAGATCTAAGGCATAAGCAATTTGAGACAAAACTTGGGACTATGTTTCTATATATGATGTCAGCAGCAATGCGTAGAGATGGAAGGAACCTCAGATTGTCACAATAGAAGGATATCTGGTTATGTTAATGGAACTGGATGGGATGGCAAAACTAACTACTTTAAAATAATAATAATAATAATAATAATAATAATAATAATAATAATAATAATAATAATAATAATAATAATAATAATAATAATAATAATAATAATAATAATAAAAAATTTATTTCTTAGCCGCACCCTCTCCCGAAGGACTCGGGGCGGCGTACAATAAAACACATAAAAAACAATATGGACAATACACACACAGAATAAATGAACACGTGTACATGGAGGAGGTATGAAGATAAGAAAAGACAGTTAAAACATAGTTTAAAATCCCCTAATAAAAGTCTAAAAGTCACAAAAATTAAAAAACCCGTCAGGAGCAGTATGAACGAACTATGGTTGAGAAAAAGACTGTCTAGCTTTGTTTCCACGTGAAGACCACTATTATACTTTTTTCTTAAAACTGAACAAATGAAATTTTAATTTTGGAACTTGATAATTAGAATAATTTATGATTACAGAAAACTCTGTACAATTGAATTTTAGAGCAAATGTTAATATATTTTATATTTGTTACTGTATTGAAGAAAGTCAGAAGTTAGTTTTTTCTCTATTTTTTCTCCTACTTTTCTTATTCCTTGCACTTCCTAACCCTTACATTTTTCCCTTTCAATTCATTTTTCCCTCTTTTTATATTTTATCTTTTGTAAATTGTATGTATGTGTCTGTCTGTCTGTGTGTTTGTGTGCGTATGTGTATTTTAATCTACTAAAGATTGGTTATGAAATTATAAAATGACTTGTGATATATTTTTGCAACTGTGCTTTTGCAAGAGTTTATGCAATACTTTATGAAATAACTTGTGCAATGGCTTGAGTAATCAATGTTGAGCAGTTAAGACAACAGATTATAAATTTGGTTGTACGAGTAGAATAAGAAGTTGACATTTGCACAAACATGAAAACAGGTTTCCATACATAGTAAAAATATTTTGCTATCAAATAAACCATTGCTGCGTCTAACACCAAACTCTATTTGTATATTACACTTGATCAAGAAAAACAGTCATCTGATATGTAATACAAAATTTACAGGAATCTTAATTTGTCATCTCAGAAGTAACAGTAAATAACAGTTTCTTCAAAAGCAGAGGATTCTGATTAAAAATAATGAAAAGAGGATAGGCAGGTACAAGTTTCACACATTTACATTGCTTTGTATTACATGTAACCCAACCTGATGACTGCTTAGGTGTTATTCACAACACATTTGATAAGAAATGTAAGATATTGTAAAAGCTGAATGATCAGGATCAGTGCTCAAATTTAAGAAAAGAAAAACTTTCTAATAATCACGTTGTTAAAGGAGAAAGAACTTTTTCACAGGAAGATCTGATTTCTTTCATTTTGATGCCTCAATTAGCTCCCCCACCCTGGTACCAATTGTCACTTCAAGTAAACAGTTTCATTCACTTGATCCAGTTTTGTTACCTGTTTTCATGGGACTTGCCTTTCATATAACTTTATTTTTATACTGTCGCAGGAAAAATCAACTGCTAAATAGCAATACTATTCATCGGGGTATCAAAGTCGATTTCATAGAGGGTCGCATCAGGGTTGTGGTTGACCTCGTGGGGGGGGGAAGGCTGGTAGGCATGGCCTGGTGGTTACAGCTGATTGGATGGGCATGGACAAGATGAACATGGCCAACTCAACATCACTTGCATTGGGAGGTTCCTGCGGTGGCCCGGGCAGGGCTGGGTGGAGCCATTGTCTCCAGCAGAGGAAGGCAAGACTAGGGCAAGCACCAAACCCTTGTCCACCAGAGGAGCCTCATGTCTCTCTCAAGCCACGTGGAGGAACCCCAGATGGTGCAGGCTGCCCAGAGCTCTGGGTAGCAGAGGGCAATCACCTGTTCTGGCTCTCAAGCTTCCAGGGCACCAGCACCCTACAGTCCATCCCTGCTTCCCCAAGCAGGTTTCCAGGAGCACTTACTTCCTCCTCAAGGCTTTTGCTCATTCTCCTTGGCCAGGTTGCTCATGGTATATGTAGGAGGGCAAAGTGTTTGGGTCCCTCTCCTTATGAAGAGACCTGACTTTGTAACCAAAGCATCCTCAGCTTGGATGGGAAACCACCAGGAGAGGACAGGCAGGGGGATGGTGAAGGGGCAGAAAGGCTGCTAACCATAACCTTCTCATAATCTCTCTTCCTTCCTGCCTTCCTCCCCATTCCCATCTCCTATCTATGCACTCAGGAAGGGACAAGGAGAAGGGGACAGCTAGTAGCTGTACCACCACTGTGTTCTGACCTAGACTTCCTCAAAAAACACAAGGCAGAGACTTGTTCCCGACAAAACCCCTTTTATTAAATGAATATGACTTTGTCTCATTCACATTTAGCAAGGCCTGGCATACAGTCTTTTAAAGGAATATTTATGATAGACCTTATATACCTTGGAAAGCTACCATGTAAATATTTTCTAAATGAGGTGCTGTGCAAGGAAAGACTGGGCACCGAGTCTCTGAGATTCACATAGAGATCTTCAAACTCCTGAAATGAATCTAATGACTGAACAAATAAATTATGTCCTGCAAAAGCCCACTCTCCTTTCTTCCTCCTCTTTTATTTCCTATGGGAGGGGCCAATCACCTTCCACCTGTGACTTTACTCCCAAGTCTACCCTGATTTCTGAGTTGTTCTTTTCTTCTGGCAGCTCTGCGCATGCGCACACTGGGAACAGGCTGTAGCCTGCAGAAGGCCTGGCTCCATCTCTGCCTCTGACACAGAGGCTTCCCCAGCCTCTAGGACTGGCCCATGCTCCTGCCCAACCTCCTCACTGTTTGATTCTGCTGCCAGCTCCGCTGGCCACTAGCAGGCCACAACACACTGGCTGTGGTTATCCCACATGAGGGTGGGGGTGGTCCTGGTGAAAGGGAAGGCTCACAGGCTGCAAGACCAGGCCAGTGAGCAGGCCATGGAGGCAATGGTGTGAGCTGATCTATTCTACAAGTTAGTGGCAGCCATCCAAGCCGGACGGAATATAGTCAGCCTTACATCTGACTCACATGGCTGCCCTGGAGCCAGCGAGGGGCCATTCCACCACCTTGGCCCTGCTCCTGGGTGCTCACACAGGAGGCAGTAAGCACCCTACGGCTAACGTCCTGGGTGAAAGGAAAGCATTCAGTTCCCAGCGATGCCAGGTTCTTGTGTTTGCTACTTCCTGTGTGTATGTCGAGGGGTCAGGGTGGGTCAGGGTGGGAGCAGTCCGTTCTTGCTCCAGCATGGTCCTGCAGATCTAAGGTTGATTTCATTCTGGCCCAAATGGCTGCCAGATTGTAGTTCAGAGTCCAGTTGGCCTGGACTGTGCTGTGCTGTGCTGGGCTGAGGCGTCGTGAGCCTGTCCTTTGCTGTTTCCCGGGTGGCCCCATGGGCCAGATCTAACCACATCACAGATGGACTTCATATAATTTAACAACTGGTTTTCCTAGTGCAGAACCAAAAATGTAAACGTGGAAATGTGAGTGAGGCATGGAAATCAGCTGGGCTGCATGGGTGGGGTGAGTGACCCAGAGAATGAGATATATAAGATGGAATAGCACCTCCAGCTAGTGGTTGGAACTACCAGTTCGCCCAAATCAGTCCAAACTGGCAATAGACCCACCTCTGATCGAGGGCCTGATTTGGCATGTGGGCCTGATTTGGCCTGCGGGCCTGATTTGGCCTGCGGGCCTGATTTGGCCATGAGCCTTGCCTTTGATATGTCTGCTGTACATTAACATGTTCATTAACAACTTTCTCTCTGTCTATGGAGATTCTCAGTCATCCAGGTCATGTTTGTTCCAAAGGTACTTTTTCAAAAGACAACTGGACTTTGATTTTCCTTGAAGACATTTTTCTTCTCATCTAAGAAACTTCTTCAGTCCTGGATAGGAAGTGAAGCATCCTCAAGAAAAAAATAAAGTCCAGTTGCCTTTCAAAAAAGCACCTTTCAGACAGCTTTTTCTCTTATTATGAAGCATTGATTTGTGTGGAAATATTCATTAGATTTTCACATTATCTTGAAACAATACTGTGGTGAAAGAGTTTCATAGCACTAAGAATAACTGAAACAATAATGAAAAATTAGAATAGAATAGATTTAAAACTGGGATCATGTTGGACAAAAGCAGGTTACCTCCTCTATGATATTTCGACTGATTAGTTTGATTCAATAGCATATTTAAAACAGTCTGAACAATAATAAAATAAAAAAGCCAGTTTGGACCCTCAGATTTTACCAATGACTGATATTGTTCATGTTAGTAACTGGAACAAATAACAAACAGTGGATCAGAGACTAACTACAGAATTATCAGGCTCCAAGTGTGACATGTGGAGTTACTTTTGAGTAATTTCCTTTATTGTTCTTCACCTAGGGACAGAATCTTGCCATATGCAGCTATCTGCTTTATGATAAATAT
This sequence comes from Natrix helvetica, assembly GCF_964273705.1. Lineage (NCBI taxonomy): Eukaryota > Metazoa > Chordata > Lepidosauria > Squamata > Natricidae > Natrix > Natrix helvetica. The sequence goes on along the minus strand of NC_138558.1, from coordinate 48,893,739 downwards.
ACTTTAAGAACTGCTAGGAAGGAGCCATTTTAACTGTCTTCCTGCTAACCAAAATTTCCAAGCTACACTACCTCTTTGCCTTCTGGAAAGCAGTAAAATTAGTATTTTACTATGAAAGCAGAAGAAAATCTAGCATGTGGAAATTCTAGGCTCTTTGGAGGACAGAAACCTGTTGTGCTCCAATTGCCCTGCTGCCAGACCTCTCATCCAGCCACTTGATTGTGGCTATTCATAAGTTGGATACCTGGAAAACTGCATTTTGCTCAACAAGATTGGGGAGGGTTATAGTAATATAAAAATATAAAATATATAAATTTATGAAAATCAAATGTGAATCTTCCAACAGGATGACAATCTCTTTGGTAAACTATTTGCCAAATCAGCTTAGGGTGGTGCCACCACCACATGACTACCCCCTATAAGTTGTTGCATCCGAACTGGGCTGAGCTCCATCCAAATCTCTTTGGTAAACTATTTGCCAAATCAACAGGGTGGTGCCATCACCACATGACTACCCCCTATAAGTTGTTGCATCCGAACTGGGCTGAGCTCTATCCAAATATCAACATCCAGGAATGAAGACAAATGGGATAACTGCTGGTATATCATCATGCCTTTTTTTCAAGCAGCCATTCCACACCCAGACAGAGATGTTTATCGAATCCCAGTCAATCCAAGGGTCCAGAAAAGTGCGAAAGTTAGATTGTTCCTGTACAGAGCCTATCTTGTCTTTGCAGGAACTCTTTTACCCTTGCATGTCTACGTGTTGCTGGGTCTTTTATTTGAAAAAGTACTGGACACTTTCTTGAACAGAGCCACTGTGGCAAAAGTAAGAGGCTCCTGGCCAAGATGGTGATGGGCTCTAGATGGAATATTGAGTAAGGAATGTGCAGGCAGTACAGCAGCTAGTGTCAAAGTTACATAGGAAAGAGGAGAAGCATTGAATCCACAACATTGTTGCTGTTGAAGAGGATCACTGCCATCCAGTCCTGGACTACTCAATGCTCCAAAACCTACCCATCCTGATAAGCAACTCTAATAGAGTGGAGAGCAATACTATTGGGTTCATTCCTTAGACGAAGTAAAAAGCTGTGGGTGGAGAATTTTATAAAAACAAGACAAGTTCATTCTGTCATGAAGAAAAGAGCAAATGACCCTGGTCGTATGGATGAGCCATAGTTGCATCATAATGCACATGCATTTCACTAGTTGAGATGCACTCTTTTCTCACAGATATTCCATCAAAAATAGTGGCGGTTCCTTTAATGGAGCTGCTCATTTCAGTTTCAAAGCTAGAAATCTCGGCTCTGTGCTGCTGTTCTGTGTAAATATCATTTTTTATAATTCATTCCCAGAAAAGCATTAACAGAATTGCTATTTTGTTTATATAAAAGCTACTACTATTGGGGTGGGGGCTGGAAAATTAGAATACTGATGCTGTTATGGAGTACATTTTACAAAATGGAGTAAAATTAATTTGGAATTCATGGATAAAATATTTGGAAAGTCCTTACAGTCTCATTTAGGAGATCTCACAGTAAATGGAATTTGGTCACAATAATTTAAAGCATTGATTATTCTCATGTGTTAGCTTTGGTATATACTTTGGCAACTCTTCCAGTATATTGAAGGCACATGCAAGAACAATAAAGATTTTATTTCAGTTTCCTTTGTTTTCTGGTTCTTGAATTTGTTGCTGCTTCCAAAGTTTATCACTGCAGTTCAGAATATTGGGCATTTCTAGTAAACTAGAAATAATTCATCAGCCAAAACTGGGAGTGTTTCATATTATTTTTCACTTGCCAGAGTTTTTGAAACTGCAAATATTCTCTATACAAGGATGAAAAGACCAGTGTAAGTGTTCAATGTTTGATTATTTTAAAAAAGAGTTTGGAGCCATATTGTACTGCAATCTTGAAAAAAAACAGGGGTGGATTTCAGCAGGTTCTGACAGGTTATGGAGAACTGGTAGTGGAAATTTTGAGTAGTTTGGAGAACTGGCAAATGCTACCTCTGGCTGGCCCCAGAGTAGGGTGGGAATGGAGATTTTGCAATATCCTTCCCCCAGGAGTGGGGAGGGAATGGGGATTTTGCAGTATCCTTCCCTTGGAGTGAGGTGGGAATGGAGATTTTGCAGTATCCTGTCACACCCACCAAGCCACACCCACAGAAACAGTAGTAAAAAAATTGAATTTCACCACTGAAAACCCCCCACTATCTTATAGCTTAAAAGTGCACGGAATGAATAATCAGAGATAACTAGACACAAACTTAAACATTTTAGAGAAAGACATTTATAATCAGTATTTACACACCAATGATTCCATCTTAATTTGTAAATCTGCTGTTAAAATAATTTATTAGGATTATGTGAGCCACTCAGAGGGACAAATATGACCTAGGCAGCTAAATATATTCAACTGTAACTAAAAAATAGGCAAATAATTAAACTAAATAAATAAAAATAAAATGCAAATAAAACAGTTTATGGATTAAACGGATATAAAAGAGAGTTGCTTATTTGACTTTTTAAAAATCCACACTGAATGTATACAACAAATGGATGTGTTATTTTAGCATTATTAACTTAGAAAAAAAGCATCTATTTTATATTGGGATATATGCCAATCTGTACTTGCTCAAAATAAAGTCACAGATTTAATTATTTTATGTATTATAAGAAAGGCAAAAGTGGTGTGTTTTATGTTATTTTTTTTATTGTAGCTTCCTTTTAGGAACTATGGCAAATTTCATTCGTTCCCATGTCATTATTGCAACAATTCTGTGAGGTAGATGAAGTTGAAAAAGAATGGCATAGAAAGGATATCCCGTTTCCTCTGCTGAATGCTGAAGCCAGATTTACTTGAATTCAATTCAAAACAGAATATGTAGTCAATTTACAACCATAATTGAGGTCAACATTTCGGCCGGAGGGAAAATCACAGCCATCTGATTGGCTGCCCCTCTGACAGCTACGGTATAAATAGCTGTCAGAAGGGGTTTTGCTAGTTCTTCTTGTTAGTTGATGCCATGTTGTTAAATAAAGAGTTATTGTACTATCTACCACCTCGCCTCAGTTATTGGCTCCAGGGCTCACGATTGAGCACTGGTGATGAAGATGGGATTACGGAGATAACTCGACCACCTTGGCTGATGGCAGCTATGGCGGCTATCAATATGTTTGCAGACTTCAGCTCAGAAAGAGAGTTGTGGGAAGCCTTCTTGGAATGCTTTGTGTCCTTCCTACAGGCTAATGATTTTTATTTATTTATTTTATTTATTAATTTAATTTATAGGCCGCACCCTCTCCACAAAGGAACTCGGGGCGGCGTACAACTCAGTATACAAATAAATGACAAGGAGGAGATAATCAAAAAACATTGTACAATTCATAAATAAATAATCATAAGTTAAAAACAACACAATAAAATTTAAAACAATTAAAATACCCAAGAAATCAGTTAATATAAATTTAAAATTGTCCAGGGGGGATTAGAGAATGTAGATTATAATTCAGGCCAGGCCGGCTAGTTGGAACAGGTGGGTCTACTGATCTATTTCACAGATTTGTCTACTGACAGGAAAAGGGTTTTTTTCCTCTCAGTTCGTATGGGCCAGAGATGTTTGTCATTGCCAGAGCATTGGCCACACCAACCCCCGTTTACACTGTTCCTTAGGACATTCTGCTGTCCAAACTTAAAGGCTGTTACACTCCCGCTCCCTCGCGCTTTGCCCGAAGGCACACGTTTCACCAATGTACTCAAAGGGAGGGCGAAATGGTGAATCAGCACATGGTCTGAGGGCATTGGCCAATCATTGCGAATTCTGGATGAGTTTCTATTAGAGCAGTTTGTCTGTGGAGACTGAGATATGAGACTCCAATGCCGGTTATTAGCTCGGTCCGAGCTCACCCTGAAAATTGCCATGGATGAAGCCTGTGCTTCGTAAATGTCAGACCAGTCCAAGGCAGATATCCACAGATACCAGGCAATTAATGCATTGATCTCCAAAGCTTCCTCTGTCCATCACCAGGACGGAGATGTAGAAATGGATCCTGAGGATGACGATGACATCAGTGGGAAGAACGGACATTTGGCCAATGTGTGCAAAGTGCTCCTGCCCACTGCTGGCCAACCCGGAGAGAGATTTAGCGGCCAGAAGGCTACCAGACCACACGAAGACTGTTTCATAGTTAACAGGGATACCCCCTCTGCAGAATTGGCTGTAAGCTCCGCTTCCGCAGCACAGCACAGTTACCAAAAATTTTACCTCACAATTTATATTGAGGGTGCTCCATGCAAAATGGAAATTGATACAGGATCAGCCAAATCCATCATTTTGTGGGACATCCTCAAGAAAATGCTTCCCTCCCTCACATGGAACAAACTGTCAATCTGCCATTGCCGTTTGTGAGATTACCAAGGTACCATACCTATCCTCAGCTGCGGTCAGTTCCGGGTCTAGTATGGCCAATTCAGGGGCCACTGTCAGCCTCTACTTTGCTTGCTTGCTATTGGCTGGCATAGTAACGGGTATGGTATGGGCTTGTGGTATTGGGGGGGGGAATTGCTAGGTGCTGGAAGAGTTATCATGAAGGGAGTTTTGTTCTCACCATCTTCTGTGCATGCTGATGGCTCCTGATTAAGCTTGGTCAAGGTCAACTGTCTCTACATACCTGAATGAGGCCAGTTGAAGATGCACCCCACAAGACAACTTTGGGAGTTGAAGATTGGACATTGGGTTGGGGTAGTTGCAGGGAACATCCTGGGTAAATGTTTGATATGTACATGTTCACAGCTTTTTGCTTCAGATCTTGCTTTTCTTTAGGTGTTTTTATTTCAAGTCCAGTAAAAGTACCTTTATCTCTATTCAAATGGAGTTGGGGGTCTTATTTCTTGCATACTGAATGAGGCACGCCTGACAGCCACCTTTCTTTAATTGTTGTTGCTGACCCATCAGCCTCCCTTCTAGGCCTAGACTAGTTCCAGGCCATGGGTCTGTCCATCTCCGGAATCAACTCTACCACTCAGTGTGCAGATTTCCCTGCCTTGACCCAGAAGTTCGCCGACATGTTTGAGGACTCACTGGGTAAATATAAGGGCAACACAATATCCCTTAATATAGACCCCCAAGTAACACCCATACGGCTCAAGGCTCGCCATGTTTTGTTTGCTCTGCGAGATAAGGTGGATGCAGAATTAGATAAATTGCTGGCGCAAGGAGTCCTAGAGCCCATTGACCATGCCAAATGGGAAACTTCCATTGTGATTGCCATTAAGGCCAGTGGAACTATAAGGATCTGTGCTGATTATAAATCGACCCTCAGCAAAGCGCTTCAGGCCAACCCCTATCCTGTTCCAGTGGTGCAACACATCCTGCACTCCTTGGGACAGTGTAGGGTGTTTGTTAAATTAGATTTGGCCCAAGCAGTTGCCATTCAATGATGCCACTGCAGCTGCAAAAACCATTGTTACACATAGAGGCATGTTCCAGTGCTGCCAACTTCAATTTGGAGTCAGCTTCTCCCGGGACTATTTCAGAGCCTCATGGAGTGACTGTTCCAAGGCATACCAGGAGTTATTCCCTACTTTGACCATGTTCTGATTGCTGCAAACAGTCGATCAGAACTCGTCAAACCTCCATGGGATACTTCTCCATTTCTGCGTGGCTGGTCTCAAGTTGAAATGGTCCAAATGTCACTTGGGGGTCCCATGGTATACACACTACTCCCTCAAAGTGGAGGACATCACCTCTGCTCTGGTTCCAACCAATAAGGCAGAACTTCAATCATTCTTGGACCTCCTAAACTTTTACTCCATTTTTATCTCCCACAAAGCATCCAGTGTGAAGCCTCTACACCATTTGCTGGACAGCTCGGCAACTTGGCAGTGGACTAACCATGAAGCGACAGCCTACATTCGCGGCTTTCAAAAAATTACTGATGTCATCAACTGTCTTAGTGCAGTACAGTTAGCTCCTGGGAACCCTTGCTTGTGACACATCTCCTTATGGGGTCGGCGCTATCTTAAGTCACATCTGCCCCAATGGCATAGAAGCACCCATCACCTATTTCTCCGCACCTTATCGAAGGCTGAGCGTAATTACAGCCAGATTGATAAGGAGGCTTTAGCAGCCATTGCAGGAGTTAAGCACTTTCACCATTACCTCTATGGCCGCCATTTCCATTTGATGACAGATCACAAGCCATTACTGAGCAAATTGGCTGGTGATCGGCCAACCCTTCCCATTCTGTTACTGTGCATGTCACAGTGGAGAGTATTTCTGGCAGCATATTCGTATACCCTAATACACTGTCCCAGTAAAGATATGGGATATGTGGATGCTTTAAGCTGCTGTCTGCTGCCCGCAGTAGTAGCGGACCCTGCCCCAACATTGCAGATCCTTCTTGTTGATGACCTCAACATTCATCTGAATGCCAGTGATATTGCCCGCTACTTAGTTAAGGATGGCATCCTTTCCCGAATACTGGACTGGGTCCATAGGGGGGTGGCCACAGGGCCAGTTGGTGTCTGAGTTCCTGCCCTACTATAAGAGTGCCTGGAATTCTTGGTTCTGCAAGGCTGTCTGCTATGGGGCAACAGGATCGTTGTGCCAATGGAGCTTCACCACTCAGCCCTATTCTGCCTCCATTAGAGCCACCCAGCCATAATGCGGATGAAGGCAATGGGCTGCAGCTATGTCTGGTGGCCCAACATGAATGAGGTCATCACAGATTGGGTGCTAAACTGCCAACCCTGCCAGCGGTCCTGGCCATCGACAGCCACAGCCCCCATGAGGAAATGGGAGATGCCCCATGGACTGTGGTCCCAAATCCATTGGATTTCGCGGGACCTTTCCAGGGGCAGACCATACTTGTCATAGTGAATGCCTTCTTCAAGTGGGTAGAACTCACATCCATGGCATCCACCACATCCAAAGTGATCATAAGTCCTGCCGGACAAATTGGTGTCTGACAATGGGCCCCAATTGACGTCTGCCACATTCTGTCATGCCCTGGTAGCGCCCTACCACCTGGCTGAAATGGACTATCTGAACAAGCCATCCATTCAGCCAAGGAAGCCATGAGCTGAATGGGCACCAGAAATTGGGAATCCAAAATTGCCACCTACCTCTTGGTACAACATACAACTCCATGTCAAGCCACCAGTTAAAGTCCCGCTGAACTGTTAATGGGATGCAGTCTTCGTACCACATTAGATCGGCTGCACCCCACCTATGCAGCAGACAGACCCAACAGGGAGCCTGAGCACCCCTGAAGTTTCAACATTGGTGGTGGTGTGTGCGCTTAGAGCATCACAGACGACCCCAAATGGGTGCCTGGCTGGATCACACATATAACCGGGCCCTATTCTTACATGGCCTGACTAACTGACAGATGACAATGGTGCGCCACATCAAACACCTGCGCCACCACAACCTGGAGAACTCCCCAAGCTGCTCGATTAGCCCTGCTCTTGCTGAACTGCCAGATGCCACCTATTGGCCTAATACCACAACACCACCTGAGGCAGCAATGCCTCCTCTCGAAGCATTCTCGATGGACAACTTACCTGGAAATGCAGGCCAGTCACCGGGGGTGGAGTCTCCAGACACTGTTGGTGTGCAGTCTCCTAAACCGACTCTTGACAAAAGAACTGAGGCGATCTGGGTGGACCTGATGTCGCCCTGCCTACTTACAAAATTACGCATGCGCGGTCCAGGAGGAAGGAGTGTTGAGTCCTCTGAGATATGCCCGGGCGACATCAGAGACCACAGAAGCCACTTCCATTGGCTGTGACGCACCTGCCAGATGGAGGGAAAATCACAGCCATCTGATTGACCGCCCATCTGACAGCTATGGTATAAATAGACCGGATTTTACTAGTTCTTCTTGTTAGTTGTTGCCATGTTGTTAAATAAAGACTTATTATATTGGTTTACCGAGGAGCTGAGGGTGATGAAACGCCACAAGAAACGCCTAGAAAGCAGGTGGAGGTCCTCACGCTCCGAATCTGACCGAACACAGGTAAGAGCCTATTTACGGACCTACCTTAGGGCTCTAAGAGCGGCCAAACGTAGACACTGTGCCGCTCTTATTGCGTCCGCGGATAACCGCCCTGCCGCCCTGTTTCAGGTGACCCACTCTCTCTTATTTCAGAGGTCGCGGGAAGCCCCTTTGCAGGGTAAAGCAGAGGAGTTTGGGGAATATCTGCAGGACAAAATCGATCAGATCCGGAGTGGATGGGCCCCCTTCAGTGGACCAGGAGAGATGTCGGAAGCAAGTCTTGAGACACCATGCTGGGAGGAGTTTGACTCTGTTGCCCCCGAGGACTTGGACAGGTTACGTGGGCGACTGCGAGCCACCTCATGTTTACTGGACCCGTGTCCCTCCTGGCTTGTACTGGCATCCTGGGAGGTTACACGAGGCTGGCTCCTGGGTCTGGTGAACGCTTCACTGGAGGAGGGGTCGTTGCCGGCCGCCTTGAAAGAGGCGGTGGTGAGGCCCCTGCTCAAGAGGCCTTCCCTGGATCCGGAGGAACTAGCTAATTACCGTCCTGTCTCCAACCTTCCCTTTTTAGCGAAGGTTGTAGAGAGTGTGGTGGCGCAACAGTTCCCACGTCACCTGGAGGAAGCAGTCTATCTTTCAAGGTGTTGGTTACTATCTTCAAAGCGCTCCATGGCATGGGACCTAATTAACTGCGGGACCGCATCTCACCTCATACATCCCTACGACCTATCCGCTCTCACAGGGAGGGACTCCTCCAGGTGCCATCCGCTAAGCAGTGCCAGCGGGTGGCGCCTAGGAGTAGAGCCTTCTCTGTGATGGGCCCAACCCTCTGGAATGGCCTCCCTCCCGATATTAGAATTACCAATGACCTCCGCTCCTTCCGACAGAAGCTCAAGACTCACCTGTTCCGACTAGCTGGCTTAGCTGATTGACAGTTCCATCTTCCACCTCCTGGCAAACATTTTATTGGGGAATTTTTAAGGGAATTTTAATATTTGTATTTTAACTAAGAATTGTACAGTATATTTTTACCTCCTCCGTCTACGTCCACGTCTATGTCTATGTCTATGTCTATGTCTATGTTCATGTCTATGTATTTGTATATGGTTTTAACATGACTGTACACTGCCCCGAGTCCTGCCTAGCAAAGGGTGCGGTCTAGAAATAAAAGTTATTTATTATTATTATTATTATTATTATTATTATTATTATTATTATTATTATTATTATTATTTTATTATCTACCACCTCACCTCAGTTATTGGCTCCAGGGCTCATGATGATAACTTAGAAAAGCATTTAGAAAAGGTTTGTGTATTATTTCCTTTTCACTTTATAAAGTACCAAAGGAATCATAAGTAGCAAAAAAAAAAACCACCTTGTTAAATTAATCCAATGAGGTCAAATTACTTTAGGAAACACTGCTTAATAATATTTTTTGTCTTTTTACAATCCTATAATCCCTTTTATCAGGATGGATTTGGGACAACTGAATGGAGCTGAGCATTTACTGGCCAGGTGCTCTTTATGACACCTATGTGAAGTTCACAGCAGATATTTGTGCACTGCAAGAGAAACATCTATTGCTGTCTAGGTTTGAACTCTCAATCTTACAAGTGGGAGGCAAACATCTTCATCTCTATGCCACAATGCCACTTGCTGAATATTGTGATTGTACAGAATAGTGATGATGATGATTACATTTTTATTTTGTATCTTTGTGTTTGTGTCTATAGTCCTTGCTTTACAACCATTCATTTAGTAACTACTCAAAGTTATAATAATGCTGAAAAAATTTGACTTACAACTGGTCCTCCACTTATGAACATTGTAGCATCCCAATGATCACATTTATTATGATTTTGATGCTTGGTAATCATCATACATTTTTGCTGGTTGCAGCATCTTATGGTCACACGATCACCATTTAGGACCTACCTAGCTATCTTCTGATAAGCAAAGTGAATGGGGAAACTGTCAGGGAAGGTTGCAAGTTCACATGATATCTTGCTTAATGACCACACCATTTAACAATGAATTTTCTGGTCCCTATTGTGACCTTATGTCAAGTACTATACCTCTACGTGCACACATGTGTGTCTGCTTGTGTATAAATGTATGCTACCTAACTTAATTCAAGGTGGCATAGCTACCTAATTCTGCCTCCTATTTTCTGCTCAACAAAAACACAGTGAGGTGGGTTAGGCTGATAAAGAAGGACTGACCCAAAGTCACCCAGCCAGCTTTCATACCTTAGGTAAAATAAGCTGGAAAGGTAACCTGAACTGAGATATAAGTGTGCCACCATAAATGTTTAGCCAAGCTCTTTTCATGATAAATCGTTAACTAAAGAAAATATTCAATCCCTACTTTATCAATTTGGTTTTCATGGATTAGTTCATAAAAAACAAGCACTAATTCATACAGTCCCATCAACTAACATAATCCTTCTCATTTAAAATGCCTGTCCTGTTAATTCTGTCTCTATTGGACATTAGCCATGGCTATCACTGTTTTGGCCCAGGATAAAATTCAGAACGCAACCTTTCTCCCACTTGCTATACTGAAAATCTTGAGACAAACTCTAGGGCAGAGGTGTCAAACTCACGTTGTCATGGTGGTTGTCATGTGATGTATTGGGATTTCCCCCTTCGCTAAACCAGTGTGGGTGTGGCCAGCACATGACGTATCCAGCCCATGGACTAGTTTCACAGTCCTGCTCTAGGGCAATTTAAAAGTAGCAATGTTGGTGTGTTTCATATACTGTTAGATTCTACATATTCCTATGTGGAATCAGCTCAAGATACTGAAATTCTGGATGGTATGTATTCTTTCTATTTTATTCCACTGTCTCTTCCACTATACTTAAGTAACTTTTCTTATTTTTGTCTAGACATTCCCAGGGAAGGCTATCAAACTTTTCTATAAATGTTATATGGTTATGCATAAAAATATGTAACACTTTATTAAATCTGGACAGCTCATGAAGTAGAAATCTGAAACCAGTCTCCTGTGATTTTGTTAGTATAGCTTTACACAGATTGGTACAAAAACATTGCTATCAGTAGTAATTCTTGTTAACATATTAAAAGTCCATATTAATTTATAGAGAAAATAGAGAAACTTGGACAAAAATAGATGAAATATTAACTGGCACATCATTTCAAGGAATTATGAATGATAACATATTTATGGTTTGAAATTCAAAGTAAAAATATTTTCACTTACATTTAATACCTAAGTTTATTATGGAGTCAAATGCTTTTAACGTGCAGCATTGTTTTGTAGAAAAGAAAAGGATATAAAACAGAAAAGAAAGCCAAAAAGCACTCTAGTGAAAACTTGGATAGTTTGCTCTATCTTTTAGTGCAAGCATATCTAAATCCTTTAAATAAGAAATACCAACATTTTATGGATAATGATGAGAGAGACAACTAACATTGCTTGATACCTTTTAAAAGATATTTTAGAATTGCATTCTCTTCTCTCAAGTACTGCTCAAAATCTGTTCTTGGCTTTTGTGCCTCAGAAACTTTCATTCTTGCATTACCTCTTTGCAGGTCAATTGCATATACAGTATAAGCAAAGTAACATTTTTCAGTTCCAAGAATGAAGAATGATGCAAATGAAAGGAGAAGGAGTCAAACAGTATGTTAGTCAAGCTTTTGAATCAAATCTTGTTCCTTTTGTTTTTGTTTTACTTTGTAGGTACCTTACCAAGCATTAACATTAACCTCACTGCACATTCTCTTTCATATGTTTCTGGAGTGCTATATGGGAAGGGTCAGCATAGAGGTTCCTTCTCACTTATTCCAGACATGTGACATTTTTTGCCTCTGAGTGATTTGGAGAAGAGCCATGACACCCTACAGCACCCATACTATAATGGTAATCTGAGAAAAGCATTGCTGGTAGCATGACTTTGCTTGTTCAGAAGCAAAAGTTTAATAGTCCTGTGTCAAGATCCCTGAATATGGCCTTTTGATAAAGGAATAGTTTGAGAAATACAAATAAAGTCATGTATAAGAAAAAGTCATATGGTTTCAGTTGTTGAGTCTGTTGTATCTGAATATCTTACAGCTATTTGCAAGCTAGAATCCCTAGTACATAATCTTAAAATTGGCATTTCAAATAATTCCATAGCTACTTTTATAAAACTGTCAAGGCCTTCGGCAAATGTTGTACTGAGAGAAAGTTCATTTGAAGATGTTGGTGTATACTTTTTTTGTAAATTTATTTTGAGCTTGACTAAGCTTTGGAGCATGAAAACAATCAGCAATTCAGTATAATCCTTAAAAAACCCTTTGACCAAAACCTTTCCTTTTTATTTTTTATTTATCTACTCTCTCCCCATCTTTCTTCTACATGACCTCAACATACTGCAGAAAGCTTGCCTCTTAGCTTTCAAGTTAATGAGCACTGTTGATAATAATAAAAACAACATGATTGTGGTTTACGAAACATGCACTTTTGCTATTTCCTGGAAAGACAAGATAAATATTTTTCATGGTTTGGGACAGAATATAATATTCAAGGCAAATCTGCTAGAAATTATTTCTTCAAAATCTATTTAACATAGTTTGCTATATATGCTGTCCACTTAAAATGATAGCAATATCTTAAGGGCAGTCTCAGGGGGCCACAATTTAGCACCACTTCTGAGTTTCACAATGCCAACTTGTCAAAGAGTTATAGAAGGATCATGACTAGCAGATACTATAGTCTGATGTCAAACAACAAACTCAAAGCAGATCAACACATTCCTTTCTGTTGATTCCATATGTAAATGTAAGAGGCTGAAAACTTACTCATGCTTACAAAAAAAGGGAACAAACTGGAAATGAGTTTAGGATAAAAGGTTATATGAAAAGTCGAATAGTACACAACAACATTTCAATACTTTAGATTCATCTTATTGCGCAAATGTACAGGATGCTCATTTCTACAACAGGGATGAGAATTTATTCTTCACTCTCAAGGCTTATTTTGTTCATCTAAGGAATCAAATGGAAGTGGCAAATGCTGCTTATTTCTAAAGGTGCGGAGGGATCTAATATTTGCATATACATTTTTACACTTTTACAGGATTAGCATATGCCTTGCACCTTCAAAAGTACACTATCGGGATGGGGAATTGTTTTGTTTATGGACTGGAAGTCAGCTAGAGGTCATGCTAAAACCCTGTTGTAAATGAATTGCCAAAGGTCACATTCTAACTTTAAAAAGAAGGAATTATCTGATTCTAAAATCTTGACATTTAATCCCTCCATTCATTAATTGCTTTTTCTGTTGCCTGTGTATACAATTATGTTTTAGAAGAAGTAGGAAAGTAAGTCAGAGAAGCAGAAGCTTACATTAAGTAATAGTGTTTCATATCTAATTCTGAGAAATTTCTTTTTACTTTTTTTAAAATCACAAATAATGAGGAATCAGCTGTCTTACAATGAAAAAAAAAGATACAACATTCTTGGGACTTAAAAGTTTAGAAAGTGATATAGAAGGGGACCTGACCAATGTCTCAATTACTGCCGCTAAAGAATAAGATGGATAACTGTAGCTGGTTTGAAGCATTAGTTAGACTTGATCCTTTCACACATTCCAGAAATACTTTTAGAATCAGTTCCCATTAAATGCTTTGGGAGTACAACATGTACAAAAGCCAGCTTTTAGTGACCAATTACATTTTAAACAGGCTTGCATTGTCTGTTTTCTAAAGCTATGTATGAATTGTGCAAAGAGGAATGGAAATACACATCACATCACATCGGCATCACAAGACAAGATAGAAAGACTTGCACATGGATTAGAGAATAAACAAAAATATGCAAAAAGAGTAAGAGAATTGAAATGGAAATAGGCTGGTCACATAACAAGAACTGATGGCAGATGGACTAAGGCAGTCATAGAATGGATTCTACTGCTCCTCCATCGCATAAAACTTCATCTATGCTTACGCATGTGAGATTTTAAATCATGCGTTCTTTCACTTCAAGGTATTGTTTGCTGTGCTACACTGGTGAATACAGTGAAATCATGCAGCATATCATAACTTTCACTTAATGAACCAGAACTGCATGTGACTGTGTTAACAGGGAATGACTCTTTTTTACAAAGGAAAGGTCTTTCATGGCAAGTTCATTAACATTACTTTATTTCCATGTAAATGTAGTACCTTTTTCAAGTACACTAAAAAGACAGATAAACCTATGTATTTTGAACATTGAATGGCCTTCTTGTAGTGCAGTGTTTCTCAAACTTGGTGACTTTAAGTCCTGTGGACTTCAACTCCCAGAATTCCCCAGCCAGCTATGCTGGCTGGGGAATTCTGGGAGTTGAAGTCCACAGGACTTAAAGTCACCAAGTTTGAGAAACACTGTTGTAGTGAAACAACCTATCCTTTGTTTTTAAAGCTTAAAATATTTTTAATAAAGTTTTTTATTTTTTTTCATTTTCATAACAAATAACCACATGTATACTATTACATAACCAACATCATATTATATTGTTAAATGTTTACATCAATTCGTCTTACCATCAACTCCCAAAAACGATTATTGGCTCTTCTGCTCTCCATACACCATATTTGTACCCTGTCCATCACTTTCTTCTTCCTCTCTCCTCCTCCCTACTTCGTTTCTTCCCTCTGTTGTCCTATCTTCTCTACTTCCCCTTCCTCTCTCCTTTTCCTCTCCCCCCTTTCCACTCCTTTTTCTCTCCTCTTCTTCCCCTCCCTGCCCTTTCTCCTCTCCCTCTCTTCTTCTCTTGCGTCTCTCTTCTACTTCGCATTCTTCATCTCATTTACTTGGTGTATTTCAGCCTCTGACTGAGTTCCATTTTATGTTGACGGTATTTATAATTCCATTTCAATATATATATTTAATTTTAACATATATCTTCCTCCTTCTTTTTTAAAACAAAAAAAAGTATACATATATAGTAATTGTATTTTTAAACTCTGCCCCCCCCCCCAGCCTATTTTTGGCCAAGATGTAGACCTGGTTACAATTCTCAGCTATTCTCATCATTATATTTATATAGTTATGCATCCTTACACACCCCAAATTCGTAGTTCTGTCTTTATAATCTCAATAATTTTCCATTATAAGTATATTTCATGTTCCCTCTCCATTTTTCCATATGTTGACTTAGCTTACCCTTAATTATCTTTAAAAACAATCCTTACTGTTCAATGTTCATTACAATTCCATTAATCTATTATATAGAATAACAAGCGGTACACATCTCACTTTGTTTATCATCTTAAGAGTTCTATATGTGTCCGTATTTCATATATATTTAACCTATATTTAATTGTCCTTCCATTGTCATATTCAATCAATAGTAACTCAGTTTAATTATCATGTATAAAAGTGAATCACATACCTCTACTTTACATTCTCCAAATAAGAGTTTCATATTTGTCCATATTCCTTATATTTTAACCTTTATTTAATTATCTTTCCATTATCATATTCAATCAGTTAGCAGCTCAGTTTTATTATCATATATAGGAGTAAACCACATATCTCAGCTTTATATTTCTCATATAACAATTTTTAATTGTCTGATTTTTTTCCTTGTACGTATTTTGCCCTACTTCTCTATTCCTGTCTTCTCCCTTTTCTTTGTTTTGACATGTCCACCCTCTTCAATTTTCCCAAGCCACTGTCAAACCCAGTGACATCTTTTATATTTCCCTTTATTGGGGCACAACCCCCCTCTTCAGTTTTCTCTATACCACTGTCAAACTCAGTGACATCTTTTGTCTGCTTTGTATTTCCTTTTGTTGGGACACATACCCCCTTTTCAATTTTCCCTACACCACTATCAAACCCAAAGACGTTTTTTGTCTGCTTTTTATTTTCTACCATTTCTACCTCTTCATTATCCCCCCTCTTCTTCCTCCACTTCTTCCTTCACTTCCTGCTTCTCCTCAATATCTAACTTCAAAATTCTATTTAGACTTGATTTTAATGATTTATGCATATTTTTATAATTTCACATATTCTCAAATTCCCACCTTTCCATAATGTCCAGTTCCAAAATTATAGTTAGTTATACAGTTCTTATTTCAGAGTTCTGGTCCACCTAAAATTTAGATAATTCAGCTGATGTGGAGAGGAAGAGAGGTGGGAGCCATCTTGATCCTTTGCTCTCCTTTTGGCAAAAAAGAAAAAAACTTAGTATTTTCCCAGCTATTGATTTCCCCCCCACCACCCTTTGTTACCTTAATGTCCATTTACAAAATTATAGTTAGTTATACAGTTCTTATTTCAGAGTTCTGGTCCACTTTAAATTTAGCTAATTCAGCTAATGTGAAGAGTAAGAGAAGCGGGAGCCATCTTGTTCCTTTGTTCATCCTTCGACAAAAAAACCTTCGTATTTTTCCAGTTCTTGATTTTATTAGTTTTTCCACTTGTTACCTTCCCCCTCTCATTGGTTATAGTTGTTTAAAATATATTAATTGGAATTAACTCAAACACAGCAAGTCTCCGGTATGTTTCTCTTTCCTCCTCCTTCTTCCAAATTCTGATTTACGACAATTGGTTAATTAAAACTTCCTACTCAAAGTTTCACATTCCATTCGCTGCACATGCAAGATGAGGTTATCAGTAAGAAAATAGTGCTTTTTTCTTCATTCCCCCCTCCCTTGTTACATTCCACCTCTCATTAATTGGAGTTGCTTAAGATATGTTAGTTAGAAGAAACTCGAACAAAGCAAATCTCTTCAGTATGTTTTGGTTTCTGTTTCACCCTCCTAATGTCTTTTAAAGGCACAATCTTTTCAAATCCAAATCCATATTTAAAGTTTGTGTTTTAATGGGTTTGTCACTTCTCTCCTTTCTCCTTTCTGTCTCCAAATTTTTTAAGCAAATAGCTCTTTTTGGGCTAGTGATTTAACCCTCTATTTTTCCCCTTCTTTCTTTCTTTCTGCCAAAATCCCAATCTGTCCATCAATATTAGTTATACTCTCAAGGTTCTTTGCCTTTTCCAAATTCTAATTTATGATTGTGGGTTAATTAGATCTTCTTACCAGGCTTTTCATCCCATCTCCTGCATGCTACTGCTCAGTTGCTTTGGCCTGAAGTCAGCTTCTTGTGCAGCCATGTTGCTATGCTGCCTCCCCAACACTGATTCAGAGAGCAAATCTCCAAACTACAAGGGACCTGTTGCACCCCCTCTGGGTCTAATGAAACGCTGCCCCTTCTTCACCCTCCCCCCACAGGGAGGTTCTGATCCAAAAAGGATCTCGGCATTGGTTTGCCAGACAAAGTTCATGTGCTCTTCAGAGCTCACACCTCCCTCATGTGTCCAGCTGAAGAATTTCCAGTCGAATCCCACCTTAATTTTTTTTAAATTGGTTTTGTGAATAAAAATACACAAATACTCCAAATAACTCCTGGAAAGAACAATATGCAAATTATTCTTAAATGCTTAAACAAAGGAATGAGCCAAAACTTCAAGATCATATTAAATGCCAATATCATAAATTCTTCACTTGGTGGGCATCTGTGCCCTCAAAATGCTTGAGTTAAAAACCATTCCAAAACTTTCAAGTATTGTTGCTTCAGATGGAAATTACAATTCCATATTTATTTTATAGTATTTTATTATAACTACCTGGAAGACTATAACTATCTGGAAGTTTCATTATTCACTAACATCTTGGCTTTTGGAAGAGACAAATTAACAAATGAAAATGTATCCATCTAGAGCAGTGCTTCTCAAATAGTGGGGCGGGCCCCCCAGGGGGGCACGAGGCTCCGTAAAGGGGGGCTCAGCTCAAATTATTTTATATATTTTTGTTTTGCAGGTTAAAGTTTTTTTTAATATTGTGTTCCTTTAAATCCTGTGCTCCTTTAAATCTTTTCTGCTACAGTTAATAAAGCTATTCTTTGTTGTAAATTGATCCACATTTCTTTCTTTTTTTATTCTCTTATACATTAATAAGGATACAGTGTTATGCAGAGGTGTACTTATAACAATTTTATAGACAAATGATACTATTTACAGTCGCGCGGGGGGCGCAAAATGTTTTCTTCTTCCTAGGGGGGGCATGACAGAAAATAATTGAGAAGCACTGATCTAGAGAGAGGGAGACTGTGAGTTCAATACCCGCCTTAACTATGAAAACCAACTGGATGACTTGGGGACAGTCACTCTCTCTCAATTTACACATAATTTTAGAGGTCTTACTGTGGGGAAAATAGGAGGAAGAAGTTGTGTTGGATATGTTCACTGCCTTGTTATTCGTAAAAATAATAAAGGTGAGATATAAATAAATAAATAGGAAGTAGCCTTCATTTTTAAAGCTGTTTAAGAAGCCATTTTAGGCTGTTTTATCTTATCCTTTGTCTTAACAATAGGATTGACAAACAATTTCATTGTTCTCCCCAACATCTGTCAGTTTATGTTGAATAATATATATTGTCATTATACATTCCATAACGTATAAGCAGCAAATGGGAATATTTAAAAGGCATCTGTATGTCTATAGATATCAATCTATTACCAGAGCTGTTACAGGTAGTCCTCTATTTACTACCACAACTGAGCCCAACATTTCTGTTGTTAATGAGACATTTGTTAAGTGATTTTTGTTCCATTTTATGACCTATCTTGCCTCAGTTGTTAAGTGAATCACTGCAGTTGATAGGTTATTAACCCGGTTGTTAAGTGAATCTGGCTATCTCATTGACTTTGCTTGTCAGAAGGGTCACAAAAAATGGATCACATGCCACTGCAATTGTCATAAATATAAACCAGTCGCCAAGCATCTGAATATTAATCACATGATCATGGGAATGCTGCAAAGGTCATAACTCTGAAAGAGGGTCATAAGTCATTCTTTTCAGTACTGTTGTAACCTTGAACAGCACTAAAACAACTGTTGTAAGTCAATTACTACCTGTACTATATTCTGTTATTACAGTGCACCCTTGATGAATGCAAATAAGACAACTGTACTTAGTGCTCTTAATTACTGTTTTTTATATTATTTTTTTATATTTTTAGACAAACATAAAACAAACAAACAAACATAAACACACACAAAATAAAACCCTTCCCCAATTACTTACAGTGTGTCGATTGGTTACAAAACTTTTGTGCATTCTCACAATAGTCTTCACTTGCAGTTTACATAAAGACTCATATCATCAATCTAATATATATGTATGCAATTGTTATGGTGATTAAATATTCATTTGACTATAGCTATTATTACATCCTTTTTATGTAAAATATTCTAAATTTAAAGTAATTTTTTATTATGGCATTTCATTACATCATACTGAAATCATCCAATAGTATTACATCTTTATATTCTATTCTATATAGAATTGTTTATCTTTTATAACAAAGCTTTTCAACATCCTCTCCATGGTCCTCACTTACAATTTGTATAAAATTTCATATTATCCATCTAGTGTATATATGCATTATTTACCATTGTTAATCATTTATTTAGCTATAACTATTATTACTTTATTTTATACATAATACTCTAAATTTAACTAAATTTAACTTAATTTTTATTCTAACATTTCATTTCATCATCCTGTATCCTTCCAATAGTAGTGCAGTCCTATATCTCTTGCCACTTGTGGTATTTGTATTCTAATTGTTTTCTTGATCAGTCTTATGTGGACTTCTCTTGGCACCTTGTTCATTGCATATCTTGTAAAGACTCAAAACCCTCCATCTGTTCCTTCCATCTGCTTGCCTTTAGTTATCACCGATGCTTCTGCCAGATTTTCTCCCTTTTCTTCTTCCATGTTTTGAAGTTTGAGATAGAGTTCCAGTTCATTAATCTCTCCTTTCAACATTCCACTCCTGTCGTTTCCAACTGCGCTCAATTTGTTGTCAATATCAACAATTTTCTTATCACTTTGTTCATATTTTTCTTCAATTTTTTGAATGCTATCATCAAATTTTGTAAATATTCTTGACTCTTCCCTCTATTTTTTCTGTTTTTTGTTCTATGTTCTCCATTCTCTTTTCAATGTTTTTGTACTTATTTGTACTTTTTGAATTTCTAACATAATTATTTGCAACATTCATTCCTTTTCTTCTTCATGTTGCACCATTCCTCCAGGTTATAAACACTGCCACTAAAACATCCAAGGCTTTTTTGTTAAGTTTCAAACAAGTTCACTATAATCTTTCAAGTCAAGGCTTTCTCTTCATTCCAGTCCAGCTATTGATAGTACTCCAGAAGAGCACCTGCATAAACAATCAGTACTCCTCCCACTATCCCTTTCAATAAACAAAATCAGGAGCCTTGAAGTATAAGATATGAGTCAGATGTTCAAATGAAATAGGAAAAAAATGATGTTTCCAAGCTTCCAGCCTCTAGGTGGCAGTGCTACTTCTTTTTCATCTGCTTTTACTCCTCTCTTTAAATTCCGAACTTAAGAAAAAAAAGTGCTTAAAAGCAAACAATCCAGCCGAGCATTGTAAAAAGAAGAGAAAGAAAATCATAATCCACTAATATGAAAAAAGAAGAAAAATAGAAGCAGAGGGAAAAAAGAAACCAGTCCAATTTAAAAAGTAAGAGGCATTTGTAAAAGTTCCATCCATAAAAAAGAAATTAAAAAAAGATAACACACTAAGTTTAATTCAGGCTTTATTTGCCGCTTACTCTCTTCTTCAATTTTAATTTTACTCCAAGTCTTTTGTGGTGTTCTCTTCTCTAATAGTAAAATTTATCTCACCATTTTGACACACTCTCTCTCCTGGTTTTCTTCCATTCAGGGGCTGTTTCAACCTTCCGCAGCTTCAAAGGCTGCTTCTCTTTCGCCGAAAAAAAGAGCTTCTGGATCAATCAGGGACTTTGCGATGTCCCTGAGATTAGCAGGACGTGCCCTTCTCTATCACCATCTCTACAGGATGGTTTAGGTCCAAAAGGACCATCCAGCAACAAAGATATCGACAGCAATCCTGGAGCTCCAAGATTGCATGTCATGTTGTTGCGATGTCAAGCCCCGCCCCTCCTAAATACTGTTTTCTAGTAGGAGGCATTTGCTTTATAGGTAGCCTTGCAAGATTGATTCCAGCCCTGTAACAGACAGTGCTATTTTTATTTTAAAAGCTCGAGTAACATAGATTTTCTATACTTATACAATCTATACTTAATTGACTGTTGGGTGCTATTCCTTATTGCTGTGCTATGCATAGTGCAATGAGCACATATTGTCTAAATTGAGATTGTCCAACTACAGCAGAGAGTGTGAGAGAGTAGCTATTTGTCTATGCCTCTTTATTCATGTTCCTAAGAAGCAACTATATCAATAATTGTTTCATTATCACATACACTTACATCAATATACGCTTACATTTTCCTAATAATGTATTTAATAGAAAAGAAGCAGGTGTCCTGAAATATCCTTATTAATTCAAAGAAATTACTGCAACCTGCAGTGAGCAACTCTATAATTTGTAGCTTGTCAAAAGCAGTTTCAGTTACATTTTCTGAACGCACTAGAATTTGAACTTTCATAGATAAAACTAATATTGTTAATTTTCAGGTGAAATAGAAAAAGAAAATCATCATTCCATTTATGAAGCCGTCACTGAACTTCAGGTCTCTAACTACCTTAGAAAGATAATAAAGTTTTACAACTCTTGAAAATAGCCCTATATTTGCTCTGGCTATTCCCAAGATATGTTTGTAAAAAAAAAAGTTAGACCAAACAGAATTCCATCAGAAAATTCCTCAACTCTAACCTTTAAGGGTCAGAGAATGCAGCATACAGTTTGTTGTCTTGAAAAGTGCCTTCAGTTTGTTTCTACTCCAAACAAACATTCAGATGTTATCTATTGGTCTCTCAGGAGACCTCAACACTAAACCTCTGAGATCAACAGTAGCACTTTCTGCAGTACTTTCAATAAGGAATGGTTTTAATAGGGAAGTTATCCTTCTCACTAATCATTTAATAACAATTAACTGAACGGATTCAGTAAGTGAACAGAAGACCTCCTCTAAATAATTGTGTGCAGCGTTTCTTCATTAATTTAGTGAAAGAGCACTAAACATCTGTTCCTTGAACACATGGTTAAAATAAATTGTATTTTAGAAAACATACTTTTTCCAAGACATTTACAAAGTATTTTCTCAATTATGCAAATGTATTTATTATAGTGGGAGAATAGGCTATTTCATGAGTTCAAGCAAGAATGAAAGAATGGGATGGGAGGAGAGAGAGAGAAAGAGCACTTGAAATGGGATCATATAAGAAGGAGTACTGAACCAGACCTCCTCCTACAGTTCTCTCACACAACCCATTTTGGCTTCTTTATTTCAGACCTTACACTTGTCTGGGGAATTGTGAAAAATAAGTTATGAGACACTCAGTGGCACAACTGCTATTTAGTAAAACTTCCTATTCTAATATTCTTCATTCAGTGAAGGAAACGGCACTATTTCTCACACTGTTCTTATCATTAGGAAGCTTTTCCTAACATTCAGCTGTAAGGTATCTTTCTGTAACAGAAATACATTACTCACATATAATATAAATAATATAAAAGAATAGAAGTATTGGGTTTTTTTCTACATGACATCCTTACAGAGTAGAATCATAACTCCTCATTTACCATCTTTAGTTTAGTTAGAATTAAATGTATTAGTTCTCCCAGTTTTCATACACTCACTCTGAAAGGCCAATAGCCAAAACTGATATCAATATTCTAGGGAGGCTATCATTAATATAAAATAAAGTGGAATTATTAGTCCTTGAAACTACTTCTGCTGGTACAGCTTAAACTTGCATTTGCAATTTTTTTGCAGCCATATCACATTGCTTATACTCCAAGATAATGATACTTTTCATAATTACAGGTATCCTTTAATTCTACATTTGATTTCTGTTTCCCTGTAATTAACTAGTCAAATACTTCTGATAGGTTTTTTGACAAGATACTAGTAATGGGTATTCTTTGAAGTCTTTGAATCAATTCTTTATCTGTTTAATTATAATATTTCTCAGAGCAAGCAAATTGCAAACCACAAGCAGTTTGACCAACATTTTTTTGAAGTTAAAATATACCATATCTATAGTACTCTCAAAACTTGAAAATTAAGTTAATGACTGCAAAATAGGATATAGTTCTTTACAAATTCATGCTTACTTTTATAATTTTCTAGATTTTGAAGATGTCAAATGACCCCAAGTATTAATTGTACTCAGATTATTTTTGTACATATTTGTTCATCAAGGGTGGTGAAAAAAATCAGGTGTTTATTCACTAAATACTAATTTCAGCAATTTTGTTACATTAAAAATCTTGCAAGACTAGCTGGCAGTGGAAACATGTTATAGTTGGAAGACCAACTGAAGGTTAAAACAATTTATCATAAAAGCACTATGTCCACATGTGTAAAGTACCAAATAATAATAATAATTGATTATACTTTTATGACATGCAGTTCAACTTTTTATATAACAAGATTTCAATTTTGTTGCATAAGAATTGTAATTTAAAATTATATTCCTGAATTCTGACTATAATGAGAAGCTTATCAAGCATTTTCCCAGAAATTGTTGCCAAATATGTCTGCGTCCTTTAAGACCACTCCCATAATGTCAGGGAAGCATTAATCATATCACACTGTTGAACTGTCAGATTATAGCTGTTCACAAGTGCAAAGATCAAGTCTTCCAGCATATTAGTTATCCCACTACGTTAATGAATATTTCTTAAGGAATAATTGTATAGAGATGTAACCTCCCAAAGTATTTGAGTTTGGCAGTATGAACCATAACTATGTGATTAATGAAGTCATTATTAAGAGCTTATGAACAAGGAAAATTGAAAGAAGTGATGCTTTTAAAAGTTACACACTCACATATGGATACTTCTATCTTTACTCATGACTGCTCATTCTGCAATTTTGCAAGTAATAATAATAATAATAATAAATATTTATTTCTTAGCCGCACCCTCTCCCGAAGGACTCGGGGCGGCGTACAACAAAACATAGGAAATAAATATATCGACATACATATAACAAAACATATACCAAGACATATATACGACATATACAAGGAGGAGGTGAACTGATAGATAAAAACAAGTAAAAACACAATGTTTAAAAACCCCTAAATAGACTTCCGGTTGTTCCTGGTGCCGATGGCAGGCTTTTCTTTGAGCCTGTCAGATCAAGAGACAGTTAGAGGTGTTTTTTTACGATCTTTAACACCTCGGACACTCGTAAATTCTTGGAATTTATGAGGGAGAGATTCAGCTGCTGGGTTGAGCCCTCGTGTACCCTCCGGAGTCCGGAGTCAGACGAGGTTTGCCCCCCTTCGCAGTTGTTGTATTCTCCTGCCTTTTTGATAACCTCTGCTATAAAAAGCAGAGCCAGTCGCCGGGAGCAGCCTTAACATCTTAACATCTTAACATCCCAAGAAGGAAGCAAGACTTTTGCAAGTATTTTAAGTTTTAATTGGGGGAAGAAAAAAAAATCTCTTTAAAAAGAACGCTACTGCTGAGTTCGAGAGGCGGGGGCTTAGAACAAAGGATTCAAAATGGCGTTGATTTATAGCTGAAAACCTACAGAAAACAAAAGCTAATTACCTGCTGATAGCCGGGGCAGTAAAGGCGGAACGGCTGAAACAACCCTAACTATTAACAATTTTAAGCCAGTTTACATAACCTGAACTACTTAAATGTCAAAGTTTTAATTTCGAGCAACTTAGAAAGAAACATTCGCAAGTATTAATTTACAGCTGAATACCTAAGGAAAACGAAAGTTAATTGAATGGTGACAGCTAGAGGCGGCTGTAAGAATTATTAATTATGGCAACGGAAAAAAAAGCCTCACCGGGTGCCACAATAAATTATCAGGATTTCAAGGACTTTATAAGGGAAGAAAATGCTTTTTTACGCAAAGAAATTAAGGAGGTTAAAGAAATGGTTCAGGATACCATTAAAAAACATGATCAACTTGATAAAAAATTACACACTTTAGCCACAGGTCTGTCAGAAGTTGTTCTTAAGGTGGACAGCAAAGTTGATCATCTGGCTTTGGATTTGGAAACTAAAACGAAGGAAACAGATTTGAAATTTGTTGAAATGGAGGGGAATATGCAGAGGATGGATAAGGAGATTATCATGATGCAATTCAGATCTATGGAGTACGCTGTTAGACTGAGGGGTATCAGAGAAAACCCTAGAGAGGACTTAAGAAAAGTTTGTGCTGATGCTCTGGCCACGTTATTGAAGATCCAGGATTCTTCTGAGATTTTTGCAAGGATTGACAAAATTTACAGAGTTAATTCACGTATTGCATCACAAAGGCAACTACCAAGGGATGTTGTGATATACTTTACTGAGAGAAATCTTAGAAATGATATTCTGCAAAATTCTTATTATTCATCTTTGCAAATAGA